>NC_091983.1:12966209-13301127 GCF_044704955.1 Pristiophorus japonicus
GGGAAGAGGGAGGGGGGAGGGGGGGAGAGGGGGGTGGTGGAAGAGGGAGGAGGGGGGTGGGGGAAGAGGGAGGGAGGGGGGTGGGGGAAGAGGGAGGGAGGGGGGTGGGGGAAGAGGGAGGGAGGGGGGTGGGGGAAAGAGGGAGGGAGGGGGGTGGGGGAAGAGGGAGGGAGGGGGGTGGGGGAAGAGGGAGGGAGGGGGGTGGGGGAAGAGGGAGGGAGGGGGGTGGGGGAAGAGGGAGGGAGGGGGGGTGGGGGAAGAGGGAGGGAGGGGGGTGGGGGAAGAGGGAGGGAGGGGGGTGGGGGAAGAGGGAGGGAGGGGGGTGGGGGAAGAGGGAGGGAGGGGGGTGGGGGAAGAGGGAGGGAGGGGGGTGGGGGAAGAGGGAGGGAGGGGGGTGGGGGAAGAGGGAGGGAGGGGGGTGGGGGAAGAGGGAGGGAGGGGGTGGGGGAAGAGGGAGGGAGGGGGGTGGGGGAAGAGGGAGGGAGGGGGGTGGGGGAAGAGGGAGGGAGGGGGGTGGGGGAAGAGGGAGGGAGGGGGGTGGGGGAAGAGGGAGGGAGGGGGGTGGGGAAGAGGGAGGGAGGGGGGTGGGGGAAGAGGGAGGGAGGGGGGTGGGGGAAGAGGGAGGGAGGGGGGTGGGGGAAGAGGGAGGGAGGGGGTGGGGGAAGAGGGAGGGAGGGGGTGGGGGAAGAGGGAGGGAGGGGGGTGGGGGAAGAGGGAGGGAGGGGGGTGGGGGAAGAGGGAGGGAGGGGGGTGGGGGGAAGAGGGAGGGAGGGGGGGTGGGGGAAGAGGGAGGGAGGGGGGTGGGGGGAAGAGGGAGGGAGGGGGGTGGGGGAAGAGGGAGGGAGGGGGTGGGGGAGAGAGGGAGGGGAGGGGGTGGGGGGAAGAGGGAGGGAGTGGGGGTGGGGGAAGAGGGAGGGAGTGGGGGTGGGGAAGAGGGAGGGAGTGGGGTGTGGGAAGAGGGAGGGAGGGGGGTGTGGAAGAGGGAGGGAGGGGGGTGGGGGAAGAGGGAGGGAGGGGGGTGGGGGAAGAGGGAGGGAGGGGGGTGGGGGAAGAGGGAGGAGGGGGGTGGGGGGAAGAGGGAGGGAGGGGGGTGGGGGAAGAGGGAGGGAGGGGGGTGGGGGAAGAGGGAGGGAGGGGGGGTGGGGGAAGAGGGAGGGAGGGGGGTGGGGGAAGAGGGAGGGAGGGGGGTGGGGGAAGAGGGAGGGAGGGGGGTGGGGGAAGAGGGAGGGAGGGGGGTGGGGGAAGAGGGAGGGAGGGGGGTGGGGGAAGAGGGAGGGAGGGGGGTGGGGGAAGAGGGAGGGAGGGGGTGGGGGAAGAGGGAGGGAGGGGGGTGGGGGAAGAGGGAGGGAGGGGGGTGGGGGAAGAGGGAGGGAGGGGGGTGGGGGAAGAGGGAGGGAGGGGGGTGGGGGAAGAGGGAGGGAGGGGGGTGGGGGAAGAGGGAGGGAGGGGGGTGGGGGAAGAGGGAGGGAGGGGGGTGGGGGAAGAGGGAGGGAGGGGGGTGGGGGAAGAGGGAGGGAGGGGGGTGGGGGAAGAGGGAGGGAGGGGGGTGGGGGAAGAGGGAGGGCGGGGGGTGGGGGAAGAGGGAGGGAGGGGGTGGGGGAAGAGGGAGGGAGGGGGGTGGGGGAAGAGGGAGGGAGGGGGGTGGGGGAAGAGGGAGGGCGGGGGGTGGGGGAAGAGGGAGGGCGGGGGGTGGGGGAAGAGGGAGGGAGGGGGGTGGGGGAAGAGGGAGGGAGGGGGGTGGGGGAAGAGGGAGGGAGGGGGGTGGGGGAAGAGGGAGGAGGGGGGTGGGGGGAAAGAGGGAGGGAGGGGGGTGGGGGAAGAGGGAGGGAGGGGGGTGGGGAAGAGGGAGGGAGGGGGGGAAGAGGGAGGGAGGGGGGGGGAAGAGGGAGGGAGGGGGGGAAGAGGGAGGGAGGGGGGGGAAGAGGGAGGGAGGGGGGGGGAAGAGGGAGGGAGGAAGAGGGAGGGGGGGGAAGAGGGAGGGAGGAAGAGGGAGGGAGTAGAGGGGGAAGAGGGAGGGAGCGAGGGAGGGAGCGGGGGGTGAAGAGGGGGGAAGAGAGAGGGGGGAAAGGTGGAGGGGGGGGAAGAGGGAGGGGGGGGAGAGGGAGGGGGGAAGAGGGAGGGGGGGGAAGAGGGAGGGGGGGAAGAGGGAGGGGGGGGGAAGAGGGAGGGTTGGAAGAGGGAGGGGGGGAAGAGGGAGGGGGGAAGAGGGAGGGAGGGAAGAGGGAGGGGGGAAGAGGGAGGGGGGGAAGAGGGAGGGGGGGAAGAGGGAGGGGGGGAAGAGGGAGGGGGAGGAAGAGGGAGGGGGAGGAAGAGGGAGGGGAGGAAGAGGGAGGGGGAGGAAGAGGGAGGGGGAGGAAGAGAGAGAGGGGGAAGAGGGAGGGAGGGAGAGGGGGGTGGGGAAGAGGGAGGGGAGGGGGGTGGAGGGAGGGAGGGGGGTGGGGGAAGAGGGAGGGAGGTGGGAGGGGGGTGGAGGGAGGGAGGGGGGTGGGGGAAGAGGGAGGGAGGTGGGGTGGGGAAAGAGGGAGGGAGTGGGGTGGGGGAAGAGGGGGGGTGGGGGAAGAGGGAGGGAGGGGGTGGGGGGAAGAGGGAGGGAGGGGGGTGGGGGAAGAGGGAGGGAGGAGGTGGGGAAGAGGGAGGGAGGAGGTGGGGGAAGAGGGAGGGAGGGGTGTGGGGAAGAGGGAGGGAGGGGTTGTGGGGGAAGAGGGAGGGAGGGGGTGGGGGAAGAGGGAGGGAGGGGGGTGGGGGAAGAGGGAGGGAGGGGGGTGGGGGAAGAGGGAGGGAGGGGGGTGGGGAAGAGGGAGGGAGGGGGGTGGGGAAGAGGGAGGGAGGGGGGTGGGGGAAGAGGGAGGGAGGGGGGTGGGGAAGAGGGAGGGAGGGGGGTGGGGGAAGAGGGAGGGAGGGGGGTGGGGGAAGAGGGAGGGAGGGGGTGGGGGAAGAGGGAGGGAGGGGGGTGGGGAAGAGGGAGGGAGGGGGGTGGGGGAAGAGGGAGGGAGGGGGGTGGGGGAAGAGGGAGGGAGGGGGGTGGGGGAAGAGGGAGGGAGGGGGGTGGGGGAAGAGGGAGGGAGGGGGGTGGGGGAAGAGGGAGGGAGGGGGGTGGGGGAAGAGGGAGGGGGTGGGGGAAGAGGGAGGGAGGGGGGGAAGAGGGAGGGAGGGGGGGAAGAGGGAGGGAGGGGGGGAAGAGGGAGGGAGGGGGGGAAGAGGGAGGGAGGGGGGGAAGAGGGAGGGAGGGGGGAAGAGGGAGGGAGGGGGGAAGAGGGAGGGAGGGGGGAAGAGGGAGGGAGGGGGGGAAGAGGGAGGGAGGGGGGGAAGAGGGAAGAGGGAGGGAGTAGAGGGGGAAGAGGGAGGGAGGGAAGAGGGGGGAAGAGGGAGGGGGGGAAGAGGGAGGGGGGGAGGAGGGAGGGGGGAAGAGGGAGGGGGGAAGAGGGAGGGGGGGAAGAGGGAGGGGAGGGGGGAAGAGGGAGGGGAGGGGGAAGAGGGAGGGGGGAGGGGAGGGGGGAAGGGGAGGGGAGGGGAGGAGGGAGGGGAGGGGGGAAGAGGGAGGGGAGGGGGGTCGAGGGAGGGAGGGGGGTGGGGGAGAGGGTAGGGGGAGAGGGGAAGAGGGTAGGGGGAGAGGGAAAGAGGGTAGGGGGAGGGGGAAAGAGGGTAGGGGGAGGGGGAAAGAGGGTAGGGGGAGGGGGAAAGAGGGTAGGGGAGGGGGAAAGAGGGTAGTGGGAGGGAAAGAGGGATGGGGGAGGGGGAAAGAGGGATGGGGGAGGGGGAAAGAGGGATGGGGAGGGGGAAAGAGGGATGGGGGAGGGGGAAAGAGGGATGGGGGAGGGGGAAAGAGGGATGGGGGAGGGGGAAAGAGGGATGGGGGAGGGGGAAAGAGGGATGGGGGAGGGGGAAGAGGGATGGGGGAGGGGGAAAGAGGGATGGGGGAGGGGGAAAGAGGGATGGGGGAGGGGGAAAGAGGGATGGGGGAGGGGGAAAGAGGGATGGGGGAGGGGGAAAGAGGGATGGGGGAGGGGGAAAGAGGGATGGGGGAGGGGGAAAGAGGGATGGGGGAGGGGGAAAGAGGGAGGGGGAGGGGAAAGAGGGAGGGGGACGGGGAAAGAGGGAGTGAGGGGGAGGGGAAAAGAGGGAGTGAGGGGGAGGGGAAAGAGGGAGTGAGGGGGAGGGGGAAGAGGGAGTGAGGGGGAGGGGGAAGAGGGAGGGGGGGAAGAGGGAGGGGGGAAGAGGGAGGGGGGAAGAGGGAGGGGGGGAAGAGGGAGGGGTGGAAGAGGGAGGGGGGGAAGAGGGAGGGGGGGAAGAGGGAGGGGGGGAAGAGGGAGGGGGGGAAGAGGGAGGGGGGGAAGTGGGAGGGGGGGAAGAGGGAGGGGGGGAAGAGGGAGGGGGGGAAGAGGGAGGGGGGGAAGAGGGAGGGGGGGGGAAGAGGGAGGGGGGGAAAAGGGAGGGGGGGAAAAGGGAGGGGGGGAAAAGGGAGGGGGGGGAAAAGGGAGGGGGGGAAAAGGGAGGGAGGGGGAGAGGGAGGGAGGGGGAGGGGAAGAGTGAGGGGGGGAAGAGGGAGGGGAAGAGTGAGGGGGGTGAAGAGGGAGGGAGGGGGGGGGAAGAGGGAGGGGGGGAAGAGGGAGGGGGGGAAGAGGAAGGGATTGGGAGGGAGGGGAAGAGGGAGGGAGGGGGAGGGAGGGGAAGAGGGAGGGAGGGGAGGGAGGGGAAGAGGGAGGGAGGGGAGGGAAGAGGGATGGAGGGAGGGAAGAGGGATGGAGGGGGGGGAAGAGGGATGGAGGGGGGGGGAAGAGGGATGGAGGGGGGGGGAAGAGGGATGGAGGGGGGGAAGAGGGATGGAGGGGGGGAAGAGGGAGGGAGGGGGGGGGAGAAGAGGGAGTGAGGGGAGGGGGGGGAAGAGGGGAGGGAGGGGAGGGAGGGGAAGAGGGAGGGAGGGGAGGGAGGGGAGGGAGGGGAAGAGGGAGGGAGGGGAGGGAGGGGAAGAGGGAGGGAGCGGAGGGAGGGGAAGAGGGAGGGAGCGGAGGGAGGGGAAGAGGGAGGGAGCGGAGGGAGGGGAAGAGGGAGGGAGGGGAGGGAGGCGAAGAGGGAGGGAGGGGAGGGAGGCGAAGAGGGAGGGAGGGGAGGGAGGCGAAGAGGGAGGGAGGGGAGGGAGGCGAAGAGGGAGGGAGGGGAGGGAGGCGAAGAGGGAGGGAGGGGAGGGAGGCGAAGAGGGAAGGAGGGGAGGGAGGGGAAGAGGGAGGGAGGGGAAGGGAGGGAGGGGAGGGGGGGGTAGAGGGGGGGGAAGAGGGAGGGAGGGGAGGGGGGTAGAGGGGGGGAAGAGGGAGGGAGGGGAGGGGGGGAAGAGGGATGGAGGGGAGGGGGGGAAGAGGGATGGAGGGGAGGGGGGGAAGAGGGAGGGAGGGGAGGGGGAGTGAGAGGAAGGAGGGGGGCAGTGAGAGGGTGAGGGAGGGGGAGTGAGAGGAAGGGGGAGAGGGAGTGGGGCAGTGAGAGGGTGAGGGAGGGGGAGTGAGAGGAAGGGGGAGAGGGAGTGGGGCAGTGAGAGGGTGAGGGAGGGGAAGAGCGGCGGGGAGGGGGCAGTCTCCTGTGAATATGAAGAGTGGTGTCCGGCCTGCACCGCTCCCTGTACTTGCAGCTCCCGGTGTTTCACATTTCCAGGTTGCTCTCACTAACAGGCTCCGGGGGCCGGGAGTGCAGGTCTCAAACCTCAAACTGCAGGTTACCGGCTCCCCCGCCCACAGGCCGAGGCCGGGCCCGCTCCCCCCACCGGGACCCCGGGACCCCCCTCCCTCACCTCCGCCACTCTCCGCCCTGGCAGCGGCCAGGATCTCCCTGCCGGCCCCCGACAGCTCCCCGAGAGCCCGCAGCAGCTCCGCTTCCCCCGGAGCAGGTTCCATCATCGAAGCCGCCCCCAGAGTCACCGTCAGGCCGCACTTCCGCCCCGGGGGGGGGGGGGGGGTGGGTGGAGAGAGTCCGGGAGCGGAGGTCGCGCGCCAGCCTGCGGGGCGGAGGGGCCGTTTGCAGTGTGCTCACTGTCGCACTGTGGGAAACGCAGTAGCCAACTTGCACACAGCAAACTCACACCAACAACATTGTGATAATGACACGATCATGTGTTATGTTGATTGAACATTGGAAATCGGAGCAGGAGTAGTCCGCATGGCCCCTCGAGCCTGCTCCACCACTCAATAAGATCACGGTCCAAGTCAGCATGGATTTATGAAAGGGAAATCATGCTTGACGAATCTTCTGGAATTTTTTGAGGATGTAACTAGCAGAGTGGACAAGGGAGAACCAGTGGATGTGGTGTATTTCAAAAGGCTTTTGACAAACTCCCGCACAAGAGATTGGTGTGCAAAATCAAAGCACATGGTATTGGGGGTAATGTACTGACGTGGATAGAGAACTGGTTGGCAGAAAGAAGCAGTGAGTCGGGCTAAACAGGTCCTTTTCAGAATGGCAGGCAGTGACTAGTGGAGTGCCGCAGGGCTCCGTGCTGGGACCTATTTACAATATACATTAATGATTTGGATGAAGGAATTGAGTAATATCTCCAAGTTTGCAGATGACACTAAACTGGGTGGAGGTGTGAGGGGGATGCTAAGAGGCTGCAGGGTGACTTGGACAGGTTAGGTGGGTGGGCAAATGCATGGCAGATGCAGTATAATGTGGATAAATGAGGTTATCCATTTTGGGGGCAAAAACACGAAGGTAGAATATTATCTGAATGGCGACAGATTAGGAAAAGGGGAGGTGCAACGAGACCTGGGTGTCATGGTTCATCAGTCATTGAAGGTTGGCATGCAGGTACAGCAGGCGGTGAAGGCGGCAAATGGTATGTTGGCCATCATAGCTAGGGGATTTGAGCATAGGAGCAGGGAGGTCTTACTGCAGTTGTACAGGGCCTTAGTGAGGCCTCATCTGGAATATTGTGTTCAGTTTTGGTCTCCTAATCTGAGGAAGGACGTTCTTGCTATTGAGGGAGTGCAGCGAAGGTTCACCAGACTAATTCCAGGGATGGCTGGGCTGTCATATGTGGAGAGACTGGATCAACTGGGCTTTTATTCACCGGAGTTTAGAAGGATGAGAGGGGATCTCATAGAAACGTACAAGATTCTGACGGGACTAGACAGGTTAGATGCGGGAAGAATGTTCCCGATGTTGGGGAAGTCCAGAACCAGGGGACAAAGTCTTAGGATAAGGGGTAGGCCATTTAGGACCGAGATGAGGGGAAACTTCTTCACTCAGAGTTGTTAATCTGTGGAATTCCCTGCCGCAGAGAGTTGTTGATGCCGGTTCATTGGATATATTCAAGAGAGAGTTAGATATGGCCCTTACAGCTAAGGGGATCAAGGGGCATGGAGAGAAAGCAGGAAAGGGGTACTGAGGGACTGATCAGCCATGATCTTATTGAATGATGGTGCAGGCTCGAAGGGCCGAATGGCCGACTCCTGTACCTATTTTCTATGTTTCTATGTCTGATCTGACCATGCACTCAGCTCCACTTCCCTGCCCGCTCCCCATAACCCTTTACTCCCTTATCGCTCAAAAATCTGTCTATCCCCACCTTAAATATATTCAATGACCCAGCCTCCTCAGCTGTCTGGGGCAGAGAATTCCATAGATTTACAACCCACAGGAGAAGAAATTTCTCCTTATCTCAGTTTTAAATGGGCGATCCCTTATTCTATGTCCCTTAGTTTTAGTTTCCCCTAGGAGTGGAAATATCCTCTCTGCAACCACCTTGTTGAGCCATCTCATTGTAAGTTTCAATAAGATCACCTCTCATAAGAGTTCAGAATCACACCTCATTCTTCTAAACGGCAATGAGTATTGGCCCAACCTGCCTTCCTAAGTCAACCCCCTCATCTCTGGAATCAGCCTAGTGAACCTCCAATGCAAGTATATCCTTCCTTAAATACGGAGACCAAAACTGTATGCAGTACTCTAGGTGTGGCCCCACCAATACCCTGTACAGTGTAGCAGGACTTCTCTGCTTTTATACTCTATCCCCCTTGCAATCCATTTGCCTTCCTGATCACTTGCTGTACCTGCATACTAACTTTTTGTGTTTCATGCATTAAGGACCCCCAGGTCGCTCTGCACTGCAGCACTTTGCAATTTTTCTCCATTTAAATTATAATTTGCTTTTCTATTATTTCTGCCAAAGTGGATAACCTCACATTATCACATATTATACTCCATCTGCAAAATCTTTGCTCACTCACTTAGCCTGTCTATATCCATTTGCAGATTTCTTGTGTCCTCCTCACAATTTGCTTTCCCACCCATCTTTGTATCAGCAGAAAACTTGGCTACATGACACTCGGTCCCTTCATCTGAGTCATCAGATTGTAAATAGTTGGGGCCCCTTCACCGATCCCTGTGGCACCCCACTGGTTACTGTTTGCCAACCGGAAAATGACCCATTCATCTCTGTTTTCTGTTAGCCAATCCTCTATCCATGCTATGACTCCCAACCCCGTGAACTTTTATCTTGTGCAGTAACCTCTTGTGTGGCACCTTATCGAATGTCTTCTGGAAATCCAAACACACCACACCCACTGGTTCCCCCTTATCCACCCTGCTCGTTACATCCTCAAAAAATGTAAATGAGGAATAAATATTGGCCAGGTATAACTCCCCTACTCTTCTTCGAAATAGTGCCATGGTATCTTTTACGTCCACCTGAGGGGGCAGACGGGGCCTCGGTTTCACCTCTCATCCGAAAGACGCCACTTCTGACAGTGCCACACTCCCTCAGTACTGCACTGGAGTGTCAGCCTAGAGTCATGTGCTCAAGTTCCTGTAGTGGGACTTGAACCTACAGCCTTCTGACTCAGAGGCGAGTGTGCCACCCACTGTCACAGCTGACATTGACACAGAGAAAGGCTGGGGGAGCTGGAGAGGCTGGGGTAGAGGGAGGGAAAGAGGCTGGGAATGGAGAGCGGGCGGGGGGGGGGGGGGGAAAAGAGTAAGAGAGGAACTATCATAGTCCGTCCCTCAAAATTGAGGGAGACTTGCTTCCACTCCAAAAGCGAGTTCTCCGGTGACTGAACAGTCCAACATGGGAATTACAGTCTGTCATAGGTGGGACAGTCGTTGGAGAAAAGGGTGGGTGATACTGGTTTGCCGCACGCTCCCGCTGCCTGCGCTTGTTTTCTGCATGCTCTCGGCGACGAGACTAGAGGTTAGCGCCCTCCTGGATGCTCTTCCTCCACTTAGGGCGGTCTTTGGCCAGAGATTCCCAGGTGTCGGTAAGGATGTTGCACTTTTTCAGGAGGCTTTGAGGGTGTCCTTGAAACATTTCCTCTGCCCACCTGGGGCTCGCTTGCCGTGTAGGAGTTCCGAGTAGAGCGCTTGCTTTGGGAGTCTTGTGTCGGGCATGCAAACAATGTGGCCCGCCCAACTGAGCTGGTCGAGTGTGGTCAGTGCTTCGATGCTGAGGATGTTGGCCTGATCAAGAACACCAACGTCGATGCATCTTTCCTCCCAGGGGATTTGTAGGATCTTGCGGAGTCATCGTTGGTGGTATTTCTCCAGCGATTTGAGGTGTCTACTGTATATGGTCATGTCTCAGCCATACAGGAGGGTGGATATTACTATAGCCCTGTAGACCAAAAGTGGTGGCAGATTTCAGGTCCTGATCTTCGAACACTCTCTTCCTCAGGCAGCTGAAGGCTGCGCTGGCACTGGAGGTGGTGCTGAACCTCCTCGTCGATGTCTGCCCTTGCTGATAATAGGCTCCCAAGGTCTCCAGGGGTCGCGCTGTGGATCTTGATGACTGGGGGGAGTGGGCAGTGCTGAGTGGCAGGGTCAAGTTTGTAGAGGACCTTTGTCTTGCAGATGTTTAGCACAAAGCCTATGCTTTCATACACCTTGGTGAAGATGTTGACGATGACTTGGAGTTTAGCCTCTGAATGTGCACAGACGCAAGTGTCGTCCGCGTACTGTAGTTCGACGACAGAGGATGGGACGGTCTTGGATCTGGCCTGGAGGCGATGAAGGTTGAACAGGTTCTCACTGGTTCTATAGTTTAGTTCCACTCCAGCTTGTTGAGCGCGAGGTGGAGCATTACAGCGAGGAAGATCGCGAAGAGGGTTGGCTCATAGACAGAGAAACAAAGAAAATAGGTGCAGGAGTAGGCCATTCAGCCCTTCGAGCCTGCACCACCATTCAATGAGTTCATGGCTGAACATGCAACTTCAGTACCCCATTCCTGCTTTCCCGCCATACCCCTTGATCCCCCCAGTAGTAAGGATTATATCAACTCCTTTCTTGAATATATTTAGTGAACTGGCCTCAAAAACTTTCTGTGGTAGAGAATTCCACAGGTTCACCACTCTCTGGGTGAAGAAGATTCTCATCTCAGTCCTAAATGGCTTACCCCTTATCCTTAGACTGTGACCCCTGGTTCTGGACTTCCCCAACATTGGGAACATTCTTCCTGCATCTAACCTGTCTAAACCCGTCAGAATTTTAAACGTTTCTATGAGATCTCCCCTCATTCTTCTGAACTCCAGTGAATACAAGCCCAGTTGATCCAGTCTTTCTTGATATGTCAGTCCCGCCATCCCGGGAATCAGTCTGGTGAACCTTCGCTGCACTCCCTCAATAGCAAGAATGTCCTTCCTCAAGTTAGGAGACCAAAACTGTACACAATACTCCAGGTGTGGCCTCACCAAGGCCCTGTACAACTGTAGCAACACCTCCCTGCCCCTATACTCAAATCCCCTCGCTATGAAAGCCAACATGCCATTTGCTTTCTTAACTGCCTGCTGTACCTGCATGCCAACCTTCAATGACTGATGTACCATGACACCCAGGTCTCGTTGCACCTCCCCTTTTCCTAATCTGTTACCATTCAGATAATAGTCTGTCTCTGTTTTTACCACCAAAGTGGACAACCTCACAGTTATCCACATTATACTTCATCTGCCATGCATTTGCCCACTCACCTAACCTATCCAAATCACTCTGCAGCCTCATAGCATCCTCCTCGCAGCTCACACTGCCACCCAACTTAGTGTCATCCGCAAATTTAGAGCTACTACATTTAATCCCCTCGTCTAAATCATTAATGTACAATGTAAACAGCTGGGGCCCCAGCACAGAACCTTGCGGTAACCCACTAGTCACTGCCTGCCATTCTGAAAAGTACCCATTTACTCCTACTCTTTTTGCTTCCTGTCTGACAACCAGTTCTCAATCCATGTCAGCACACTACCCCCAATCACATGTGCTTTAACTTTGCACATTAATCTCTTGTGTGGGACCTTGTCGAAAGCCTTCTGAAAGTCCAAATATACCATATCAACTGGTTCTCCCTTGTCCACTCTACTGGAAACATCCTCAAAAAATTCTAGAAGATTTGTCAGGCATGATTTCCCTTTCACAAATCCATGCTGACTTGGACCCATCATGTCCCTCTTTCCAAATGCGCTGCTATGACATCCTTAATAATTGATTCCATCATTTTACCCACTACCGATGTCAGGCTGACCGGTCTATAATTCCCTGTTTTCTCTCTCCCTCCTTTTTTAAAAAGTGGGGTTACATTGGCTACCCTCCACTCCATAGGAACTGATCCAGAGTCTATGGAATGTTGGAAAATGACTGTCATCCGCTATTTCCAAGGCTACCTCCTAAGTACTCTGGGATGCAGTTCATCAGGCCCTGGGGATTTATCGACTTTCAATCCCATCAATTTCCCCAACACAATTTCCCGACTAATAAGGATTTCCCTCAGTTCCTCCTTCTTACTAGACCCTCTGACCCCTTTTATATCCGGAAGGTTGTTTGTGTCCTCCTTAGTGAATACCGAACCAAAGTACTTGTTCAATTGGTCTGCCATTTCTTTGTTCCCCATTATGACTTCCCCTGATTCTGACTGCAGGGGACCTACGTTTGTCTTTACTAACCTTTTTCTCTTTACATATCTATAGAAACTTTTGCAGTCTGTCTTAATGTTCCCTGCGAGCTTCCTCTCGTACTCTATTTTCCCTGCCCTAATCAAACCCTTTGTCCTCCTCTGCCGAGTTCTAAATTTCTCCCAGTCCCCAAGTTCACTGCTATTTCTGGCCAATTTGTATGCCACTTCCTTGGCTTTAATACTATCCCTGATTTCCCTTGATAGCCACGGTTGAGCCATCTTCCCTTTTTTATTTTTACGCCAGACAGGGATGTACAATTGGTGTAGTTCATCCACGCGGTCTCTAAATGTCTGCCATTGCCCATCCACTGTCAACCCCTTAAGTATCATTCGCCAATCTATCCTAGCCAATTCACGCCTCATACCTTCAAAGTTACCCTTCTTTAAGTTCTGGACCATGGTCTCTGAATTAACTGTTTCATTCTCCATCCTAATGTAGAATTCCACCATATTATGGTCACTCTGCCCCAAGGGGCCTTGCACAACGAGATTACTAATTAATCCTCTCTCATTACACAGCACCCAGTCTAAGATGGCCTCCCCCCTAGTTGGTTCCTCGACATATTGGTCTAGAAAACCATCCCTTATGCACTCCAGGAAATCCTCCTCCACCGTATTGCTTCCAGTTTGGTTAGCCCAATCTATGTGCATATTAAAGTCACCCATGATAACTGCTGCACCTTTATTGCATGCATCCCTAATTTCCTGTTTGACGCAGCCCTGCTTGACCCCGGTCCAGACATGGATTAGGTCTGTGGTGGATCCATTGGTTATGATCACGGCTTGCGTGTCGTCGTAGAGCAGGCGGAGGATGGTGACAAACTTTTGGAGGCATCTGAAATGGAGGACGACACTCCATAGTCCCTCTCAACCACAGGAATTATGAATTGGGAGTGGATTACAACACCAGGGAGTAGTGGGTAGTCTAGACTCCGGCCATGGTTTGGGAATAGAATGTGTAACGTGTACCTACCCAACATTCTGTGCTGTGCTGGTCATGTAGCAGTCAAGGGTTTGGGCAATCTTTATTTTTCTTTTGGCTGTAGTTTTCAGAGATCAAGTCTCGCTGCACTATCGTAGCTTTCAATCTGGTATCTTTAAAATAAATTGAGATTATTCAAGAGAGCAATGAAAACTTGTAATCTATTGAGTTACACATCGAGTTCCATACAATCTCCATTGCAGTTATTTCCCCGAATGCTTCCCACCCTAAATGTGACAAAAATATAAGTTTTGTCCGAGTAAGACTTGTATAATTGAAATATTATAGCAACTCATTCAAAACTCAAGATTAAAGTTGGTGAATTATAAGCAAATTCCTTTCAATTAGGAATTAGTTAAGATTAAGTGTGAATTGAATTGTATCCTATAGAGACGGAACACTGTTGGAAGCTTGAATCTCAGATAATGTGTATTTAACTTCTCATTGCCATTCTATGGGATCATTTTTGTGTTATTACGTAAAATGTTCCAAATGTCTGATTGTTCCTATTGTCACTCTTGATTGACAACCCTGTCTTCAAATGAAATGCAAGACACTCAAGTTGTACCAAACCGCTATAATAAAGTCAGCACTGGGAGCACCTTCAACACAAGTACTGCAGGCAGTTCACCACCACCTTCTCAAGGGCAACTAGGGAAGGGCAATAAATGCTGAGCTTGCCAGCGACACCCACATCCCATGAACTAATATGTAAAATGTTTCAATAGTCGGTCCTAGCCCATTGAAGCAGAATTAGATGTTTGGAAATGAATTGAATTTTGAGAGTCTTAGATAGTTCATGAGATGCAGCTTTTGAGGTGAGATATTACACAAGATTTCTTACTGCTTATTTAGGAACAATATTCATCCGATTCCCAACTGTTCTGTTCCCAGAAACCCAAAGAAATGCTGAAAGCACGTATGCTGTACTGATGCAGTAGGAAAAAAAACATAGAAAATAGGTGCAGGAGTAGGCCATTCGGCCCTTCTAGCCTGCACCGCCATTCAATCAGTTCATGGCTGAACATGCAACTTCAGTATCCCATTCCTGCTTTCTCACCATATCCCTTGATCCCCTTAGTAGTAAGGACTACATCTAACTCTTTTTTGAATATATTTAGTGAATTGGCCTCAATAACTTTGTGGTAGAGAATTCCACAGGTTCACCACTCTCTGGGTGAAGAAGTTCCTCCTCATCTCGGTCCTAAATGGCTTACCCCTTATCCTTAGACTGTGACCCCTGGTTCTGGACTTCCCCAACATTGGGAACATTCTTCCTGCATCTAACCTGTCTAAACCCATCAGAATTTTAAACGTTTCTATAAGGTCCCCTCTCATTCTTCTGAACTCCAGTGAATACAAGCCCAGTTGATCCAGTCTTTCTTGATAGGTCAGTCCCGCCATCCCGGGAATTAGTCTGGTGAACCTTCGCTACACTCCCTCAATAGCAAGAATGTCCTTCCTCAGGTTAGGAGACCAAAACTGTACACAATACTCCAGGTGTGGCCTCACCAAGGCCCTGTACAACTGTAGCAACACCTCCCTGCCCCTGTACTCAAATCCCCTCGCTATGAAGGCCAACATGCCATTTGCTTTCTTAACCGCCTGCTGTACCTGCATGCCAACCTTCAATGACTGATGTACCATGACACCCAGGTCTCTTTGCACCTCCCCTTTTCCTAATCTGTCACCATTCAGATAATAGTCTGTCTCTCTGTTTTTACCACCAAAGTGGATAACCTCACATTTATCCCACATTATACTTCATCTGCCATGCATTTGCCCACTCACCTAACCTATCCAAGTTGCTCTGCAGCCTCATAGCATCCTCCTCGCAGCTCACACTGCCACCCAACTTAGTGTCATCCGCAAATTTGGAGATACTACATTTAATCCCCTCGTCTAAATCATTAATGTACAATGTAAACAGCTGGGGCCCCAGCACAGAACCTTGCGGTACCCGACTAGTCACTGCCTGCCATTCTGAAAAGTACCCATTTACTCCTACTCTTTGCTTCCTGTCTGACAACCAGTTCTCAATCCATGTCAGCACACTACCCCCAATCCCATGTGCTTTAACTTTGCACATTAATCTTTTGTGTGGGACCTTGTCGAAAGCATTCTGAAAGTCCAAATATACCACATCAACTGGTTCTCCCTTGTCCACTCTACTGGAAACATCCTCAAAAAATTCTAGAAGATTTGTCAAGCATGATTTCCCTTTCACAAATCCATGTTGACTTGGACCTATCATGTCACCTCTTTCCAAATGTGCTATGACATCCTTAATAATTGATTCCATCATCTTACCCACCACCGATATCAGGCTTACCGGTCTATAATTCCCTGTTTTCTCTCTCCCTCCTTTTTTAAAAAGTGGGGTTACATTGGCTACCCTCCACTTGATAGGAACTGATCCAGAGTCAATGGAATGTTGGAAAATGACTGTCAATGCATCCGCCAATTCCAAGGCCACCTCCTTTAGTACTGTAGTTGCACACAGTTGCCTGTCAAGTAATAGATGACTCGTTTAAAAGTTTTTCCACATGTCGCCTCTGGTTCTTTTGCCAATCACCTTAAATCTGTGCCCTCTGGTTATCAACCCTTCAGCCATTTGAAAGTTTCACTTTATTTACTCTATCTAAACCCTTCATGATTTTAAACACCTGTATCAAATCTCTTAGCTTTAAGGAGAGCAACCCTAGCTTCTCTAATCTGTCCACATAACTGAAGTCTCTCATCCTTCGAACCATTCTAGTAAATCTCTGTGCCCTCTCCAAAAACTTCATGTCCTTCATAAAATGTGGTGCCCAGAATTGGACACAACCAGCTAGAGCTGAACTAATGTTTTATATAGGATTAGCATAACTTCCTGGATTTTATTCTCTTGTGCTTCTATTTATAAAGCCCAGGATCCCTAAATACTTGAGAAAAAATTGCAGGGATATGGGGAAAGAGTGGAGGAGTGAGACAAACTGCTCTTCGAAAGAGCCAGCGCAGATTCGATGGGCTGAATGGCCTTCTTCTGTGCTGCACTATTCAATGGTTCAGCTACTATCCAGGTGTGAAAAGTGGGCAGTTCACACCTATCTAAAAATAACTATTATTTTTATATATATGTTGTCTTATTGGTATTGATTGCACTTCCACAGGTACGTCCCACTCTTGCTACTCCTGGCTCCACAGGTATATGTGCTTTAAGAATTAACTTGACTTTAGTTGGCGGCAGCGGAAGAATCCTGAGTAGAGGCAGCCCCAACGCCTGTCCGGCTCCATCAGCGACTAATTTCTGAATGGAGTCCTTCAATAGTGTGCATTTTTATAGCGCTTTTAACGTGGTAAAATATCCCAAGGTGCTTCACAGGAATATTATCAAACAGAATGTGACACTGAGCCACATAAGGAGATATTGGTGATGGGTGAACGGGACTTGGTGAGAGCTAGGATACGAGCAACAGAGTTTTGGACGAGCTTAAGTTTATGGAGGGTGGAAGATGGGAGGCCGGCCAGGAGAGTATTGGAAGAGTCAAATCTAGAGGTAACAAAGGCTTGGATGAGGGTTTCAGCAGCAGATGGGCTGAGACAGGGATAGAAACGGGTGATGTTACAGAGGTAGAAGTAGGCAGTCTTGGTGATGAGCGGTTATGTGGTCATGAATTTAGCAGTGGGACCAAAGCCTACATAGATTGGGTGCAGGCCTGCCAAATGGGTATGCTTTGCGCCCATCTAACAGGCACATGTACTCATGTCATCCCAGTACTTTACCAACCAATGGATTACAATGCAAGAGCAGTCACTGTTATTACGTAGGTAAATGCAGCAACAAAGTCCCGCAATGTTTTTGATTGAGGGAGGAATGTTGGGCAGAACACCAGAGAACTCCCTGCTCTTCAGATAATGCCATGAGTACTTTTAACGTCCACCTGAACACACAGACAGGGCCTCAGTTAAACGTTGCATCTAAAATACAGTACTGCTGACCGTGTAGCACTCCCTCTGTACTGCAATGAACTGTCAGGCCAGATTTTGTGTTGAAACACTGGAGTGGGGCCCCCACAACCTTCCGGCTGAGAAGCAAGAATCCTACCAAATGGTAAACTAATACTCGGTCTATTATTGACTGGTAAAAATTGTTTTAGGGGGTCTTGAGAAAGCATTTGGGATTTCTCCAAAGCAATTTGCTCAGTGCGGTTGTTCAGTGAGAAGCTGCTCAGACCAGGTACACCTGCTTCAGAGCCCCAATGCCTGTAATTCACTAAGAAATGGCATAGCTGAATCACAGTGGAGAGATCGGATACCTTGGCACTTAGAACCAATGTTTGCTTCATTTTACTGTATTCAAAATAAAAACGATTTGATAGGTAGATAGGAACAGGAGGCGGCCATTGAGCCCCTCGAGCATGTTCCACTATACAATGAGATCATGGCTGCTCTGCGACCTAACTCCATGTACTCGCCTTTGGCCCATATCCCTCAATACCTTTGGTAAACAAAAATCTATCAATCTCAAATTTAAGATCAACAATTGATTTATCATCAATTGGCAATTGCAGCAGAGAGTTCCAAACCTCTACCACCCTGTATGTGTAGAAGCGTTTCCTAATTTCACTCCTGAAAGGTCTGGCTCTAATTTTTTTTTCTAATTCCCCTATTCCATAGACTCCCCAACCAGCAGAAATAGTTTCTCTCTATCTATCCTATCTGTTCCCCTTAATATCTTGAAAACTTTGATCAAATCACCCTTAATCTTTTAATCTTAATCTTAATAATTCCGGGGAAAGGAACCTTAATTTGTGTAATCTCGCCTCGCAATTTAATCCTTAGAGTCTGGTTATCATTCTGGTAAATCTACGCGGCACTCCCTCAAGGTCAATATATCCTTCCTCAGGTGTAGTGCTCAAAACTGCTCCAGATGTGGTCTAACTAGGGTTTTGTATAGTTGCAGCTCAACTTCTAGTATTCTAGTTCTCTAGATATAAAGCCAGCATTCCATTAGCCTTTTTGATTATTTTCTGTACATGTTTGACATTTTAATATTCTATGTACCTGGACCTCCAAGCCTTATTTGGACCACCACTGATTTTAACTTTTCACTATTTAGAAAGTACCCTGTTCTATCCTTTTTAGGTCCTGCAAGATTGATTATCAAAGATGTTATCTGGCTATTATGAAGGCCCTGAGCTCGCTAAACAAAAAGGTATGCTTAAAACTATACATACGCATAGAGCCACAAGATGACCACTCGTTGAAGGTATGCTTAAAATTGCACGTACACAAGATGACCACTCATTGACCTCGGGCTCAAGGGAGCAATATAACACTATAAGGCGAGTGACACTGGGAAGAAGGGAACACATGGGTATTTGATCATGCGTTGGTACAGCCAATCACATCACTGTTAAGATCTGTCCACGAGGACACCCATGTGCTAAACCCTGTATAATTAAAGTGCAATTTGAACAGCTCGTTGGAGATCCTCTCTCAGGCGGCTGAGAAGTGAGATGCTCCCCCTTCGCGTGTTGGAATTAAAGTCATTGAAACTTATCCAAGGTATCAGTCTGTTGAATCCGGGCTTGTTGAGAGGAGAAGGGCGATTCTCCCCATCAACTGGCGTAGTCGACAGGATACAGACTCGCTGACCTGAAACGATGTGGCAGCTGTTGGGGTGAGTACTTTTTAAATACAAGTTAGAGCTGTTACACTGTTTATGGGAAAGGAGGAAATCTGTAGAAAGAACAAAAACGAGCCACGGAGAGGACGGAGATCAAGGAATAAGGACGACTTGGGGTATATGATCGTCTCTAACGCGGTCAACCGGGGCGCTAATGAACAAGTATCGTCCAGGAGATGCGATGGAGGTACAAGAGTAGCCCACTAAGGGAAAGGTAGCCTCTTAGCGATCTTAGAAATGGCCGGCGAATATAATTGGGGCCCCCGAGGGATCTATAGCGAAAATACTAGCAGATAAAACATGAAACTAATTGAGGGAATGAAGAAAAAGGGATGGCAACCAGACGACCCACCGGAGAAGCAGGCAAAGTGGTGGGAGTGCCAGCTGAGAAATAAAGGGGACCGGGCTCATATGGTAGTATTAGCCTGCTATCGGGAACAAAATAAAGAGATGGAAAGAAAGGATCAGATAATACAGGAATTAAAAGCTAAAATAAAAAAGATGGAAGTGGCGGAAGCAAGGAATGGTACAACATGTGCAGCAGTAACTGGGCGACCTACAGCACCACCTACACTGGTACCAATATATCCCCCACTGGAACTTTTAAGTGAAGAAATCCAGAATAGTGGGGGACCAGAGTGGGATGAGTTGGCTAATGAGGCTCGCAAATATACTCCAGACTATGACGATTGGGGAAGAGAAGGTGGGCCTCCCCCATACGAGAAGGTATGGGCAGCCCCGATCAAGGTACAATCTGTAACCGGCCACCCAACTACACCGGCTGCCGGAGGCAACCCGGGAGCCCCCACAATACCTGCCATGGCACCTCGGATAAAAACTACCGATGTGTCACTGACACCCGGGGACACATTGAAGTTATTACAAATGTTACCCAAGTTAGAGAGGAGACGAAGTACTTAAGAGTTTTGGCAGAAAATACGGGAAATAAGAATCTACCACAGCCTTCACAACCGAGATGTGGAAGCGTTAGTAAGAGCAAAAATGACTGAAGAAATGCGGCAACAGTTGGGACAACGATAAAGGGACGGCACTTGGTGTGCGATGATAGCCCCCACTGTTGCGCAGTCGGGGGCAGATTATTAGGCGTTTAAAGCAGACATAACTCGGGTAGCAGGAGCAATACCCATAAACTGGGGAATAATCATGGGGGTCACTCAAAACAAGGGGGAATCCGCACATGACTATGCAGAGTGGAAATGATTGAGCTTCCAAACGTATTTGGGAAATATTGAACTCCACCAGGGATAATCAAGCATTCCTAAAAATATACAAAGACGGCTTGAGTACTGCACACCAAGACTTATTAAAAGCAGGGCTAGTTACAATGAAAAACTATGACGTCTTGTCCAGATGGGCATCTGAGTTGGATGTTACTCAGAAAAGGAAAGTAGCTGTGGTAGAAGCGCACGTGGCCGCAGTGGCGAAAGGAACGAGTGAGGAAGGAAAACTATGCGCAGCCCCCTTGACTTGTTTTAATTGTGGAAAAGGCCACTTTAGTAGAGTGCCAGCAGAAAAAAGGGGCTCAAGGGAGGGATGGACAATCAAGGCCGAAGTGCCAGAACTGCGACAAACTAGGCCATACAGCGAGGAAATGCTGGGTTAAGGGGGGGGGGGGGGGGCGGGGGGAGGGGCAGAAGGACAGGGACCCGGACAGATTAGGAGTCCCAGGAGGAGAATCAACCCTGACCAGGGGAGAAGTGGTAGCGCTCCTTAAAGCAGCTCAGCGGCTTCCGTGGCCATTCCCCCCGCAAGAGAGGCTTTCTAACGAGGACATCATAAGTATGCTACGGTTGGCAGCCACTCAATAGCGGTTACCGGCCCCCAGTGAAAATGTGGGACCACAAAGAGAGGATCCAAGAATGTTTATTGGCGCAGTGTTAGGGGGCCGGTAGTGCGAGATTCTGATAGACACGGGCGTGTCAATATCTATAACTAATCTAGACTTACCCCTTACCAAGGAAACGATCAGCATACAAGGAGTGGGAGGAGGTAACAGAAAGGCAACTTTAAGTGAAATTGTACTATTGGAAGTGTTATATATGCAGACTATAGATATACTCTGTGTAGTCACTGTATAGTTGCATAAGATGGAGACTTGTTACCTGATGTACTATCAAATAAGGTTTACACTGTGTATATACTATGCTGGCACCACTAGAGGGTGCAACTTGTGGAAACCAGGGTTTCCTGCTTCTGTGGCAGAGGCTGCCCACCAAAGGGCACTGCGGTGGGAGACCTGAGGGTCACCTGCATAAGTGTGCAGGGGCCCAGTATAAAAGGCTGCCCATCATGCTTGTGCCTCACTTTGGAGTTACGAATAAAGGACCAAGGTCACTACACTTTGAGTACAACACATTGCCTCGTGGAGACATTCATAAGTGCATTACAGACATAACAGGAAGTACAAGGGATAGCACTACCCACCCAGTTTTGGTGCTGCCCCAATCCCAAAGGCACTATATTAGGAATAGAAACATTAAGGGAAATAGGGGTATTAATAGACCCCCAGCGTAACCGAGTAGTCTGGGGAGAAGCAGCACGAAACTCAGTGTAAATTTAACCACCTGGGCCATCAGCAGCAGCAGGTGGCTGGGATCCGTCCAATAGATCCCGAGTGAGAAAGAAAGGGTGCCTGAGGAAGTATGTGTCAGTGATACCCTGCCTTATGGGCCCAACACAAACAGGACTGTGGGTTGGTAGGGCCCAAGTCAGTCAAGATCCCAGGTCCAGAACACAAAGCCCACCTGCAATACCCACTGAAGCCAGACGCTGAAGCAACTGTCCTTCAGATAGTGAAAGAATTGGAAAGCAAGGGGTGGTGAGACAAACAATAGCTATGACTGACCAGTATGGCCAGTAAAGAAACCAGATGCCTCATATTGGCTGACTGGGAGCAATCCTGTGCTATGTGGGAAATTGGGTATGTGTGCAGGAAGTGTATCCAGCTGCAGCTCTTGACAGACTGCATTGCAGCACTGGAGCTGCGCATGGATTCACTCTGGAGCATCCGCAATGCTGAGGATGTCACGAATAGCATGTTTAGTGAGTAGGTAAAGGTTACACAGGCAGATAGGGAATGGGTGATCATCGGGAAGAGCAGTGGAAGGAAGATAGTGCAGGGGGCCCCTGCGGTAATCTCCCTCCAAAACAGATATACCACCTTGGGTCCTGTTGGGGAAGATGGCTCATCAGGGGAGGGTAGCAGCAGCCAAGTTCATGGCACCAGGGGTGGCTCTGCTGTGCAGGAGGGCAGTGGACGAGCTATTGTGGTTGGGGCATTCTATTGTAAGGGGAATAGAGGGGCGTTTCTGCAGCCGCAAACAAGACTCCAGGATGGTATGTTGCCTCTCTGGTGCAAGGGTCAAGGATGTCTCGGAGCGGCTGCAGGACATTCTGGAGGGGGAGGGTGAACAGCCAGTTGTGGTGGTGCATATAGGTACCAACAATATAGGTAAAAAGCAGGATAAGGTCCTACAAACTGAATTTAGGGAGCAAGGAGTTAAATTAAAAGGTAGGACCTCAAAAAGGTAGTAATCTCAGGATTGCTACCAGTGCCACGTGCCAGTCAGAGTAGAAATAGTAGGATAGTTAGGAATGAATACATGGCTTGAGAAATGGTGCAAAAGGGAGGGATTCAAATTCCTGGGACATTGGAACCGTTTCTGAGAGGTGGGACCAGTACAAACTGGACGGTCTGCACCTGGGCAGAACTGGAACCGGTGTCCTAGGAGGAGTGTTTGCTAGTGTTGTTGGGGAGGATTTAAACTAATAGGGCAGGGGGACAGAGGGAAGAAAAAATGGGGTCAGAAGCTAAAGGTATAAAGGAGAAAAGTAGAAGTGGAGGGCAGAAAAATCAAAGACAAAAATCAAAAAAGGCCACATTACAACATAATTCCAGAAGGACAAAGAGTGTTAAAAAGCAAGCCTGAAGGCTCCGAGTCTTAATGCGAGGAGCATTCGTAATAAGGTGGATGAAGGCGTTAACGGATATGATGTAATTGGGATTACGGAGACATGGCTCCAGGGTGACCAAGGCTGGGAACTCAACATCCAAGGGCATTCAATATTCAGGAAAGATAAGACTGAAAGGAAAAGGGGTAGCGTTGCTGGTTAAAGAGGAGATTAACACCATAGTAAGGAAGTACATTAGCGTGGATGAGGTGGAATCTGTATGGGTACAGCTGCGGAACACCAAAGGGCAGAAAACGCTAGGGAGTTGTGTACAGACCACCAAACAATCATAGTGAGGTTGGGGATGGCATCAAATAAGAAATTAGGGATCTGTGCAATAAAGGTGCCGCAGTTATCATGGGTGACTTTAATCTACATATAGATTGGGCTAAACAAACTGGTAGCAATACGGTGGAGGAGGATTTCCTGGAGTGTATAAGGGATGGTTTTCTAGACCAATATGTCGAGGAACCAACTAGAGAGCTGGCCATCCTAGACTGGGTGTTGTGTAATGAGAGGATTAATTAACAATCTTGTTATGCGAGGCCCCTTGGGGAAGAGTGACCATAATATGGTAGAATTCTTCATTAAGATGGAGAGTGACAGTCAATTCAGAGACTAGAGTCCTGAACTTAAAGGAGGGTAACTTTGAAGGTATGAGGCTTAAATTAGCTAGGATTGAGCGGCAAATGATACTTAAGGGGTTGACTGTAGATGGGCAATGGCAGACATTTAGAGACCGCATGGATGAACTACAACAATTGTACATTCCTGTCTGTCGTAAAAATAAAAAAGGGAAGGTGGATCAACCGTGGCTATCAAGGGAAATCAGGGATAGTATTAAAGCCAAGGAAGTGGCATACAAATTGGCCAGAAATAGCAGTGAACCTGGGGACTGGGAGAAATTTAGAACTCAGCAGAGGACAAAGGGTTTGATTAGGGCAGGGAAAATTGAGTACGAGAAGAAGCTTGCAGGGAACATTAAGACGGATTGCAAAAGTTTCTATAGATATATAAAGAGAAAAAGGTTAGTAAAGACAAACTTAGGTCCCCTGCAGTCAGAATCAGGGGAAGTCATAACGGGGAACAAAGAAATGGCGGACCAATTGAACAAGTACTTTGGTTCGGTATTCACTAAGGAGGACACTAACAACCTTCTGGATATAAGAGGGGTCAGAGGGTCTAGTAAGGAGGAACTGAGGGAAATCCTTATTAGTCGGGAAATTGTGTTGGGGAAATTAATGGGATTGAAGGCCGATAAATCCCCAGGGCCTGATGGACTGCATCCCAGAGTACTTAAGGAGGTGGCCTTGGAAATAGCGGATGCATTGACAGTCATTTTCCAACATTCCATTGACTCTGGATCAGTTCCTATCGAGTGGAGGGTAGCCAATGTAACCCCACTTTTAAAAAAAGGAGGGAGAGAAAACAGGGAATTATAGACCGGTAAGCCTGACATCGGTAGTGGGTAAGATGATGGAATCAATTATTAAGGATGTCATAGCAGCGCATTTGGAAAGAGGTGACATGATAGGTCCAAGTCAACATGGATTTGTGAAAGGGAAATCATGCTTGACAAATCTTCTAGAATTTTTTGAGGATGTTTCCAGTAGAGTGGACAAGGGAGAACCAGTTGATGTGGTATATTTGGACTTTCAGAAGGCTTTCAACAAGGTCCTACACAGAAGATTAATGTGCAAAGTTAAAGCACATGAGATTGGGGTTAGTGTGCTGACATGGATTGAGAACTGGTTGTCAGACAGGAAGCAAAGAGTAGGAGTGAATGGGTACTTTTCAGAATGGCAGGCGGTGACTAGTGGGGTACCGCAAGGTTCTGTGCTGGGGCCCCAGCTGTTTACACTGTACATTAATGATTTAGACGAGGGGATTAAATATAGTATCTCCAAATTTGCGGATGACACTAAGTTAGGTGGCAGTGTGAGCTGCGAGGAGAATGCTATGAGGCTGCAGAGCGACTTGGATATGTTAGGTGAGTGGGCAAATGCATGAAGTATAATGTGGATAAATGTGAGGTTATCCACTTTGGTGGTAAAAACAGAGAGACAGACTATTATCTGAATGGTGACAGATTAGGAAAAGGGGAGGTGCAACGAGACCTGGGTGTCATGGTACATCAGTCATTGAAGGTTGGCATGCAGGTACAGCAGGCAGTTAAGAAAGCAAATGGCATGTTGGCCTTCATAGCGAGGGGATTTGAGTATAGGGGCAGGGAGGTGTTGCTACAGTTGTACAGGGCCTTGGTGAGGCCACACCTGGAGTATTGTGTACAGTTTTGGTCTCCTAACTTGAGGAAGGACATTCTTGCTATTGAGGGAGTGCAGCGAAGGTTCACCAGACTGATTCCCGGGATGGCGGGACTGACCTATCAAGAAAGACTGGATCAACTGGGCTTGTATTCACTGGAGTTCAGAAGAATGAGAGGGGACCTTATAGAAACGTTTAAAATTCTGATGGGTTTAGACAGGTTAGATGCAGGAAGAATGTTCCCAATGTTGGGGAAGTCCAGATCCAGGGGTCACAGTCTAAGGATAAGGGGTAAGCCATTTAGGACCGAGATGAGGAGGAACTTCTTCACCCAGAGTGGTGAACCTGTGGAATTCTCTACCACAGAACGTTGTTGAGGCCAATTCACTAAATATATTCAAAAAAGAGTTAGATGTAGTCCTTATTACTAAGGGAATCAAGGGGTATGGTGAGAAAGCAGGAATGGGGCACTGAAGTTGCATGTTCAGCCATGAACTCATTGAATGGCGGTGCAGGCTAGAAGGGCCGAATGGCCTACTCCTGCACCTATTTTCTATGTTTCTATATATATATATATAAAAAAAATACACACACACACACACACACGTGTGTGTGTGTCTATATAGGCAATGGCAGACATTTAAAGATCACATGGATGAACTTCAACAATTGTACATCCCTGTCTGGAGTAAAAATAAAACAGGGTAGGTGGCTCAACTGTGGCTTCCAAGGGAAATTAGGGATAGTGTTAAATCCAAGGATGAGGCATATAAAGTGGCCAAAAAAGCAGCAAACCTGAGGACTGGGAGAAATGTAGAATTCATCAGAGGAGGACAAAAGGTTTAATTATGAAGGGGAAAATAGAATATGAGTGTAAGCTTGCAGGGAACATAAAAACTGACTGCAAAAGCTTTATAGATATGTGAAGAGAAAAAAGATTAGTGAAGACAAATGTGGGTCCCTTACAGTCAGAATGAGGCAAATTTATAATGGGGAACAAAGAAATGGCAGACCAAATGAACAAATACTTTGGTTCGGTCTTCACTAAGGAAGACACAAATAATCTACCGGAAATACTAGGGGACCGAGGGTCTTAGCGAGAAGGAGGAACTAAAGGAAATCCTTATTAATCGGCAAATTGTGTTAGGAAAATTGATGGGATTGAAGGCCGATAAATCCCCAGGGCCCGACAGTCTGCATCCCAGAGTACTTAAGGAAGTGGCGTTAGAAATAGTGGATGCATTGGTGGTAATTTTCTAACATTCTATAGACTCTAGATCAGTTCATATGGATTGGAGGGTAGCTAATATAACTCCACTTTTTAAAGAAAGGAGAGAGAAAACATGGAATTATAGACCGGTCAGCCTGACATCGGTGGTGGGAAAATGTTGGAATCAATTATTAAAGATGTAATAGCAGCACATTTGGAAAGCAGTGACAGGATCGGTCCAAGTCAGCCTGGATTTTTGAAAGGGAAATCATGCTTGACAAATCTTCTAGAATTTTTTTAGGACGTAACTAGTAGAGTGGACAAGGGGGAGCCAGTGGATGTGGTGTATTTAGACTTTCAAAAGGCTTTTGACAAGGTCCCACACAAGAGATTAGTGTGCAAATGGTGGGACAGGGAGCTAAACAAGGCGTGGACAGAATCTGGAGGAAAGATTGTAATGTGGTAGCCCCAGAGTGCATATGACAAAGCCTACTGAGTATATACCACGGGTATGCGCATACAGGTAAGACCAGCATGACGAGTTCAATATCCCAATGCCAGTGGTGGAAGGGAATGGGAAGAGATACAAATAATTATTGTAGGAAGTGCTTAACATGTGCAAAGCATAACCCAGGTGGAAAAAGAAAAGGTCAGAATGGGACACCAACCCTGACCAAAAGGACCATGGGAAAATCTGCAGATAAGACTTCACGGGCCCACTGCCCAATCACCAGGGAAAAACATGTTGTTTGGTTATAATAGATCAATTCACAAAATGGGTAGAAGCTTTCGCAACTAGAAATTGCTCAGCTGAGACGGTGACTCGAATATTAGAAGAAATTATACCTCGGTGGGGAATGCCCCTACAGATAGATTCAGATCAGGGTACACACTTCACGGGTAAAGTAATGAAACAAGCATGCGCCCTTACTGGGAATCAGGCAGAAATTCCATATCCCCCATCATCCGGATTAGTAGAACGACGAATAGGACCCTGAAGAACGCACTGGCTAAGGTGATCGACGAGACATGAAAGGGATGGGTAGATATGCTGCCCCAGATTTTAATGAAGTTAAGGGCGACCCCAAACCGGACCACCAGACTCTCACCTTTCAAGCTAATGACAGGAAGGGCAATGAGATTACCTGAGGTTCTAGTGACGGGGAGTGATGATGTCAGACCCTACTGGGACCGAGTAAGGAGATTTGTGATGGAATTATGTAAACAATTACATGATCTGAAGGCACACGCCAGGGATCAGCAAGTGATCAAGGACTTGGAAACTGGCACCAAGGAACAAAAGGCTCAGATACCACAGGTTGGGAGCAAGGTAATGATAAAAATAATCCTCGAAAAGCCAGGATTTTCACCAAAATGGACAGGCCCTCACCAGGTAATAATGGTAAGCGACACGTGCGCGTGCGTGGCGATAGGTGGAACCGGACGGTGAAAACATTGGACACAGTTGAGTGCAACATGAGACCCTAACTAACCAGTGACGACCGGGAAAACATGTTGTGTTTTACAGAACCTTAGTCCTAGTAGGAGGAATACTGGGTAACCCCATCTTATACCACGACCCAGCAGTAAGTTGCCCAGACGGCTATCAAGGAAATATTTCCACTACAAACTCAATCTTTTGCAGAAAATGCCAAAGGAACAAAAGGCTCAGATACCACATGTTGGGAGCAAGGTAATGGTAAAAATAAACCTCAAAAAGCCAGGATTCTCACCAAAATGGACAGGCCCTCACGAGGTAATAATGGTAAGCGACACGTGCGCGTGCATGGCGATAGGTGGAACCGGACGGTGGAAACGACTTGAAGTGGAATGGACAAGCCCGGATAAGGGACACTCATGGCAGAACCAATCATAGACATGCATGAAAAGCTCGGACCAAGGAAATCCACACAGGTGTGGGGGGGGTAAGATGTAACTTCACCAGAGAGGCAGAGGGGACTACCCCCATAACCATCAGGGAATCACAATACGGTAACGGTTCCTTATGGGGAATGTTCGTGTGCAAGATAGAGATCCCAACCACCACAATAGCCTCAACCACAACGACCCCAGAACCCCCAGGATGCCCAAACATGACACAGGGGGCAAGCGGAGGACTAGTAATAAAAAGAACTAAAGACAAAATCCACTTCGGGGTACGCCAAAGGGGTAGTGTTAAACCTAACGGATATAACTATCCCACTGTTTTGCGTTAAGAAAACTATAAGCTTATATAAAAATCCTAAGAGCCCTTGAGGGGCCTGAATCCAAGACCATGAAGTTCAATGTAAAAAAGCCGAACAAAAGCGGGAAAGGCGGGAGTAGAGGGGATTATTGGAAATGGTGGGCGCGGGATATGCGGCGGGCGTTGCGACGGTTAAAATAATAAATCTTCAAACAATAGAAGAGCAGGTCATCACCCTCACACAGACCTTAAAAGGACTGCTGGAAATGGGAGATGATAACGAGAAAATGCAGGCCCAGCTAGGGGACGGGCTGGAACGGGAACTGCTACAGGTTGCCCATACATTATTGCAGGACCATGCAAAAACAATAAATTTGGTCAACCAGGCTGGACAAACTATGAGTAAAAGAATGGCGGCCGAGATATTGTGTGGGATATGGGGCTTGGATGCTCAATACGGTAGAACATAACCTAGAACAACTCCAGAATGGGGAGGTGCCGGATTGGATAACCAATGATGTATTTGCTGAAAGGACAGTGGGCAAGAATGACACCCAAACCTGTGAGGTCCAGAGGATTAGCCATGCCTGGGTCCCTAAGAACAGGTGTGTAACTGGACATCAGAATATAATAGGGTTTGTGTTATCAATACCACAATACGACATGACAAAGGGAAACACATTGTACCAAGTAAGCAATATAGGAGAAATAAGGAATCAGAACCGTGTGCGATATCACAAATTGCACCAGTACGTAATTAAAAAGGGAAACAATACCAAAGGTGTCTATATTAAAGATTGTTATAAGAATAATCAAGTTGTTTTATGCCAAGAGCACCCAGACCTCGATAACAACGACTGTGGATATGGCCAAACAGAAGGATGTGCATTGAGTGTCACAACGCTGACACTGGACTCCGAAACGACCGCAGCCTCACAAGGAAAGGGAGGATGGTGTGTGAGCATCATGGCGGTCAATATGACGGTGGGGGGAGTTACCCACTGTCCTATCATGACCACCGACTTCTGTTTTGTGCCAAAAGAAGTCGTCGATATTGAGATATATCATATATCCGGAATTGAAAGGAGAATCCGTCAATGGGACTGCGGTGGACACTATCAAGGTATAAAGATTTCGAGGAACCACAAGGACGACATATACCCAGACTTAGTGAAGAACAAACTAAGTTGGAACAGGACATCCATGAACAACGGCAGAAGTACATCATCCTGAAGATGGACAACTCCAGAAGGACACTAAAGAAATGTTGTCAAACCAACCCTGGTATGCGAGACTTTGGAACTTTGGACTAAACGTGCAGGTGTACCCCTGGATAAAAATAATATCCCATGTATTGGTGATTGTGCAATGTGTGATTTTAATGGTATTGTTGATTGAATTATGGTGATGTAGTAAACGACGGGCGAGGAAAGGCATAGCTCAGGCCCCCATAAAAGCCTTAGAAGAAACTAAACCTTTATTATCTGAGGAAAAATCTGTAAAACAGGTAAATGGTGTGTAAAGGGAAAGAGATACGAGAAGCCATCCGAAAGTAAGGGCTTGGCCACCCACTCGGACGGATTAAGCTGACAATATCACTTCCCCTTTGGATGAAATAACGAGGGGACGGCACATTGGCCTATCTTGGGTTATATAGCCAAGGGCCAAAAGGGGGGATTGCAAGAACAAGATTGATCATCAAAGATGTTATCTGGCTATTATGGAGGCCCTGAGCTGGCTAAACAAAAGATATGCTTAAAACTGCACATACACAAGTTGATCTCGGGCTCAAGGGAGCAATATAACACGAGCAACACTTGGAAGAAGGGAACAAATGGGTATTTGATCATGTGTTGGTACAACCAATCACGTCACTGTTAAGGTCTGTCCACGAGGACACCCATGTGCTAAACCCTGTATAAAATTGAACAGCTCGTTGGAGATCCTCTCTCAGGCTGCTGAGAAGTGAGATGCTCCCCCTTCACGTGTTGGAATTAAAGTCATTGAAACTTATCCAAGGTATCAGTCTGTTGAATCCAGGCTTGTTGAGAGGAGAAGGGCGATTCTCCCAATCAGGTCCACTTCCAAAATAACAAAGCACTATTTTCATTCATTTGTTTCAATTTACTTCAGTTATCTCTCTGGTCATAAAATGATTCATAGTGCAGCCTGAAATATATGGTGAGTCAGTGTGGTGTTGACCTGTCTATCATGGAATGCAGTAATAAGCTTCCTGTGCTGTTTCTAGAAACATGGGAACAGCAGTGGGCCATTCAGCCCTTAAAATCTGTTCCGCCATTTACTTAGATCATGGCTAATTTGTACCTCAACTCCATTTACCCACTATAAACCAGTAGATTGTTAGTGGAGACGTGCTACATATATATATAAAAAATAAATTTCGATTCATAACCACCACAACCAGCTTCCTATGGGAGCTGCCTTTGGCCGTGAGCACAAGGGTGGAAGACTGTCAAATTGTTGCATACTAAATCCATAAGTGGATGGTCACAGTCTCACTGAATCCACATCAATACGCTAATTGAGCAAACAGCTATGAGAAAGTACAAAGCTTTCATTATGCACCAGTCGTTCAATTCAAGAGCAAGAAAACATTTCTATAATCAGCACATCCAAAGGAAACAAACATGGTCAGTAGCTCAGCTCTTTCAAATCATCAGATCTGATAAAGAACCCAGCAACCTGTACCTGCTTATCCAGTGAGCCACAAGTTGACATCCAATTGCCAGAACCAATTAGACAAATACATAAGTAAATAAAACAATTAAAAATCAGAGATTTGAAAAAATCTTTTACACTGGGGAATCGTTACAACCTGGAATTCTCGGCCACGTTGTCCGTAAACACATTTAAAAGGGAATTTGTTGTTTGATAAAGGACGTGGTGAGTATTGTGGGATTAGACTAGGTGGCTCATGGAGAGTAACATCAGTGCAGACTTATAAAGGGTTGAGTCACCTATTTCTGTGCTGCAACATTCCATGATTCTGAAACTCATAATATGCACACCACATTTTTTAGTTCTTACTGAAAAATATTTACTTCCCCAGGATTTATAAAAAATAATTAATTTCACCCAATTTTCCAGCTTTTAAAAAAAAGTGTTCCATTATTCTCTGAACAAACCTTTAAAACAAGAAACTCTGGATTTGCATTTAAATGCTGCTGGCACCTCAAAAACAATCTCTGTCTGTCCTGCCTTCTGATCAGCCAAACAGCAATATACACTACACCGAGAATGAACACTGAACTTTTGCACAAAACTTTTCTTAACTCTGCATCTGCATTACATTTTTCCCCCTCCACTTTACACTGAACATTGATTATTCCCCCAGTTTTCACCACTCTGAACAATCTATAATAAACCACGCAAAAGTCCCAGCACTTGTTTCCCAACCATAAACACCCCACTGTAGCATCGGTCAAAAGATTATGGGGCACAACTGGGAATTTTATTTTGGCAATTCAATGATAAAGGAATTGTTTTAGGGCGAATTCACACTGTGACTGGCATTAGTGCAAAACAGTCTTCCACAAACCCTTCAGTTGTATACGCACTCTAGACAGCTTGCATTTATATAGCGCCTGTAACATAGTAAAACAACCCACAGCATTTCACAGGGGCATAATCAGACAAAAATGGACACCTAGTCCAAGAGTGAGATATTAGAAGGGTTGACTAAAAGCTTGGTCAAATGGATGGGTTTTAAGAAGGGTCTTAAATGGAGGAGAGGATTAGCCTAGTGCATAGCTTGATGGTACGGCAGCCAAAGGTGGGGTGGAGAGTGTGGGGGGGGCGCACAAGAAGCCAGAGTGACAGGAATGCAGAATTCTTGGAGGGTTGGAGGAGCTTACAAAGATAGGGCAGTCTTGGAAGGATTTAAACAGGAGGATATATACAGGTGGAACCTGATCAACAACCACTTGTATTTATATAGCGCCTTTAACGGAGTAAAACGTCCTAAGGAGCTTCGCAGCTTTATTAAATAAAATTTGGCACGAAGCCACATAAGGAGAACTTAGGGCAGATGACCAAAAGCTCGGTCAAAGAGGTCAATTTTAAGGAGCGTCTTAAAGGAGGAGAGGTTTAGGATGGGAAATCCAAAGTTAAGGGCCCAGGCAGCTGAAGGCATGACCACCAATGGTGGATGAATTAAAATTGAGGATGCGCAAGAGGCCAGAATTGGAAGGGCACAGATATTTCGGTAGGTTGTAGGGTTGGAGGAGGTAAGAGAGATATAGAGGGGCGATGCCATGGAGGTATTTGAAAACAGGGATGAGAATTTTTTTTTTTTTTTTTTAAATGGAGGTGTTACTTAACCAGGAGCCAATGTAGGTCAGCGAACACAGGGATGATGGATGAACGGGACTTGATGAGAGTTCGGATACGGACAGCAGAGTTTTGAATGAGCTTAAGTTTAGGAAGGATGGAAGCTGGTAGGCCATCCAGGAGTGTGTTGAAAGAGTCAAATTCAGAGTTATCAAAAGGCACGGATGAAAGTTTCAGGAGCAGATGAGCTGAGGCAGGGGCGGAGTTGGGCGATGTTATGTAAATAGGCGGTCATAGTGATGGCGCGGATGTGGTCGGAAGCTCACCTCGGGGTCAAATATGACAAGGTTGCGAACAGTCTGGTTCAGCCTCAGACAGTTGCCAGGGAGATGGGATGGAGTCGGTGGCTAGGGAACAGAAGTTTCAGCAGGGACCGAATACAATGGCTTTGGTAGTCCCAATATTTAGTTGGAAAAAAATCTCTGCGCATCCAGTACTGGATGTCAAGCAAACTGACAGTTTATGATCCTATGTCTTCGAGTTATTCCATCATCTTTGCACTAGACACTATCAAAGATTTCCCATTTGTGTGCCATACATAACCAATTCAATTTTTTTTTGCACAAAGGTTTGGAGTTAAGCAAATACAATTAGTGCCACAAATTGCTTTTACTAGTGGAATATAACCAGACAAAAACAGAAAGTAGTCCATACAGGGCAGGTGCTATTGAAAATGGCAGCAACATCTTAGTACATTAATCTTAATGCTATATATAAGGTAAGGCAGTAAGTTCATGATGGGTCCCACATAAACGGGTATTTATGCAGTATTAATGTTAGTGATTAATAAAAAATAACGTGTAGCTGTGAAGGGAACGATTGCAATAATTGTTTCATTCGCAAAACAGTTCAGTAGTTTACACAAACGAATTGGTGCTTTCTGGATTGACGCGAATGATCCGGGATCCATTGCGGAGATCCTGGAGTTGTTTGGCCGGCGTTCCAACTCCTTCCTCGAACCGTCTCTCCACCACGGGGAGGACAGTCTCGTACAGGAAGGAAACGTTCTCGCGAATGAAGACTTTCTTCTCCGGGTCCTGCTCGCAGCGCAGGCTGTAGTCGACGTGCTGCACGGCCACCAGGATGATCTCGCGGAGGCTCTCCAGAAGGACCATGTGCAGTTCGGGGAAGTAGAGCTTCAGCCCTTCCTCCAAGAAGGCCATCAGCTGCTTGGTGAAGGCCACGATGGTGTAGCTGAGGTTGACCCAGCAGTCGTCGCCCGTGTACTGATCAAAATTCGTGATGCCGCTGCCCTTCATCTCCTCCTTCAGCTTCGCCAAGGCCTCGGGCGTCATCAGGTTCATCTTCCTCCACATCTCCTCGGAGTTGCGGTGCTTGGTGGCCTCCACGATGATGCCCTTGTAGCTGTGGAGGGCGGCCTTGATGTCCTTGACCAGCAGGGCCTGGAGGGTGAAGGTGAGGTCCAGGCCGATCTCACTGAGCTTGCTGCAGTGCTCCTTGGCCACCTCCACGCACTCGGCTGTGGTGGACAGGCTCTCCTTGCTGTCGAACACCTGCTTGCTGAAGGCGTCGACGAAGAGGCGGGTGGCCGAGCGCGACCACACCACGAAGGCCGAGTAGCAGCCGCTGTCACCGGCGAAGTCCATCTCGAACTCCCTGGCCGTGTCCAGCAGGCCGGTGAAGAAGATGTTACAGAGCTTGTGGATGTAGAGCAAGGTGGCGCCCTCGATGCGCAGCTGGCGGATGGCTGTCTGCACGGCGGCCGCGCGGTTCTTCAGGAAGAGCTCGCAGGCCTTGGTCGACTGGCCGAGGCGGATGAGCTGCGAGACGGCGCGCCGGGTGGCCCGCGGGCCGCCGCGCAGCGAGCGGCCGGGCGACAGCTCGTAGACCAGCACGTCGGTGAGCCGGCGGACCCGCTGCTCCACCCGGCCGCGCAGCTGGCGCACCCCGGGCTGGCCGGCCGCCCCGCGCAGGTAGTCGGACAGCTTGTCCAGCAGGTCGACCGCCCCTTCGAAGTCACGCTGGGCGATGCAGACGTCCAGGTCCTCGGGCAGCTCTTGGATCCACTCCAGGCTCAGGTCCACCAGCTCCAGGGCCGGGGGCTCCTCCTGCTCGTCGAACGGGTTGGCCTTGGACGACAGAGACGGCGGCGGCCGCGACTTCTTCGTCTTCTCCTCCTCCTCGGCCGCCAGCAGCAGCAGCAGGGCCTCGGCCTTCTCCACCTCCAGGCGCTCGGTCAGCGCCTTGGTCTTCTTGGTCTGGTCCAGGATCTCCAGCCACTCCTTCTTGACCTTGGCGTTCTCGGCCTGGAAGACCCGCGTGTCGGGGAACATGAGCACCTTGAACATGTCGCGCATGGGCCCGTTGTCCTTGACGTTGACCACGGCGAAGCTGTCGAGGCGGTAGAGCGCGTCGTAGCGGTAGCGCACGGCGCCGCGGCGGCTGGGCAGCCAGGCGGCCACCAGCAGGCAGTCGTTCATCAGGAAGGCGTGCACCCGCTGCACCTGCGCCGCCGTCTCGGCGTCGCACTCCAGCAGGTCGCCGTTGTAGACCAGGTAGCGGCCGGGCGCCTGCAGCAGGTCCTGGCAGCCCTCCACTTTCTCCAGCAGGGTGGTGAGGGTGCGCTGCTTGTGCTCCTCGGCCTCCCGCGGCAGCAGCAGGAACGCCTCGGAGGAGGAGGAGGAGGTGGTGGTGGCGGTGGTGGTGCTGCCGCCGCCGCCGCCGGACGAGGAGGTCCCCTGCTGCAGCTGGCGGGAGCCCTGCTGCTGGAGCTGCTCCCGGTCGGCCGTCAGCAGCAGCTGGGTCAGGCCGTCCATGATGCCCTTCTGCTCGGTGAGGATGTGGCTGAGCTGGTACATCTCGCTCTCCAGGTAGCTGATCTCCCGCGCCGTCTCGATGAACTGCCGGTAGTTCTTGTAGACGTTCTTCTTCAGGTTCTGCGCCGTCTCGTCGGCCAGGCTCTGGATCTTGTGCCGGTGCTCCTGCAGGTCGCGGTCGCCGTCCGACTGCTGCGACAGCTGCTTGACGTACAGGCCCGGCTCGAAGCGCGGCGCCTCCAGCTGGCGCCGGAGCTTGGAGGCCCCGTCCGCCGCCATCACTAGCGCACGGGAAAGGGGGGCGGGTGGGTAGGTGAGGGTGAGACTCGAGTTAGGCCGCAGCCAGAGCTGGGCCTTGCTGCTGCTGCCGCCACTCGAGTTTCAAAGCGCGTCCAGGCCCAACCGTCCGTCACCCGCCCGCTCGCGCCGCCAACTGACAGCCGCTCGCGCGCCGCCCTGTTCTGCCCCGCGGCTTCCGATTGGCCAGCCAGCGGTGATTTCCAGCCCGCCCATTGGTCGGATCGTTTCTCCCCCCCCCCCACCCCACCACCACCCCCGGCTCTCCAACAGCTTCTGATTGGTCCGCTTGACGATATTTTTTGCAGCCCGAACCCATTGGTCGGATCGTTTCCCTGACCCTCTTCGGTAACTTCCGATTGGCCGGTGGACGATCTTCTCCAGTCCGTTTATTGGTCGGATTAGTTCCCCTTGCCCCCCCCCCCTTCCCTCCCATGGCTTCCGATTGGCCGGTCGGCGACGCTTTCCAGCCCCGCCCATTGGTTCACCCTTCCATCATGTGACCTGCGGCGGGGCGGGGACAAGGCAGTGAGGCGAACTGCGCATGCCCGTTGACAGTTGAAGCTGGGAGCCGGAGGATGGAAGCTGACATGTTGCTGGCGCTACAGCTGCAGGCGGCCTGGGAGAGGGAGGCCGCCGCCGCCGCCCAGAGCTCGGGTCCCGCCGTCCAGAGCCCGGGGCCCGCCGACGGCCAGGCGCCGCTCTCGGTGGTGGACGGGTCGTGGGAGCTGATCGACCCGAACCCCGACCTGAGGGGCCTCTACCTGCAGTTCAACGAGCGCTACTTCTGGGGCCGGCTGGCCGGAGTGGAGGTGCGCTGGAGCCCGCGCATGACGCTGTGAGTGGCGGGGAGGCGCCGGGCCCCGGTCCGGGCTGGATGTACAGTTCAGGTCCCCACATTACAGCATCGCACTAGCGAGGGCGCAGGGGAGATTTACCAGAAGGCTAATCTCTGAGCAGCGCCAAAACAAGAAGGGGATTTCAACAACCTTAGACAATAGATAACAAGGCTGTTTGGCCTTAAAAAATAAGGGTGGGACTAACAAATCTAGTGCCCCCTGGGTGTCAAGGGGCATACAGGGTAGGATAAAGAAAAAAAGGGAGGCTTATGACAAACCGAGGGCTCAATACTGCAGAAACCCTAGAGGAGTATAGAAAGTGCAGGAATGAAATTAAAATGAAATTAGGAGAGCAAAGTGAGAGAGCATGAAAAAATATTGGCAAGTAAAATCAAGGAAAACCCAAAGATGTTTATAAATACATTAAGAGCAAGAGAATAACTAAGGAAAGAGTAGGACCTATTAGAGATACCAAAAAAGCAACCTATGCGTGGAGACAGAAAATTTGGGTATGGTTCTTAATGAATACTTTGTGTCTATCTTCACAAAAGAGAGGGACAATGCAGACATTGTAGTTGAGGAGGATTGTGAAATATTAGAGAGAGGGGAAGTACTAAGAGGTTTAGCATCTTTGAAAGTAGATAAGTCGCCAGGCCCGGATGAAATGTATCCCAGGCTATTGAGAGGTAAGGGGGGAAATAGCAGAGGCTCTGACCAATATTTTCCAATCCTCTCTGTCCACAGGTGTGGTGCTGGAGGACTGCTAACATTTTATTGTTTAAAAAGAAGGAAAGGGATTAATTACAAGCCTGACCTCGGTGATGGGAAAATTACTGGGCAAAATTCTGAGGGACAGTATAAATCATCATTTAGAAAATCGTGGATTAATCAGGGACAGTCAATGTGGATCTGTTACGGCAAGATTGTGTCTTTTCTTTTCCCTCCGCCCGCCCCCCCCCCATTCCCCCTCATCTCTCTCCCCCATTCCCCCTTCCGCCTCCCTCGTTCCGCCCCCACTGTGTGCACAAAGATAATTGTGTCTGTTGACTTGCATCAGACATCAATGTAATATTCACAATAGCCATGTGTTACATCTGCCTTTGTTTATGGTGGCTGCTTTGCTGTTTCCCTATGCTGAATTAATGGGTGCTGACCTATTGTGGATTTGTTGCAGATGCGCAGGGGTGTGCTGTTATGAGGGGAGAGGAGGCCTATGCTCGATTCGCATCAGTGAACCGCTGCTGAAACTGCGGCCCAGGCGAGACTTGGTTGAGGTATGTGTCGAGTAGCATCGGTGCCACATTTCCCAGTGTTTTGTCCTACAGGAGACCTGCTACTGGTAACGGGATCCTCGAGCCTAAATGTTTTTGGGCAGCTGTTGCAATCGTGGGTTTGCAGTACAAGGAGTGCAGGAGGAGACCATTCAGCCCCTCAAGTCTGTTCCGCCATTTAGTTAGATTGTGGTTGTCCCTGTACAGCAGGAGCAGTGAGGTCGGGGCGAAGGAGCAGCGAGAGATTGTAGAGGGATGTGATCGGGGCCCGGGAGAGACTTGAGTTTAGGGCTCAGAAGAGGCAAGGGCCCAGGGGCAGCACGGGCCCAGCCCACACTGCGATATGTGTGCGCACTAGGTCCGTGCAGCAGCGCTGGTCTCCAGTCGTCTTGGTTAATCCTTGCCACTGGACCAAGACCGAGCTCTGTCAAACCCGTGTGGTGGCTGGTGTGCAACGGCCACCACACGTTAAAAAAATCCACGCACAGACATCTTCCACCCTTCAAGATTTAGTTCGGGACCTGGAATATTAGGTCCTTCATTGAAACACCTGTGAACTTTTTGACATGGATGCAAGTCATCCTCGATTGGAGGGACTGCCTATGATGATGATGGTTGTCCCTGTAATTTAACCCCTTTAGCCCAGGTATCATTCTGGTGAATCTGCACCACACCCCCTCCAAGTTAAGATTCTCGGATGTAAAGATGCTTGAGAAACTTTTTTAAAAAAGAGGTCCTCTTCTGAAGCTGGTGTTATTGGAGTGGGGGTGGGAAAAGTGGATGAAGTTGCACACAGCAGCTGCCACCCATCACCTTAATAAATTCAAAGTCGCCCTCAAATGTGAAACATTTCTCGAAGTATACATAATTCACAATACATGGGTCTGAAATCCCACGACGGAATATTCATTCCGTCCGCAAGGAAATGTGCGAAGTATTTGAGTGTCATTTCATTCATAGATCACTGGGGTAGTGGCAATGCTGTGATCTCTGCTGGCAGGGTGGCTTATTTCCGTAACACAGTGAATGTTTATATTTCCACGTCGGGAAGATAATTCATTGGTTGGCCGTGAAGCACTTTAGAACGTTCCGAGAGAGATTTGGAAGTGCTTTATAAGTGCAGGTTCTTGCCCCTGCTGCTGTGCTTGCACAGTGTAGACACACACACACACACACCCCTGAAGCTAATTGAACCAAACTCCTTTCCCACATCTCGCCTACCTTCCCTGCCCCCCTCCAGGGGTGCCATTCACTCTGCAGCACCAGCAGCACAAAGAATCTTGCATTCCCATTGGACTATTTGATTCTGAGTCTAACCTCTCCCTGTAAGATATACAGACATAAGAAGTAGGAGTAGGCCATCCAGTCCCTCGAGTCTTCAACCTCAGCTTCACTTTCCTGCCCGCTTCCCATATCCCTTGATTTCCCTAGAGTCCAAAAATCTATCGATCTCAGCCTTGAATGTACTCAATGTTCTGCGTCCACAGCGCTTTGGGGTGGAGCATTCCAAGTAAATGAGTGAAGAAATTCCTCTTCAGTCTTAAATGGTCGACCCCTTATTCTGAGCTTGTGACCCCTAATTCTAGCCATTCCAGCCAGGGGAAATAGCCACTCAGCATCTACCCTGTCAAGCTCCTTAAGAATTTTGAATGTTTCAATGAGATCACCTTAATTCTAATAAACTCCAGAGAGAATAGACCCAATCTACTCAATCTCTCCTCATAGGAAACCCTCTCAGCCCAGGCTTTAATCTAGTGAACCTTCATTGCACTGCCTCTCAGGCAAGTACATTCTTCACAGTAAGCTGCACTGGCCTTCCCAGATATTTATTTGTTGAGGATAGAAACATAGTACGCCATTCAACCCTTCGCGCCTGCACTGCCATTCAATAAGATCATGGCTGATCATTCCCTCAGTACCCCTTTCCTGCTTTCTCTCCATACCCCTTGATCCCCTTAGCTGTAAGGGCCATATCTAACTCCCTCTTGAATATATCCAATGAACTGGCATCAACAACACTCTGCGGCAGGGAATTCCACAGGTTAACAACTCTGAGTGAAGAAGTTTCTCCTCATCTCAGTCCTAAATGGCTTACCCCTTATCCTAAGACTGTGTCCCCTGGTTCTGGACTTCCCCAACATTGGGAACATTCTTCCTACATCTAACCTGTCCAGTCCCGTCAGAATTTTATATGTTTCTGAGACCCCTTCTCATCCTTCTAAACTCCAGTGAGTACAGGCCCAGTCGATCCAGTCTCTCCTCATATGTCAGTCCTGCCATTCCAGGAATCAGTCTGGTGAACCTTCGCTGCACTCCCTCAATAGCAAGAACGTCCTTCCTCAGATTAGGAGACCAAAACTGAACACAATATTCCACGTGTGGCCTCACCAAGGCCCTGTACAACTGCAGTAAGACCTCCCTGCTCCTATACTGAAGTCCCCTAGCTATGAAGGCCAACATACCATTTGCCGCCTTCATCGCCTGCTGTACCTGCATGCCCACTTTCAATGACTGATGAACCATGACACCCAGGTCTCGTTGCACCTCCCCTTTTCCTAATCTGCCACCATTCAGATAATATTCTGCCTTCACGTTTTTGCCACCAAAGTGGATAACCTCACATTTATCCACATTGTACTGCATCTGCCATGCGTTTACCCACTCACCTAACCTGTCCAAGTCACCCTGCAGCCTCTTGCTGTCCTCGTCACAGCTCACACCGCCACCCAGCTTGGTGTCATCTGCAAACTTGGAGATATTACACTCAATTCCTTCATCTAAATCATTAATGTATATTGTAAAGAGCTGGGGTCCCAGCACAGCCCTGCGGCACCCCACTAGTCACTGCCTGCCATTCTGAAAAGGACCTGTTTATCCCGACTCTCTGCTTCCTGTCTGCCAACCAGTTCTCTATCCATGTCAGTACATTACCCCTAATACCATGTGCTTTAATTTTGCACACCAATCTCTTGTGTGGGACCTTGTTAAAAGCCTTTTGAAAGTCCAAATACACCAGCAGGGATGTCTGTTGATCTTTTCATTAAGTGCGAAACGGCAAAGTTGGCGTGTTTCCAATAGATTCCTGTTGATTTATATTTGCTTGCTGTTTCTTTAAGATACTCATTTCTTGCCTGTTTATTGGATGTGTACTGTGCAGGTTCAGTAACCAAGCTCCTCTCTATCTTATTTTCCTGGTTTTGGTTAGAGGCTAGACCTATTGTATAAAAGAGAATAACGATGATGTGACTGGTAAGCTGCACACTTCCTTCGTGCTGAAGGGGGGAAATGGAATGCTCAGTGGGGCACCAGGATTATTCCATTGATACGAGTGTTTGTGGATTTTTGCTTCCTTTTGAGCTATTCAGGATGGCAGTGTAGATGTCATTGCGGATGAATTGACGTTTGCTGGTGCTAAAATCAGCACACGAGGTTAAATCAATATCACTTGAGGTCTGTTCCTCAGGGAACCATCTAGCCGCACTGGCTATTGGCAGGCTTTCTATATGCAGATTGATGGAACGGAGAATATTGCAGAGCTCCAGAGGTTAATTAACTGGGACGGTCGCTTGCCCTGGCCAGCATGTTAGGCTTTAATGCAAATTGATTCCATTCACTATTGATGAATGGCTATTTTGGCTTAATTAAATTGGTGAGGGGGTGTGCGGTGGTGGTGTGCATACTCTGTCTTTGTTTCAGGATTTGCGTTCAGAAGCCTGCTGAGAACAGGGCATGTGATTGGCTGGAGCCTTCTGTGATTGACAGCTCGGTGAGCAGAGGTTTTATCCCACAGATTGACGTTAGTTCTCGGGGGAAAATGGAGGGCGTGCCATGTGTGTGTGTGTGTTCAAACTGTGGCAGTCATATGCCATTGAATATCACGTGTATATTTTTTGGGGTTCACACAAGGTACCAGTGAAGGAGGTGATGGCACATTAACCATTGTTTAAAATGTATGGCTGAAAATGCATTCGTCCTCGCTTTTGAGAGGTATTCTAATCCAGCGACCAGTGAATAAAGATATAAAGCCACTTTTAAAATACGAGCATACAGAAAATGGCAGACATGGTCTATCCAGCCTGTCCCTCACAGTTGTGAGGTCTTGTACATCACAAGACAGACACTGCTTACTTCACATCTTGCATTTTTCCATTTCAGTAAATACTTATCCCACATCGTCATCTCCTGTGAGCTAAAAAACCAGCTTTAAAAACTCCTGCCGGTTAACGAGTATGGAGTGGTGAAGTCTGAAAAATTCCTTCCTGAACCTCTTTAGATTTTAAAAATAAAAATATCTCTAAACATTTGGGGGATTTTCTAAAATTAAGGGCCAACAGCTTTTTTCTTAACTGGATGAGGTGGGTTGCTCTTGCTAAAATGTTTCACATTTATGCAATTTTTCCTTTACATGAATTGTACTGGCAGACTATTAAAACGCCCACAGTATATAAACCGATGTGCACTAAGGGCAGTTTCGATGTGCAGCAGTATTGGTTTCTCTGCAGTTTCATACTTGACCAGATGCACATCTGCAATGAGCACATTCACATTTCTATAGAGCTTTTCTATTAAATTTAAAGAAAAACAGATGGTGCTTTGTGAAAATATTTGAAAGGCCAACTAAATAAAATAGAACAATTCTTTTGCTTCCTCAATAGACGCTATTACACGAAATGATCCACGCCTTGCTGTTCGTCACAAACAATGACAAAGATCATGAGTCTCATGGGCCCGAGTTCTGCAAACACATGAGGAGGATCAACACGATGACTGGAGCCAATGTGACTGTAAGTACCCAGAGGCAGGATCAGTGTATGAGACTGACCTCTGACACTGCGGGGTCAGTGTGTGACTGACCTCTGACACTGTGGGGTCAGTTTGTGTGAGACTGACCTCTGACACTGCGGGGTCAGTGTGTGTGAGACTGACCTCTGAATTCTCATGGCTTCAGGTCCAGCATGGGCAAGGAAACCTGCTGATTACCACCTACCACCCTCTCTTAGCTGATGAATCCGTACTCCTCCATGTTGAAATCCACTTGGGAGAAGCACTGTGGGTAGCAAGGGCACAGAATGTACTCTGGGTGGGGGACTTCAATGTCCATCACCAAGAGTGGTTCGGTAGCACCACTACTGGCACAGCTGGCCGAGTCCTAAAGGACATAGCTGCCAGACTGGACCTGCTGCAGGTGCTGAGAGAACCAACACAAGGGAAAAATCTACTTGACCTCGTCCTCGTCAGACTACCTGTCGCAGATACACTGTCCATGACAGCATTGGTAGCAGTGACCACCGCACAATCATAGTGGAGACAAAGTCCCGTCTTCACACTGTGAACATCCTCCATCGTGTTGTGTGGCATTACCACCGTGCTAAATGGGATAGATTCAGAACAGATCTAGCAACTCAAAACTGGGCACCATGAGGTGCTGTGGGCCATCAGCAGCAGCAGAATTGTATTCCACCACAATCTGTAACCTCATGGCCCAGTATATCCTTCACTCTAGCATTACCATCAAGACAAGGGATCAACCCTGGTTCAATGCAGTGTGTAGAAGAGCAGCACCAGGTGCCGACCTGGGGAAGCTGCAACACAAGACTACATGCATGTTAAACAGCAGAAGCAGCTTGCCATAATCGGGGCTAAGCGATTCCACAATCAACAGATCAGATCAAAGCTCTGCAGTCCTGCCACATCCAATCGTGAATGGTGGTGGACCATTAAACAACTAACGGGAGGAGGAGACTCCATGCGGACCCCATCCTCAGTGATGGCAGAGCCCCTCACGTGAGTGCAAAAGACATGGCTGAAGCATTTGCAACCATCTTCAGCCAGAAGTGCCGAGTGGGTGATCCATATCGGTCTCCTCCTGAGGTCCCCACCATCACATAAGCCAGTCTTCAGCCAATTCAATTCACTCCACGTGATATCAAGAAACGGCTGAGCACACTGAATACAACAAAGGCTATGGACCCCGACAACATCCCGGCTGTCGTGCTGAAGATTTGTGCTCCAGAATTAACCGCGTCTCTAGCCAAGCTGTTCCAGTACAGCTACAACATTTATCTGACAATGGAAAACTGCCCAGGTATGTCATCGAGGAGCCCTAGTAAAACTAAAGTCAATGAGAATCAGGGGGAAAACTCTACACTGGCTGGAGTCAAAGCTAGCACAAAGGAAGATGGTTGTGGTGGTTGGAGGTCAATCATCACAGCCCCAGGACATCACTGCAGGAGTTCCTCAGGGCAGTGTCCTAGGCCCAACCATCTTCAGCTGCTTCATCAATGACCTTCCCTCCATCATAAGGTCAGAAGTGGGGATGTTCGCTGATGATTGCACAGTGTTCAGTTCCATTTGCAACTCCTCAGATAATGGAGCAGTCCATGCCCACATGCAGCAAGACCTGGACAACATTCAGGCTTGGGCTGATAAGTGGCAAGTAACATTCGCGGCACACAAGTGCCAGGCAATGACCATCTCCAACAAGTGAGAGTCTAACCACAGCCCCGTAACATTCAATGGCATTACCATCGCCAAATCCCCCACCATCAACATACTGGGGGTCACCATTGACCAGAAACTTAACTGGACCAGCCACATAAATACTGTGGCAACAAGAACAGGTCAGAGGCTGGGTATTCTGGGGCGAGTGTCTTGCCTGACTCCCCAAAGCCTTTCCACCATCTACAGCGAACAAGTCAGGAGATTGATGGAATACTCTCCACTTGCTTGGATGAGTGTAGCTCCAACAACTTGAGGAGCTTGACACCATGTAGGACAAAGCAGCCCACTTGATTGGCACCTCACCCACCACCTTAAACATTCACTCCCTCCACCACCGGCGCACCGTGGCTGCAGTGTGTACCATCTACAAGCTGCACTGCAGCAACTCGCCAAGGCTTCTTCGACACCTCCCAAACCCACGACCTCTACCACCTGGAAGGACAAGGGCAGCAGGCGCATGGGAACACCGTCACCTGCAAGTTCCCCTTTAAGTCACACACCATCCTGACTTGGGAGTATATCACTGTTCCTTCATCGTCGCTGGGTCAAAATCCTGGAACTCCCTCCTGAAGCACTGTGGGAGCACCTTCACCACACTGACTACAGCGGTTCGAGAAGGCGGCTCACCACCATCTTCTCGAGGGCAATAAATGCTGGCCTTGCCAGCGACGCCCACATCCTATGAACGAATAATTTAAGAAAAAATTCCAGTTGGTACTCGTGGAGTACCGCAAGGATCAGTGCTTGGGCCTCAGCTATTTACAATCTACATCAATGATACCACATGTAATATATCCAAGTTTGCGGATGATACAAAGCTAGGTGGGAAGGTAAGTTGTGAGGAAGATTCAAAGGGATATAGACCGGTTAAGTGAGTGGGCAAGAACATGGCAAATGGAATATAATGTGGAGAAATGTGAAGTTATCCACTTTGGTAGGAAAAATAGAAAAGCAAAGATTGTTTTTTAAATGGTGGGAGATTGGGAAATGTAGATATTCTGAGGGATTTGGATGTCCTTGTATATGAATCGCTGAAAGTTAATATGCAGGTACAGCAAGCAATTACGAAAGCAAATGGTATGTTGGCCTTTATTACAAGAGGATTTGAGTATAAGAATTAAGACGTCTTTCTGCAATTGTTCAGGGCCCTGGTGAGACCGCACCTGGAGTACTCCTTGGCATAGGAAAGTTATACTTGCAATGAAGGTTCACCTGATGGAGAGATTGAGTAGACTAGGCCTATATTCTCTAGAGTTTAGGAGATGAGAGGTGATCTCATTGAAACAGAAAACATTCTTACAGGGCTGGACAGGGTAGATGTAAGGAGAATGTTTCCCCTGGCTGGGGAGTCTAGAACCAGGGGTCACAGTCTCAGAATAAGGGGTCGGCCATTTAGGACTGAGATGAGAAGAAACTTCTTCACTCAGAGGGTGGTGAATCTTTGGAATTCTCTACCCCAGAGGGCTGTGGAGACTCAGTCTTTGAGTATATTCAAGACAGAGATTGATAGATTTTGGGGTATTAAGGCAATCAAGGGATATGGGGATAGTGCAGGAAAGTGGAGTTTAGGTAGAAGATCAGCCATGATATTGAATGGCGGAGCTGGCTCGAGAGACCGAATGGCCGACTCCTCCTAATTCATATGTAAACGACGTCTCTTTCAGATTTACCACAACTTCCACGAAGAGGTGGATGTATACCGGCAGCACTGGTGGCGATGTGACGGACCCTGTCAAAACAGGCGGCCATACCTCGGATACGTTAAACGGGCGATGAACAGAGCACCGTCAGCGCGAGACCCCTGGTGGGCTGAGCATCAGCGGATTTGTGGCGGGACATACACCAAAGTCAAAGAGCCCGAGAATTACAAGGTGAAGAAAAGGGTGCGGGGGGAAACGCCAGGGAAGCAGTCAAAACCACTGAAGGACAAAGGTACTGGGTGTGTCTGTCTGTCTGAGGGGAGGGTGTATCTGAGTGTGGCTGAGGGGGGAGTGTGTGTGTGTGTGTGTGTGTGTGTGTCTGGCAGGCTGGGGTGGGTGGGGGGTTGTGTCTGGCTGTCTGGAGGATGATGGTGTCTGAACTTGTGTTCTTTGGAATATTAGTGCAAGTCTCTGGATTACTAGTCCAGTGGAGGGTGCGAATCTGGGTGAGTCGAGGAACAAAGGGATCTCGTACAGATACACTAATCACTAAAAGTAGCGATGTAGGTTAACAAGGCCATAAAAAAACAAACTAGTCACTAGGATTTATTTCTAGAGGGATTGAATTGGAAAGTAGTAAAGTTATGATAAACTTGTATTGTACCTTAGTTAGACCACACTTTGAGTACTGCGTACAATTCTGGTCGCTATATTATAAAAAGGATATTGAGGCACGAGATGGTGTGGAGAAGATTTACAAGGATGATACCAGAAATGTAAGTATACGTCTATCAGGAAAGGGTGAACAGCTGGGTCTCTTTTCTCTTGAAAAAAGGCGGCTGAGGGGTGACCTAATTGAGGTCTTTTTAAAATTCTGAAAGGTTTTGATAGTGTGGATACAGAGAGAATGTTTCCACTTGTGGGGAAGAGCATAACTAGAGGCCATCAATATAAGATAGTCACCAAGAAATCCAATAGGAAATTCAGGAGAAACGTCTTTACCCAGAGAGTGGTGAGAATGTGGAACTCGCTACCACAGGGAGTGGTTGAATCGAATAATATCGATGCATTTAAGGGGAGGCTGGATAAGCATATTAGAGAGAAGGGAATAGAGGGTTATGCTGATGGAGATAGATGAGGAAAGATGGGAGGAGACTTGAGTGGAGCATAAACGCCGGCCTGGACTGGTTGGGCCGAATGGCCTGTTTATGTGCTGCATATCCTATGCAATGCTATGTAACATAACCACTACACGACAGTGGGAGTGCCTTCACTCCCGGACTGCAGCAGCTCAGCACCACCTCGAGGGCAACGAAGGATGGGCAATAAATGCAGGCCTTGCCAGCGATGCCCACATCCCGAGAATGAATACATTCCTGGGTTAAGACCCTAATGCAGAATATGAAGTATAATTGACACAGTATTCAAACTAGTCGCTGTGCATTTTTGTTTCCAGTGCAGAGCGATGGTCAGTGATCTGAACAGCCACGGGGAAAGGGCGAGGGAGTGGGACGAGCTGAAGGGCTCTTGCGGAAGAGCTGGCACGGGCTGAATGGCCTTTTTCTGTGCTGTTAACCATCTATGGTTCTGTGAACACCTTTCATGTTTTTTGAAGCTTGGCCCAGTGTGTAATTGGCCAAACCCAGTAATCACTGCTCATCTTTGTCTCGCTCTGTTGTTTAGATAGATCCCTGGGCGTGGATATTCGTTCTGTCATTCCGTTCGTTGGAAAAGGCCGTATCCTCGGAGGCAGGAGCGCCGACTTGCCTTCTCAACGCACGCCCATGGGGAGGATTCCCGAGAGCAGCAAGTTGCTCAGCTCGCGCTCCCAGGATGTTCCCCGAGGTTGTGAACCGGGTTTGGGCTCCTGGGTCGTTGAATCCAACCGGCAGGGAGCTTCTCCGGAGGCTGCAAATCCGGCCAGCCCCATCCCGGCGGGTGCTCGGCCGCCCTCCGTCCTTTCGGGGTGGTTGCTGAAACGCCCCGCTGACCACACCGGCCCGAAGACCGCTAAAAAATCCGTCGCCAATGCCGGGGCTTTCATCAGCGTCGACGGGTCGCCCGTTAAAATCGGTGGCCCACCGCCAACGGACTCTGCGAAGGGGAAAGTGCCTAAAAGTAACCAGAAACGGCCCATCTCTGAACTGCACGGGCCGCCTCACCAACCGGGCCGCTCCGCCGCCGGCACAAGCGCCAGGAAAAAGATGCGGGCCGAACCCCCCTCCCCCGGAGCGCCCATCCTGCAAGCCTTCGGTAAATCGCCGGCGGCAGCTCGATCTGCCGGAGCGAGCACGTCCGACGAGGCCGACTCCAGCAATCGGCACAGCCGGAATGCCGCGGGCACAGGACCATGGCAGACGGACAGCCCAGCTGGCGCATCTGGGACCAGCGCCGGCGGTGAGCTTGTTAACTGCCCCGTCTGTGGCTTGGCCTTCTCGGCATCTGGAATTAACCAGCACCTGGATTCCTGCCTCCAGTGACTGGGAGAGAGAGAGAGATGTCGTTTATATGTGATGCTGTGGATCATGTGAGTTTTATTTCAATCGTGTCTGAGACAGTGAGTATCTCCAGGAAAATCTGGGGGTTTGTTTTCCTCCTCAAATATCCTACAGGTTTAATTTCATCCCAGCTGTTTGTCTCAGTGAGACTTGTAAAGAGAGAAATATATATATATTTATTCCAGTGGAAATTTTTCTAAAAGATGTTGCCATTGCAATTTTCTGTACACTTTATTATTCATATTAAATATTAACTGATTCGTTCTTTGCTCTTCACTGCAGATTAAAATGTTCATTTTAACTGCAGTTTTTTCCCAACCTTTTTTTAAATCTTTGAATGATTACTTGAATTATGAACCGTGTTAATAAAAATGACTGTGTCCTGACTCCATGTTGATTATGTTCAGAATGATACCGGGGTTTCGAGGGTTAAATTGTAAGTTACGTAAACTTGGCTCGGGTTTAGATAACTGAGGGATGATCTTATCGAAGTGTTTATGATTAAGGGATCTGCCTGAAGCCATGGACCATCGTCTGTGAATGTTTAAAAATGTATAGAGACATTGAAGTTGAGAATGTGGGAATTGTATAGGGACAGTATAAGCTAACAAAGAATTCATGGAGGAATAGCCATGACATCTCAGACTCCAGACTGCGAAATGTTACAACACTAACACATATTGAAACAAAACCCACAGCTTGCAGAAAAACCTCAAGGTCTTATTAAATCATGTTATTAACCTGAAACATTAACAGAAGGTCTTTGTTTAAAATCAGACCATACTTAGGTCGGCTTATGAGTGGACAAAGGGAAAGAGGGATCAAAAGAGATAGGCTGAACTAGGATGTCACTCTAGCCCTATCTTGTTATCTTTTGCCGAAAATGTATAACCATCGTCCCTTTGCAATGTAACATCACTTTGTCCGTAGGAAGTGAGTGCGTTCTATCAGAGTTGCATTCCTTCTGTCTGATAAGGTCCCCGATCGGGATTTGCTTTTTAAATAAAAGCTTGCTTTGTTTAAAGCACAAACGGTATTCGTTTCAGTAATTTTGCTGAATCAGATTGAGGTAAAAGAATCCAGAAATCAACACGTCTACAGTCCTAACACTCACACAGATCTTTGTATCACCTGCCGACCCTCAGATTGTGTCTTTAACACCTACATCGGGATCTCGGGCTAGGTATAGAAAGGTCAGAGAAGAAGTGAAAAAGAAAATAAGAGGGGCAAAAAGAATAGAATGGCAGCCAACATAAAAGCTAATCCAAAAGTCTTCTATAGGCATATATATATTGTAAGGGTAGTAAGAGGGGCGGGGTTGATTAGGGACCAAACAGGAGACCAATGCATTTAAGCAGAATATGGCTGAGGTACTAAATGAGTACTTTGCATCTGTCTTCACCAAGGAAGAGGATTCTGCCTGAGACATAGTGAAGGAGGAGGTAGTGGAGACACTTGATAGGATAAAAATTGATAGATATTAGAAAGGCTGGCTGATAAATCACCAGGAGTGGATGGGATGCATCCTAGGAAAGTGAGGGAGGAAATCGTGGACAAGGCCTTATCAACTCCTATGAATGCACCCCGACTCCCTATTCACTTTAGCTATCGCTTCACAGTATTGCTCATGAACCTTTAAGAGATCTATGCACTACAATGCCCACATCTTTTTCTTTCTTTGAATATTGGGAAGACTGAAGCCATTGTTTTTGGTCCCTGCCACAATCTCTGTTCCCTAGCCACTGACTCCATCCCTCGTCCCAACTTCTGACTGAGGCTGAACCAAACTGTTCGCAACCTTGGTGTACTTGACCTTGAAACGAGCTTCCGGCCACATATCCGTAGCATAACTAAGACCGGCTATTTCCACCTCCATAACATCGTCCTTCTCCGCCCTTGCCTCAGCTCATCTGCTGCAGAAGCCCCCATCGGTAACTTTGTTGGCTCTTGACTATTCCAATGCACTCCTGGCTGGCCTACCACATTCTACCCTATGTAAACTAGAGGTGATCCAAAACTCGGCTGCCCATGTCCTAACTCGCACCAAGTCACACTCACCTATCACCCTTGTGCTGGCTGACCTAAATTGGCTCCCTATTAAGCAACACCCATTTCACAATTCTCATCCTTGTTTTCAAATCCCTCCATGGCCTCGCCTCTCCCTATCTTTGTCATCTCCTTCAGTCCCACAACCCCTTGAGATGTCTGCACCCCTCTAATTCTGCCCTCTTGAGCATCCCTGAATATAATCACTCAACCATCGGTGGCCGTGCCTTCTGTTGCCTAGGTTCTAAGCTCTGGAATTCCCTGCCTGATCCTCTCCGCGTCTCTACCTCTTTTTCCTCCTTCAAGACGCTCCTTAAAACATACAAACTTTTGGTCACCTGCCCTAATTTCTCCTTATATGGCTGTGTCAAATTGTTTATCTCATCATTGGGACATTTTACTACGTTAAAGGTGCTATATAAATACAAGTCATTGTTTTTTTTCCACCTTTAATGCTTTTCGCTGACGGGTGTATGCATGTTCAGTATTTGCCCTGACCATATGCAGAACACTACTTTTCCACATTATACATCATTTGCCAGTCACAAGCCCCAATCTCCCAATGCATTAAGATCTGCCTGAAGCCGTCAAGCATCTTCTAGTCTTAACCACCCGCACAGATCTTGATATCATCTGCAAACTTGCAGGTTGTGCCTACAACACGTACATCTAGATCATTAATAAAAAATAGTACAGAGCAACGGTCCCAACACTGATCGCTGCAGCACACCACTGATGACCATCTCCAAACAGATCCAAATCTACCTATCACTACTTTCTGCCTGTGTCCTGCCATCCATCTCAATGTCTTGGTCAAAATCTTTCTGGAAGTCTTAAGTAGACAGTGAATTCTGGGCTTCCTTCATCCACCATCTTAGAATTAGGCTTTCCGGGGGTGGGGGGGAAAATCAGGAAACACTTTTTCATGCACAGTGTAGTAGAATTTGGAATGCTCTTCACCCAAATGTTTTTGGATGCTGGGAGCCAATTGGAGCTTTCAAGACTGAGATTGCTAGATTTTTGTTGGGTAAGTGCATCGAGGGATATGGAGCTACATTGGGTAAATGGAGTTGAGGTACAGGTCAGCCATGATCTAACTGAATGGCAGAGAAGGCTCGCGAGGCTGATTGGCCTCCTCCTGTTCCTTGTGTTTCTTTAGGGTATGTGAGTTGAGAATCAACAGAGACTGAGATACTTTCCTAAATAATTAAATTTATTGACAACCGTTTTACAGATAGAAACATAGAAAATAGTTGCAGGAGTAGGCCCTTCGAGCCTGCACCACCATTCAATATGATCATGGCTGATGCACCTTAGTACCCCATTCCTGCTTTCTCTCCATACCCCTTGATCCCTTTAGCCGTAAGGGCCACATCTAAGCTCCCTTTTGAATATATCCAACGAACTGGCCTCAACAACTTTCTGTGGTAGAGAATTCCACAGTTCACAATTCTCTGAGTGAAGAAGTTTCTCCTGATCTCTGTTCTAAATGGCTTACCCCTTACTCTGAGACTATGACTCCTGGTTCTGGACTTCCCCAACATCAGGAACATTTTTCCCGCATCTAACCTGTCCAATCCCGTCAGAATTTTATATGTTTCTATGAGATCCCCTCTCATTCTTCGAAATTACAGTGAATATAAGCCTAGTCGATCCAGTCTTCAGAGTACTTAAGGAGCTAGCCTTGGAAATAGTGGATGCATTGACAGTCATTTTCCAACATTCCATAGACTCTGGATCAGTTCCTATGGAGTGGAGGGTAGCCAATGTAACCCCACTTTTTAAAAAAGGAGGGAGAGAGAAAACGGAATTATAGACCGGTCAGCCTGACATCGGTAGTGGGTAAAATGATGGAATCAATTATTAAGGATGTCATAGCAGCGCATTTGGAAAGAGGTGACATGATAGGTCCAAGTCAGCATGGATTTGTGAAAGGGAAATCATGCTTGACAAATCTTCTGGAATTTTTTGAGGATGTTTCCAGTAGAGTGGACAAGGGAGAACCAGTTGATGTGTTGTATTTGGACTTTCAGAAGGCTTTCGACAAGAGATTAATGTGCAAAGTTAAAGCACATGGGATTGGGGGTAGTGTGCTGACGTGGATTGAGAACTGGTTGGCAGACAGGAAGCAAGGAGTAGGAGTAAATGGGTACTTTTCAGAATGGCAGGCAGTGACTAGTGGGGTACCGCAAGGTTCAGTGCTGGGGCCCCAGCTGTTTACACTACATTAATGATTTAGACGAGGGGATTAAATGTAGTATCTCCAAATTTGCAGATGACACTAAGTTGGGTGGCAGCGTGAGCTGCGAGGAGGATGCTATGAGGCTGCAGAGTGACTTGGATAGGTTAGGTGAGTGGGCAAATGCATGGCAGATGAAGTATAATGTGGATAAATATGAGGTTATCCACTTTGGTGGTAAAAACAGACAGACAGACTATTATCTGAATGGTGACAGATTAGGAAAAGGGGAGGTGCAGCAAGACCTGGGTGTCATGGTACATCAGTCATTGAAGGTTGGCATGCAGGTACAGCAGGCGGTTAAGAAGGCAAATGGCATGTTGGCCTTCATAGCGAGGGGATTTGAGTACAGGGGCAGGGAGGTGTTACTACAGTTGTACAGGGTCTTGGTGAGGCCACACATGGAGTATTGTGTACAGTTTTGGTCTCCTAACTTGAGGGAGTGCAGCGAAGGTTCACCAGACTGATTCCCGGGATGGCGGGACTGACATATCAAGAAAGACTGGATCAACAGGGCTTGTATTGACTGGAGTTCAGAAGAATGAGAGGGGATCTCATAGAAATGTTTAAAATTATGACGGGTTTAGACAGGTTAGATGCAGGAAGAATGTTCCCAATGTTGGGGAAGTCCAGAACCAGGGGTCACAGTCTAAGGATAAGGGGTAAGCCATTTAGGACCGAGATGAGGAGAAACTTCTTCACCCAGAGAGTGGTGAACCTGTGGAATTCTCTACCACAGAAAGTTGTTGAGGCCAATTCACTAAATATATTCAAAAAGGAGTTAGATGTAGCCCTTATTACTAGGGGGATCAAGGGGTATGGCGAGAAAGCAGGAATGGGGTACTGAAGTTGCATGTTCAGCCATGAACTCATTGAATGGTGGTGCAGGCTTGAAGGGCCGAATGGCATACTCCTGCACCTATTTTCTATGTTTATGTTTCAGATGTCAGTCCTGCCATCCCGGGAATCAGTCTGGTGAGCCTTCGCTGCACTCCCTCAATAGCAAGAATGTCCTTCCTCAGATTAGGAGACCAAAACTGTACACAATATTCACGGTGTTGCCTCACCTGTACAACTGCAGTAAGACCTCCCTGCTTCTATACTCAAATCCTCTCGCTATGAAGGCCAACATGCCATTTGCTGTCTTCACCACCTGCTGTACCTGCATGCCAACTTTCAATGACTGATGTACCATGATACCCAGGTCTTGTTGTACCTCCCCTTTTCCTAATCTGTCACCAATCAGATAATATTCTGCCTTCCTGTTTTTGCCACCAAAGTGGATAACCTCACATTTATCTACATTATACTGCATCTGCCATGTATTTGCCCATTCACCGAACCTGTCCAAATCATCCTGCAGCCTCTTAGCATCCTTCTCTCAGCTCACACTGCCACTCAGCTTAGTGTCATCTGCAAACTTGGAGATATTACATTCAATTCCTTCGTCTAAATCATTAATGTATATTGTAAATAGCTGGAGTCCCAGCACTGAACCTTGCGGCACCCCACTAGTCAGTGCCTGCCATTCTGAAAAGGACCCGTTTATTCCTACTCTTTGCTTCCTATCTGCCAACCAGTTCTCCATCCACATCAATACATTACCCCCAATACCATGTGCTTTAATTTTGCACACTAATCTCTTGTGTGGGACCTTATCAAAAGCCTTTTGAAAGTCCAAATACACCACATCCACTGGTTCTCCCTTGTCCACTCTACCAGTTACATCTTCAAAAGATTCTAGATTTGTCAAGCATGATTTCCCTTTCATAAATCCATGCTGACTTGGACCGATCCTGTCACTGCTTTCCAACATTTTTCCCACCACCAATGTCAGGCTAACCGGTCTATAATTCCCTGTTTTATCTCTCCCTCCTTTTTTAAAAAATGGAGTTACATTAGCTACCCTCCAATCCATAGGAACTGATCCAGAGTCTATAGAATGTTGGAAAATGATCACCAATGCATCCATTATTTCTAGGGCCACTTCCTTAAGTACTCTGGGATGCAGACTATCAGGCCCCGGGGATTTATCGGCCTTCAGTTCCATCAATTTCCCTAACACAATTTCCTGACTAATAAGGATTTCCTTCAGTTCCTCCTTCTCGCTAGACCTTCGGTCCCCTAGTATTTCCGGAAGGTTATTTGTGCCTTCCTTAGTGAAGACAGAACCAAAGTATCTGTTCAATTGGTCTGCCATTTCTTTGTTCCCCATTATAAATTCACCTGATTCTGACTGCAAGGGACCTACGTTTGTCTTCACTAATCTTTTTCTCTTCACATATCTATAGAAGATTTTGCAGTCAGTTTTTATGTTCCCTGCAAGCTTATTTTCATATTCTATTTTCCCCCTCCTAATTAAACCCTTAGTCCTCCTCTGCTGAATTCTAAATTTCTCCCAGTCCTCAGGTTTGCTGCTTTTTCTGGCAAATTTATATGCCTCTTCCTTGGATTTAACACTATCCCTAATTTCCCTTGTTAGCCACGGTTGAGCCACCTTCCACATTTTATTTTTACGCCAGACAGGGATGTACAATTGTTGAAGTTCATCCATGTGATTTTTAAATGTCTGCCATTGCCTATCCACCGTCAACCCTTTAAGTATCATTCGCCAATCTATCCTAGCCAATTCACGTCTCATACCATCAAAGTTACCTTTCTTTAAGTTCTGGATAAAGATGCTTACAACCTTATCCAGTAATCCAACTTAGAAGCAAGGTTGATCAAATCCTCCTGGTTTTTGACCCATGGAAACTGCTTCTGTCTCCGAGAAATCACTATAAAATGGTTGTTTGTATATCTTTTTGCTGCTGCAAAACAGCTTGCTAATTTTCCAGTTTCTGAGGTCAGGCCAGACAGCTATCATCTCTAACCATGGTATTGTCTGCTTACCTCTTTGAAAGTACAGCAAGTCTCTCAGAGCAGAGTGAAGCTACAATAATATGCATATCTTTTGAACTTGGTCAAGCTTCCCAGCATGCCTTCTGATTTTGGTCAAAGTCTGCCTTTGTAAACACTTAACTAAATTCTGCTCTTTTACCGAGTAGTCAGCCTGTTTGCAAGGTGACCAAGATTGGGAACTAAATGTTCCAGGGATATTTGATGATGTTTTGAAAAGACAGGCTGAATGGTAAAGGAAGACGGGCAGGGGAGTGTGGGGTGGTGGTGGGGTGGGGGGGTAGCCCTAATAATAAAGGATGACTGACATAAAGACAGTTGATAGAAAGGATCTTGGCTCGGAAGATCAAGAAGTAGAATCAGTATGGGTGGTGATAAGGAATAACAAGGGTCAGAAAACACTGGCAGGAGTAGTATATAGGCCCCCTAACAGTAGCTATACCGTTGGACAGAATATTAATCAAGAAATAGTAAGAGCTTGTAACAAAGGTAATGTAATAATCGTGGGGGACTTTAATCTTCATATAGACTGGACAAATCAAATTGGCAAAGGTAGTCAGGTGGATGAGTTCATGGAATGCATTCGAGACAGCTTCCTCGAATCATAGAACCAATCCAGGAACAGGCTATTTTAGATCTTGCATTGTGTAATGAGACAGGGTTAATTAGTAATCTCATAGTAAAGGATCCTCTGGGGCAGAGTGATCATATGATTGAATTTCACATTATGTTTGAGAGCGACTTGCCTAAGTCCAAAACTAGAGTCTTAAATTGAAATAAAGCCAATGTATGAAGGGTGAGTTGGCTAAGGTAGATTGAAAAAATAGATTAAAAGATATGGCAATAGATAAGCAGTGGCTAGCATTTAAAGAAATATTTCATAATTCTCAAAAAAAATACATTCCATTGAGAAACAAAAACTCCACAGGAAAGTGATCCATCCCTGGCTAACTAAAGAAGTTAAGGATAGCATTAGATTGAAAGAACAAGCTTATAATGTTGCAAAGAATAATAGTAAGCCTGAGGGTTGGGAGAGTTTCAGAAATCAGCAAAGGATGACCAAAAAAAGGGAAAAAATAGACTGAGAGAAAACTAGCAAAAAATATAAACACAGATTGTAAGAGCTTCTACAAGTATGTGAAAAGGAAGAGAGTAGCAAAAATAAACGTTGGCCCCTTAGAGGTTAAGACAGGAGAAATTATGGGGCATAAGGAAATGGCAGAAACGTTAAATATTTTTTATTTGTCTTCACAGTAGAAGATGCAAAAAACATACCTAAAATGATGGAAGCAAGGGTCTAATGAGGGTGAGGAACTTAATATAATTAATATAAGTAGAAAAAATGTACTAGAGAAACTAATGGGACTAAAAACCGACAAATCCCCTGGACCAGATGGCCTACAGCCTAGAGTTCTAAAAGAGATGGCTGCAGAGATAGTGGATGCATTGGTTTAGATCTTTCAAAATTCCCTAGATTCTAGAACAGTCCCAGCGGATTGGAAGTTAGCAAATGTAACCCCGCTATTCAAGAAAGGAGGGAGAGAGAAAACAGGGAACTACAGGCCAGTTAGCCTGTCAGCAGTCATCAGGAAAATACTGAAATCTGTTGTTAAGGAAGTGGTATCAGGGCACTTAGATAATTATAACATGATTAGGCAGAGTCAAAATGGTTTTATGAAAGGGAAATCGTGTTTTGACAAATTTATTAGAGGTTTTTGAGGATGTAACTAGCAGGGTAGATAAAGGGGAACCAGTGGATATAGTATATATGAATTTCCAAAAGGCAGTCAATAAGATGCCACATAAAAGATTATGACACAAGATAAGGGCTCATGGGATTGGAAGTAATGTATTAGCATGGATAGAGGCTTGGTTAACAGACAGAAAACAGAGTAGGGATAAATGGGCCTTTTTCACATTGGCAGGCTATAACTAATGGGGTGCCGCAAGGTTCAATGCTGGGGCCTCAGCTATTTACAATCTATATTAATGACCTAGATAAAGGGACCGAGTGTAATGTATCCAAGTTTGATGACGATACAAAGCTAGGTGGGACAGTAAGCTATGAGGAGAACACAAAGTGTCTGCAAAGGGACATAGATAGACTTAGTGAGTGGGCAGTAAGGTGGCAGATGGAGTATAATGTGGGGAAATGTGAGGTTGTTCACTTTGGTAGGAAGAATAGAAAAACAGAATATTTTTTAAATGGTGAGAAACTTTTAAATGTTAGTGTTTAGAGAGATTTGGGTGTCCTTGAGCAAGAAACACAGAAAGCTAGCACGCAGGTACAGCAAGCCACAAGGAAGGCAAATGGCATGTTATCCTTTAGTGCAAGGGGGCTAGAGTATAAGAGTAAGGAAGTCTTGCTACAATTGTACAGGGCCTTGGTGAGACCACACCGGGAGTACTGTGCACAGTTTGGGTCTCCTTATCTAAGGAAGGATATACTTGCCTTGGAGGCAGTAAAACGGAGGTTCACTAGATTGATTCCTGGGATGAGGGGGCTGTCTTATGATGAGAGATTGTGTAGAATGGGCCTATAATCTCTGGAGTTTCGAAGAATGAGAGGTGATCTCATTGAAACATGTAAGATTCTGAGGGAGATTAACAGGGTAGATGCTGAGAGGTTATTTCCCCTGGCTGGAGTGTCTAGCACAGTCTCAGGATAAGGGGAAGGCCATTTAAGACAGAGGTGAGGAGGAATTTCTTCACTCAGAGGATTGTGAATCTTTGGAATTCTCTGCCCCAGAGGGCTGTGGATGCTGAGTCTCTGAATATATTCAAGGCTGATGAGAGGGAGATTTTTTGAGTCTTAATCCTTTTGCTTTTCTTCACCTCAGTTATTCCTTTCTTCCACCCCGCCCGTCCCCGATCATCCCCAAGTTCTGTTTATCTATGGCTAAGTTTTATACTTCACCTCCATATAACCGAGCCCCACTTCTTGCACCCCCAGGCTTCTCAGGAAAGGGGGCGCAGTAAATAAAGAGAAGCATTCTAATTTTTTAACCTTGATTCTCCATTTGTCATCTAGTGCTGTGATACAGTTTAACTTATTCTGGGTTATTTAAACTGAAGTGAATTAAGATGTAAGTTAAGTCTTCTAATCTTGTACTTTGACAACTGCCACCATCATCATCATAGGCAGTCCCTCGGAGTCAAGGAAGACTTGCTTCCATTCTTAACCTGAGTCCTTAGATGGCTGAACAGTCCAATACGAGAACGACAGTCTCTGTCACAGGTGGGACAGATAATCGTTAAGGGAAGGGGTGGGTGGGACAGGTTTGCCGCACGCTCTTTCTGCTGCCTGCGCTTGACTTCTGCACGCTCTCTTCAACGAGACTCGAGGTGCTCAGCACACCCTCCCGGATGCACTTCCTCCACTTAGGGTGGTCTTTGGCCAGGGTCTCCTAGGTGCCAGTGGGGGATGTTGCACTTTATCAGGGAGGCTTTGAGGGTGTCCTGATAACGTTTCCGCTGCCCACCTTTGGCTCATTTGCTGTGAAGGAGTTCCGAGTAGAGCGTTTGCCTCCTTACCAACGGATCCATTATAGACCCAATTCACGTCCGGACTGGGGTCAAACAGGGCTGCGTCATCGCCCCAACCCTCTTCTCAATCTTCCTCGCTGCCATGCTCCACCTCAGTCGACAAGCTCTCCGCTGGAGTGGAACTAAACTACAGAACCAGTGGTAACCTTCGCCATCTCCAGGCCAGGTCCAAGGCCACCCCAACCTCTGTCGTCGAGCTACAGTACGCGGACGACGCCTACGTCTGCGCACATAAAGGCTGAACTCCAGGATATAGTCGACATATTTACTGAGGCATACGAAAGCATGGGCCTTACGCTAAACTACCACCACTCACAATGAGGTCAACAGAGTTTATTAAAAGGGCAGTTTATTAAAAAAGTTAAATAGTTCAATGTGCATAAGTACATGGTTTGTACAGTAGACACGAGTCTCCAACATGCCATAATTTAATGCAATTTGTAAAGCGTATTGCTTGCATCAGGTAAGGACCCACATGAAACGTTTACGATGTGTCTCCACATAACCTCCTTGCACAGCTCTTAAAATACTTGTATCTTTTAAAATGGGGGTTTTGCTCCCAGTTTGTGAGCGCCTCACTTTGTGATCTGCAATTAGATCCAAAAAGGAAGTTGCAAGATAATGTGTGTGTTGTAATGCCTTGCATTGACTTCAAAATTATCACACGAAACAGGCCATTTGGCCCAACAAGTCTGCGTTGGGTTTATCCTACACAGGAGCAGTATCGTAATCTCATATATCAACCCAATTCCTCTATCCCCCCCCCGCCCCTTCATTCAACCACATATCCAATCCATTTGTAAATACTAACATGGTGTCTCCACTTCAATCACTAACTCTTGTAGTACATGCCACAACCCTCAGTGTAAAAAAGTTCCCCCTGCTTTCTGTCCTAAACCTCGTTTTATATCTGCCGCCTTGTTCTAGACCCCTGAATCACTGGAGTCTGTTGAGTAATGTGTCCAATTCTGGGCACCACCTCAGGAAGGTCGCGAAGGCTTTGGAGAGGGCACAAGAATAGTTCCAGGGATCAGGAATTACAGTTACGTGGATAGACTGGAGAAGCTGGTGTTGTTCTCCTTAGAGCAGAGAGGACTAAGAGGAGATTTGATAGAGGTGTTCAAAATCATGAAGTGTTTAGATAAAGTAAATTGAGAGAAAATATTTCCAATGGCTGAAGGGTCAAACAGCAGAGGGCACAGATTTAAGATGTTTGGCAAAAGAACCAGAGGTGACATGTGGGAAAACTTATTTACGCAGGGAACAGTTAGGATTTGGAATGCACTGGCTGAAAGGGTAGTGGAAAAATTCAATAGTAGCTTTTAAGGGAATTGGATAAATATTTGGAGAAAAAAATTGCAGGGCTGTGGGGAAAGAGAAGAGTGGGACTAACTGGATTGCTCTTTGAAAGAGCCGGCACAGGCTCGATGGGCTGTACTATTCTATGAGATTCGATCTACGCGGTCTCATCCAGTCATCATTTTAAATACCTCGATCTAGCAACTCATTTCTTAATCTCCACCATTCAAACGAGGAGCTGAAAGAAATTAGTATTAGTAAAAAAAAATAGTACTGGAGAAATTAATGGGACTGAAAGCCGATAAATCCCCTGGACCTGATGGCCTACATCCTAGCGTTTTGAAAGAGGTGGCTATAGAGATAGTAGATGCATTGGTTGTCATCTTCCAAAATTCCATAGATTTTAGAACATTTCCCGCAGATTGGAAGGTAGCTAATGTAACCCCGCTATTTAAGAATGGAGGGAGAGAGAAAACAGCTAACTATAGACCAGTTAGTCTGACATCAGTAGTAAGGAAAATGCTAAAATCTATTAATAAGGACGTGGTAACAGGGCACTTAGAAAATAATAATAGGAATGGGCAGAGTCAACACAGATGGATTTATGAAAGGGAAATCATGTTTGACAAATCTGTTTTTTGAGGTTGCAACTAGCAGAATAGATCAGGGGGAACCAGTGGATGTGGTGTATTTGGATTTTCAGAAGGCATTTGATAAGTGCCACACAAGAGATTATTGAACAAAATTAGGGCTCATGGGATTGGGGTAATATACTATCATGGACTAAGGATTGGTTAATGGACAGAAAACAGAGAGTAGGAATAAACGGGTCATTTTCGGGATGGCAGGCTGTAACTAGTGGGGTGCCGCAAGGATCGGTGCTTGGGCCCCAGCTATTCACAATCTATATCAATGATTTGGATGAGGGGACCAAATGTAATATATCCAAGTTTCTTGAAGATACAAAGTTAGGTGGGAATTGAAGTTGTGAGGAGGATGCAAAAAGGCTTCAAGGAGCCAGGCTAAATGAATGGGCAAGAACTTGGCAAATGGAATATAATATGGAGAAATATGAAATTATCCAATTTGGTAGGAAAAAGAGAAAAGCAGAGTTTTTAAAAAATAAATGGTGAGAGATTGAGAAATGTTGGTGTTCAGAGGGACCTGGGTGACCTTGTACACAAACCACTGAAAGTTAACATGCAGGTACAGCAAGCAATTAAGAAAGTAAATGGTATGTTGGCCTTTATTACAAGAGGATTTGAGTACAAGACTAAAGACATCTTATTGCAATTGTTCAGGGCCCTGGTGAGACCGCACCTGGAGTAGTGTGTACAGGTTTGATCTCCTTATCTAAGGAAGGATATACTTGCCATAGAGTGCAAAAAAGGTTCACCAGACTTATCCCTGGGATGGGAGAATTGTCCTATGAGGAGAGATTGAGTAGACCAGGCCTATATTCGCTAGAGTTTAGAAGAATGATAGGTGATCTCATTGAAACATACAAAATTCTTAGAGCTGGACAGGGTAGAGGCAGGGAGGATGTTTCCCCTGGCTGGAGAGTCGAAAACCAGGGGTCACAGTCTCAGAATAAGTGGTCTGCCATTTAGGACTGAGATGAGGAGAGACTTAATCAATCAGAGGGTTGTGAATCTTTGGAATTCTCTACCCCAGAGGGCTGTGGAGGCTCAAGACAGAGATTGATAGATTTTGAGATATTAAGGGAATCAAGGGATATGGGGACAGTGCAGGAAAGTGGAGTTGAGGTAGAAGATCAGCCATGATCTTACTGAATGGCGGAGCAGGCTCGAAGGGCCTACTCCTGCTCCTAATTCTTATGTTCTTATGAGTGTTAGACGTAACCTGGTATGATGCAACTTCTACTGAGTCAAAGTAGGCCCCTTGTGTCATCTGACATTTACCAAAATGTTTTTTTAAAGCATATAATTTTAATACAAAGGTGCAGAAATATGAATCCCCTTTAGCCTTTCGTGTTTGTGTTAAGTTTCACCTTCCAATGCTGTAGACTTCAGTTGGGGTGAAAAAATGTAGGCACAGCATCAAGATTGAGCATTGCAGTTTTAACGGGAAGATGGGTTTGGAGAAATCACTTTGATGGGTTCTTGTAAGTTCACCTCCCCACGTGCTGTTTGACTCTGCTGGTGCATTCCTTGTATAGAAAAAAAAACTTGTGTTGGGTGAGTGGGGGGGATATTTAGTTACTATCTTCAGTAAGGAGTGCGGTTGGTACAGGAAATGGAAATGTCACATGGTACTGCTTGCAGTTTTGGTCACCTTGCTTAATGAAGGATATACTAGCTTTGGAGGGGGTACAGAGACGATTCACTAGGCTGATTCCAGAAATGAGGGGGTTACCTTATGATGATAGATTGAGTAGACTGGGTCTTTACTCGTTGGAGTTCAGAAGGATGAGGGGTGATCTTACAGAAACATTTAAAATCATGAAAGGGATAGACAAGATAGAGGCCGAGAGGTTGTTTCCAGTGGTGGGGGAGACTAGAACTAGGGGGCACAGCCTCAAAATACGGAGGAGCCAATTTAAAACCGAGTTGAGAAAGAATTTCTTCTCCCAGAGGGTTGTGAATCTGTGGAATTCTCTGCCCAAGGAAGCAGTTGAGGCTAGCTCATTGAATGTTTTCAAGTCAAAGATAGATAGATTTTTAACCAATAAGGGAATTAAGGGTTACGGGGAGCGGGTGGGTAAGTGGAGCTGAGTCCACGACCAGATCAGCCATGATCTTATTGAATGGCGGAGCAGGCTCGAGGGGCTAGATGGCCTACTCCTGTTCCTAATTCTTATGTTCTTATGTACTGGAGTTGAAGTTTCGGCATATTGCTGGGGTAGAGAAGCCTTCTTTGCATCTAACCCACACGCTAACTGACCTGGAAGGGCTTGATGTGGACACTGGTTACAAAGTGCTGCAATCTCCAGTATTATCGGCTTATCTTGAACAGTACAACATTTTTAAGTAGTTGCATTTGGACCTTATATAATAAAAAAAGACTAAATATGCCACACTTCCTGAAATTTCTTTTACTTAAAAGGGAAGGATAGCAGAGCGTACTTTCTATTCAAAGTGCACATATAATGACAAAAATCAAGCAACGAGACCACGGACCTGCTTGTTCTCCAGTCAGGTGAAGTCACACCATTAACCCCGGTTAGAACAGTTCTGCTGTTTCTCAAAACTATGAATTGGCGTTACACATGAGCTGAAGCATTTAAAATTCCACCGAAATTCAGGTGTAACACAAATAAATCGAGCCACAGAACTGGAAAGGGAAAGAAAAACTACGGGGTGACCACAATATAAATAAAATGCAGGCCTTTAATTTGATTAGCGTGGTTAGTTTATTAAGGGATGTTACACATCCAAACATATTTTAAATGCTCCTTTAACAAACTGGTTTCCGTAAAGCAGGCTTTTTTGCCACTGAAACGGTTTGGTTCCATTACATGTAAAAAATAATCTTAATGCTGACTGCAAAAACTATCGTGACCATCACCCCATTTCTGGAACAACCCAATTGCTGGGGTGACCACGTGACCACCCCATGTCTGGAGTGATCACATGACCCTGTTTCAGGAGTGATCCAATTGTCTGGAGTGATCACATGACCCCATGTCAGGAGTGATCCAATTGTCTGGAGTGATCACATGACCCCATGTCAGGAGTGATCCAATTGCCTGGGTGAAAACACAAACCACCACTCCCCACCCTCAAAAAAACCTCTGGAGTGACAATACCCTATTTCTGGAGTGATTTTATAGATTCCCATATCTCGTGCCTCATCACATCCTCAGGACATCGCAAGATGTTCCACTTCCATTAAATGGCTTTTTTTTTGGAAGTGCAGTCACCATTTTATGGGCAAGGCGTCTGCAGAATTGGGCACATGCAAAGCTAAATGTTTTCATTATGTTCTGACGACACTGTGACTCTCACAGCATAAACAGACGCTCAGTTTCAGTCAGTTCAGTAACTTTCATCAACAAGCTGTAGAGTGCAGGATTCGGGACATTTCTGCTGGCTCTCTTCGAGTCTTCTTGAATGTAATGAGGCTGTGACCGACAGTAAAATCCTTTGCACCCAGACTGGCATTTGCCACACAAAGAAGAATCCAAGACTTCCATTTGATTATAGACAGGGTCCCAAGAGTAGGGGTGTACTTGCTGCATCGGCAACTCCCACCCACTGCTGCACTCTGGATTAGATTAAATGGGGTTGTCTTGGATGTTTCTGCATTCACAGAAGCTTCTGTTGCTGCATGGCCTCAAACACCAAGTACAAAGGTTATAAGGAATTTATGATTCCACGTTCCAATTTTAAGTGGCCTTTTTAACAACATTGTCATTGACGAGAAGACTCCGGCATCTGCTGCATGGACCCTTTTAAGGGTTCAAGATGGATGAAAACCCACTTTGTGGTTTCGAGGCGACCGTGTTGTGGAATTTTTCGGTTGAGAGTAGGTCTTATTGTTTTACTTCGGCTCTTTTCAGGAAGTGCTGACAACAGGAACATTCTGGCCCATGAACGCATCTTGGCGATGTCTCCACCGTCCCCCAGATTTACACACAGCAACGCCCCGTGAGACAGACATTGAACACTGAGCCATAAACTCTTCCATATAGGCTTTGTTGCACTTTGAACTGCGAGCGCTGCTGCCAGGTAACACATTTCAGTAGTAGTATGGGTGCATTAATGTTTACATGTAACAATACCTGCACTTGCATAACTTATTTACAAATAAAAACAAAAAAGAGAGATAAAGACACCACAGGTGAAGGCAATTCGAAGCGAGAGCACGAAGGGTCCGTCGTCATGGGGATTTACCGTTCCCGTTCACGGCAGACCAACTTTTCCTGACCCCGGGCTCCCAAACTGGCCACTAGCTCACTGCACCCATTTCCCACGGCGCTTTCCTTCCAACTGGCTTGCTACCCCGTTCCACCGATTCACAAAACAAGACAAACAAATTCCACTCATCATCAGCGGAATAGAGACCCAGCTGCCTCAGGATCTGCCAGGCAGCGAGGTAAGCTGTGCTCAAAGCTTGGCCACAGTTGCACTTTTTACTGGAAGCTCGGGCGCTGCAAATGAAATCACAGTTAGAAGGCATTCTAAATAACCATAGAATCATATAGCACAGGAGGCTGGCCGGCCCAGCATGCCCGCATGAGCACAATTCTTTTTTTTTTTTAAAAAAACACAAAAAATGTCATGGATTGAAGCGTAATGAGAAGTGGGTGAATTCCCTCAGGCTCCCTCTGCTCTGCTGCCTAACTTTGGTGGAAAGTCAGTGTACGTGGCACATAGAGTGTTTCCGAAGTGGCGGATCAGGAAATTAACCCCCTCAGGGTATTATTCCAGGTCGGAGTGAGTGACTAGATTTTGAACCTGTGTGTGAAGCGAGTTTGTAAACCGGTGATTTCGATCCTTCTCCTCACAGTGTCTCAGAATTCGGGCAATGATAGCCTGTCACACTTAGCGCAGCCCTAAACCTGCTTCTGCTCCGGAAAGCTGAGGAGGCCCAAAAACTGCCTCCAGTCGATTTGCCAACTTTTGGCCAATTTCGGAGAAGTTCTACTTTGCTCCCATTACATGAGGGGGGGAGGGAGCCGGGCGTACAAGCGGCACACGAGGGGGGGGGGAGATGGGGGACCGGGCGGGCGTACAGGCGGTACACAAGGGGTGGGGGGGGCCAGGCGTACAGGCGGTACACAAGGGGGGGGGGAGCTGGGCGTACAGGCAGTACACAAGGGGGGGGGGGGGCCAGGCGTACAGGCGGTACACGAGGGGGGGCCCCGGCGTACAGGCAGTACACGAGGGGGGGGGGCGTACAGGCGGTACACGGGGGGGGGGGGCGTACAGGCAGTACACAAGGGGGGGGGCAGGCGTACAGGCGGTACACGGGGGGGGGGCGTACAGGCAGTACACAAGGGGGGGGGGCAGGCGTACAGGCGGTACACGAGGGGAGGCCCCGGCGTACAGGCAGTACACGAGGGGGGGGGAGGCGTACAGGCAGTACACGAGGGGGGGGGGCGTACAGGCGGTACACGGGGGGGGGGGGGGGCGGGCGTACAGGTGGTACACGAGGGGGGGGGGGGGCCGGGCGTACAGGCGGTACACGAGGAAACCCGAGCACGTACCGGGCAGCATGGTCCACACAGATATCTAAGTTGGAATATTATCGTTCTGCTGGGAGAGGTTGAAGAGCACAAAACCCTCTTTTTTTGATGTGGAAGTTAAACTGGATATTCTTACCCAACATGTCTGCAACCCTGGCCAGAGTTTGCTTGTTCACCTTACAGGCGGTCCCACCAGCTCTGTAAAGGATCAAATTAATAGTGTCAAGTCATACCTTCTTAGTGGATACAGATGCGACCAAACTATCTTTGAACAGCACCGTCTGAGAACGGGAGACACATCTTTCTGATACGTACGTCTTCAGTTTCTCAATGGCCCCGAGCCTGGACAAAGCAGCCAGTGCATTTTTCTGCATATCCACCGAAAGGACCTCGCTATACTTTATGGCACCTACACAAAGAGAAAGTGTGAGTCAGACTATGATGGGAACAGACACACAATCCTGCTGTAATACACTGATCACCGACATGATGTTATGACCCATTCCTTACCCAACAAGCTGTCCCTGCAGTAAATCACAAGTTCACCCCCAGCTCTGGTTCGAAGTGGAACTCACTCACCCGCACTCCATAAATATGTGAGGCACTCGTCTGGGAAACCCGTTTGGCTGCAAGAAGACCATTCAAGGACACATACAGCAACTGGGCATTACTGCATTCCCCCATCACCGCTAGGATTTCCCCTCTCAGTCAATGGCAAGCTTCTTACATGAAGGGACTGTGGCAGCCTCACTCCAATTCCTGATGGCTGGGTCCAGATGATTAAGCTCCCTGTATCTAGCACTAAATTGGCATGTTGATAGAACCTTTACTCAGTATCTGGGCCATGAGTTCCTGAGGCGTGTTTGATGATGAAAACACTGCAGTGAAAGTCAACACATCTCCCACCGCCCAACAATGTCATCTGTCACCCTCAGCACTATAAAAGCCAGCTCAAAACAGGCATTATTTAGTCACAGACAGAACTGAAACTCAGGCCTTCGCTGTCCCGGTTAAAGGGAAATGCAGGCCTTCGCTGTCCCGGTTAAAGGGAAACTCAGGCCTTCGCTGTCCCGGTTAAAGGGAAACTCAGGCCTTCGCTGTCCCGGTTAAAGAGGATAATGAAGTTGCATGATCAACCATGATCATATTGAATGGTGGTGCAGGCTCGAGGGGCCGAATGGCTACTCCTTAACCTATTTTCTATGTTTCAAGCTATCGCTGTCCCAGTTAAAGGGAAACCCAGGCCATCGTTGTCCCAGTTAAAGGAGCAGGAGGATCGAGAGGTCCATAAAAGGGGCCCGAGTGTCGGAGGAGCCACAGGAGCAGGAGGATCGAGAGGTCCATAAAAGGGGCCCCCGAGAGTCGGAGGAGCCACAGGAGCAGGAGGATTGAGAGGCCCATAAAAAGGGCCCGAGTGTCGGAGGAGCCACAGGAGTAGGAGCGGGAGGATCGAGAGGCCCATGAAAGGGGCCCGAGAGTCGGAGGAGCCAGCTGGTGCAGGGTACAAAAAGTTTTTTAAAAAATCAAAATCGAAGTGTGATGTCACAGCCAAGCAGGCAAGTGATTGGCTGGTGGATTGGTGAGTATTTTTCTTTTTCCTTTGGCATTGTTGTCAAATTAAGTTAATTCAAGGGTTAAGTCATGGCAGGAGAGCCCAGACCCGTGTCATGCTCCTCCTGTGCTATGTGGGAAATAAGGGACATTCCCTGACTACTATGTATGCGGGAAGTGTATCCAGCTGCAGCTCTTGTTAGACCGCACTGCGGCACTACTGCAGCTGCGCATGGATTCACTCTGGAGCATCCGCGATGCTGAGGATGTCGTGAATAGCATGTTTAGTGAGTTGGTCACACCGCAGGTAAAGGTAACACAGGCTGATAGGGAATGGGTGACCATCATGCAGAGCAGGAGTAGGAAGGTAGTGCAGGGGTCCCCTACGGTCATCTCCCTCCAAAACAGATATACCACTTTGGATACAGTTAGGGGAGATGGCTCATCAGGGGAAGGCTGCAGCAGCCAAGTTCATGGCACCGTGGGTGGCTCTGCTGCACAGGAGGGCAGGAAAAAGAGTGGGAGAGCTATAGTGGTCGGGGATTCTATTGTAAGCAGGATAGGCGTTTCAAGAGTCGCATTCGAGACTCCAGGATGGTATGTTGCCTCCCTGGTGCAAGGGTCAAGGATGTTTCGGAGCGGCTGCAGGGCATTCTGGAAGAGGAGGGTGAACAGCCAGTTGTCGTGGTGCATATAGGTACCAAAGATATAGGTAAAAAACGGGATGAGGTCCTACAAGCTGAATTTAGGGAGCTTGGAGTTAAATTAAAAAGTAGGACCTCAAAAGGTAGTAATCTCAGGATTGCTACCAGTGCCACGTGCCAGTCAGAGTAGAAATAGCAGGATAGTTAAGATGAATTCGTGGCTTCAGGAATGGTGCAAGAGAGAGGGATTCAAATTCCTAGGACATTGGAAACGGTTCTGGAGGAGGTGGGACCAGTACAAACCGGACGGTCTGCACCTTGGCAGGACCGGAACCGATGTCCTCGGGGGAGTCTTTGTTAATGCTGTTGGGGAGGAGTTAAACTAATATGGCAGGGGGATGGGAATCTATGCAGGGAGACAGAGGGAAGTAAAATGGGGGCAGAAGCAAAAGGTAGAAAGGAGATAAGGAAAAGTGGAGAGCAGAGAAATCAAAAGCAAAAATCAAAAAGGGTCACATTACAACATAATTCTAAAAGGACAAAGAGTGTTAAAAAAACAAGCCTGAAGGCTCCGAGTCTCAATGCGAGGAACATTTGTAATAAGTTGGATGAATTAACTGCGCAGATAGCTGTTAATGGATATGATGTAATTGAGATTACGGAGACATGGCTCCAGGGAACTCAACATCCAGGGGTATTCAACATTTAGGAAGGATAGACAGAGAGGAAAAGGAGGTGGGGTAGCGTTACTGGTTAAAGAGGAAATTAACGCAATAGTAAGGAAGGACATTAGCGTAGATGATGTGGAATCTTTATGGGTAGAGCTGCGGAACACCAAAGGGCAGAAAATGCGAGTGGGAGTTGTGTACAGACCACCAAACAGTAGTAGTGATGTTGGGGATGGCATCAAATAGGAAATTAGGGATGCATGCAATGAAGGTACAGCAGTTATCATGGGTGATATTAATCTACATATAGATCTGGCTAACCAAATTGGTAGCATTACAGTGGAGGAGGATTTCCTGGAATGCTTAAGGGATGGTTTTCTAGATCAATATGTCGAGGAACCAACTAGAGGGCTGGCCATCCTAGACTGGATGATGTGTAATGAGAAAGGACTAATTAGCAATCTTGTTGTGTGAGGCCCCTTGGGGAAGAGTGACCATAATATGGTAGAATTCTTCATTAAGATGGAGAGTGACACAGTTAATTCAGAGTCTAGGGTCCTGAACCTAAAGAAAGGTAACTTCGATGGTATGAGAAGTGAATTGGCCAGGATAGACTGGCGAATGATACTTAAAGGGTTGACGGTGGATAGGCAATGGCAGACATTTAAAGATCACATGGAACAACAATTGTACATCCCTATCTGGCATAAAAATAAAATGGGGACGGTGACTCAAACCATGGCTACAAGGGAAATTAGTGATAGTGTTAAATCCAAGGAAGAGGCATATAAATTGGCCAGAAAAAGCAGCAAACCTGAGGACTGGGAGAAATTTAGAATTTAGCAGAGGAGGACAAAGGGTTTAATTAGGAGGGGAAAAATAGAGTATGAGAGTAAGCTTGCAGGGAACATAAAAACTGACTGCAAAAGCTTTTATAGATATGTGAAGAGAAAAAGATTAGTAAAAACAAACGTAGGTCCCTTGCAGTCAGAATCAGGTGAATTTATAAATGGGGAACAAGGAAATGGCAGACCAATTGAACAGATACTTTGGTTCTGTCTTCACTAAAGAAGACACAAATAACCTTCCGGAATACTTGGGGACCGAGGGTCTCGTGAGAAGGAGGAACTGAAGGAAATCCTTATTAGTCAGGAAATTGTGTGAGGGAAATTGATGGGATTGAAGGACGATAAATCCCCAGGGCCTGATAGTCTGCATCCCAGAGTACTTAAGGAAGTGGCCCTAGAAATAGTGGATGCATTGGTGATCATTTTCCAACAGTCTATAGACTCTGGATCAGTTCCTATGGGCTGGAGGGTAGCTAATGTAACACCATTTTTTAAAAAAGGAGGGAGAGAGAAAACAGGGAATTATAGATCGGGTAAGCCTGACATCGGTGGTGGGAAAAATGTTGGAATCATTTATTAAAGATGTAATAGCAGCGCATTTGGAAAGCAGTGACAGGTCCAAGTCAGCATGGATTTATGAAAGGGAAATCATGCTCGACAAATCTTCTGGAATTTTTTTTGAGGACGTAACTAGTACAGGGAGAACCAGTGGATGTGGTGTATTTGGACTTTCAAAAAGTTTTTGACAAGGTCCCAAACAAGAGATTAGTGTGCAAAATTAAAGCACATGGTATTGGGGGTAGTGTACTGACGTGGATAGAGAACTGGTTGGCAGACAGAAAGCAAAGTAGGAGGAATAAACGGGTCCTTTTCAGAATGGCAGGCAGTGATTAGTGGAGTACCACAAGGATTAGTGCTGGGACCCCAGCTATTTACAATATACACTAATGATTTAAACAAAGGAACTGAATGTAATATCTTCAAGTTTGCAGATGACACTAAGCTGGGTGGCGGTGTGAGCTGTGAGGAGAATGTTACGAGGCTGCAGGGTGACTTGGATAGGTTAGGTGAGTGGACAAATGCATGGCAGATGCAGTATAATGTAGATAAATGTGAGGTTATCCATTTTGGTGGTTAAAAACAAGAATGCAGAATATTATCTGAATGGTGACAGATTAGGAAAAGGGGAGGTGCAACGAGACCTGTGTGTCATGGTACATCAGTCATTGAAAGTTGGCATAGATACAGCAGGCGGTGAAGGAGGCAAATGGCATGTTGGCCTTCATAGCGAGAGGATTTGAGCATAGGAGCAGGGAGGTCTTACTGCAGTTGTACAGGGCCTTGGTGAGGCCACACCTTAAATATTGTGTACAGTTTTGGTCTCCTAATCTGAGGAAGGCCATTCTTGCTATTGAGAGAGTGCAGCGAAGGTTCACCAGACTGATTCCTGGGATGGCAGGACTGACATAAGAAGAAAGACTGGATCGACTAGGCTTATATGCACTGGAATTTAGAAGAATGAGAGGGGACCTCATCGAAACGTTTAAAATTCTGATGGGTTTAGACAGGTTAGATGCAGGAAGAACGTTCCCGATGTTGGGGAAGTCCAGAACCAGGAGTGACAGTCTAAGGATAAGGGGTAAGCCATTTAGGACCGAGATGAGGAGAAACTTCTTCACTCAGAGAATTGTGAACCTGTGGAATTCTCTACCACAGAAAGTTGTTGAGGCCAGTTCGTTAGATATATTCAAAAGGGAGTTAGATGTGGCCCTTACGGCTAAAGTGATCAAGGGGTATGGAGAGAAAGCAGGAATGGGGTACCGAAGTTGCATGATCAGCCATGATCATATTGAATGTGGTGCAGGCTCGAATGGCCGAATGGCCTACTCCTACACCTATTTTCTATGTTACTATGCTTCTAAAGGGAAACTCAGCCACCACTGTCCCAGAGGGATCTGGGGGTCCTTGTGCATGGAACACAAAGTTAGTATGCAGGTACAGCAAGTAATCAGGAAGGAAAATGGAATGCTGGCCTTTATTGCAAGGGGGATGGAGTATAAAAGCAGGAAAGTCCTGTACAGGGCATTGGTGAGGCCACACCTGGAGTACTGCGTACAGTTTTGGTCTCCTTCTTTAAGGAAGGATATACTTGCATTGGAAGCTGTTCAGAGAAGGCTTACTAGGTTGATTCCGGAGATGATTTCCGAAAATAGGTTGAGTAGGTTGGGCCTATACACATTGGAGTTCAGAAAAATGAGGTGATTTCATTGAAACTTATAAGCTAATGAGGGGGCTCGACAAGGTGGATGCAGAGAGGATATTTCCACTCATAGGGGAATCTAAAACTAGGGGACATAGTTTTAAATGGGCGGCCCCTTATTCTGAGACTAAGAGGAGGAGGCATTTCTTCTCTGAGGGTTGTAAATCTGTGGAATTCTCTGTCCTAGAGAGCTTTGGAGGCTGGATCATTGAATATATTGAAGGTGGAGATGGATAGATTTTTGAGTGATAAAGGAGTAAAGGGTTATGGGGAGCGGGCAGGGAAGTGGAACTGAGTCCATGATCAGATCAGCCATGATCATATTGAATGGCAGAGCAGGCTCGAGGGGCCAAATGGCCTACTCCTGCTCCTATTTCTTAAGTTCTTACGCAAGTTAAAAGGAAACTCAGGCTATCGCTGTCCCAGTTAAAGGAGCAATCCAAACACTCCAGTTAAAAGGGGAAATCATGGTTGAAAAAGATGCATTTTTAAATGAAATACCTGTTAAGATGAGTTCTGCTGCATGGTTTCGGATTTCAGCAACGAACCTCTTCTCAGTAAAATCGTCGGTGAATTCCGTGCGCATCAGGTATTTGCAAATAACCTACAGATATAAACATTTATACTTGAGAGATCCTTGGAGTTTATTAAAAATTAAAAAGTATTTATTTTATGGCATTTGTAGCGAAAACCAGAAGAGATGGAAGGGTTGTGTAGAAATGATCTAACACGAAGAATTGAAACCTATATTCAGAAAGTTATTTTAAGATGCAACTCAAACTTTTAAAACACAGCAAAAAAATTAAACATTAAAATTAAAATATCTTAAACGTAGTGTGTGGAGCACTATAGAATAATCATGACATCAGTAGGTTTTGTGCGTTCCATCACCTTTTTAAATAGTCAAGAAGGACACCAGGCTGCACAAGTGGCGGGTGAGTATGACTTACATGGTAGCAAAACAAGGTGGCAGTCCATCATCACCTTCTCAAGACAACTATGAATTAGCAATCATTTCAGTCTGGCCGGGATCACCCACAGCCAAAAACAAATTAACAGAGCCTCAGTGTTGCTGCTGACGTTAACCTGGCAGAGGTAGTCAGACAATTACAGAGCTCTGTTCAGGAAATAAATTAAGGGCAAGGTGCCACATAGAGCAGTAGCTACCCATCAGGGCAGGCTGGTATGTTTTTATTCATTCACGGGATGTGGACGTCACTGGTAAGGCCACCTTGAGCAGGTGATAGTGAGCCGTCTTATGCAACTGAGTGGCTTTCTGCACCATTTCAGAGGGCAGTTAAGGGTCAACCACATTGCTGTGGGTCTGGAGTCACAAAAAGGCCAGACCGGGTAAGGGTGGCAGATTACCTAAAGGACATTAGTGAACCAGATGGGTTTTTAATGACAATCCAGTAGTTTCATGGTCACCATTACTGATACTAGCTTTTTATTCCAGATTTATTTAATTAACGGAATTTAAATCCCCAGCTGCCGTGGTGGGATTTGAACTCACGTCTCTGGATCATCAGTCCAGTAACATAACCTCTATACTACCATAACTGGATTTTTGTTTTAGTGGCATTCAATGAATCGGGCAAATGACCACAAGACACTAATAAAGCTGAGATCCTTTGTCAGCTCGCTCTGTTGTGTGCTGGAGGGACAGGATGAATAATGCTTCATGGCTGAAGAAATAAGCTGCGTAAGGTGTGTGAAATGGGACATATACACAAATAGGTCAAGATTCGTCACCAGGTGACGGAAGACAAGTGTGAAAATAAAGAGTGCATGACATGCAGTGTACAAAAATTGAGCCAGCCCTTGGTACATTAAAGGGAATCACATGGAATCAGGTTGCTGGAGACAGCAGACCAAAGGTAGGGAGCAGAGCAGACCTGAAACGTTAAGTCTTTATTGAAAGGTCTCATTGTTGAGAAACAGAGGACAATGACCGAAAATAACTCATCATTGAACCTCCTGCACGATTCTTTGTTACTATCTGTGCCGAGGCACACAACAGCCACAATAACTTTGCAATGGTGAAATGGAAAATTGAGCACTTGCAGATTTTTGCACAGATACACACACAAGCTCATTGCTGAAGCTCAATTATCTTTTACAACCATGTACATTTTCTAACACAACATGGATGAGGCTTTATGGTCAGCACTTCTCTTATTGACATACCTCAGGTTAACCATTACCCAAAACGTGAGAAGTGTCACATGGGAACATAGTAATGCTACTTACCACATCTGTCCTACTACAGCGTGACGTCCAAAATCCGGAAACCTCGGGACCGAGGTCGTTCCGGATTCCGGGTATTTCCGGAATTCGAAATGTCTTTGCCTGGGCCGAGGCAGGGGAGGGGTCGATTGGGCCGAGGTTGGGGAGGGGTCGATTGGGCCGAGGTTGAGGAGGGGTCGATTGGGCCGAGGTTGAGGAGGGGTCGATTGGGTCGAGGTTGGGGAGGGGTCGATTGGGCCGAGGTTGGGGAGGGGTCGATTGGGCCGAGGTTGGGGAGGGGTCGATTGGGCCGAGGTTGGGGAGGGGTCGATTGGGCCGAGGCTGGGGAGGGGTCGATTGGGCCGAGGCAGGGGAGGGGTCGATTGGGCCGAGGCAGGGGAGGGGTCGATTGGGCCGAGGCAGGGGAGGGGTCGATTGGGCCGAGGCAGGGGAGGGGTCGATTGGGCCGAGGCAGGGGAGGGGTCGATTGGGCCGAGGCAGGGGAGGGGTCGATTGGGCCGAGGTTGGGGAGGGGTCGATTGGGCCGAGGTTGGGGAGGGGTCGATTGGGCCGAGGTTGGGGAGGGGTCGATTGGGCCGAGGTTGGGGAGGGGTCGATTGGGCCGAGGTTGGGGAGGGGTCGATTGGGCCGAGGTCGATTGGGCCGAGGTCGGGGAGAGGTCGATTGGGCCGAGGTTGGGGAGGGGTCGATTGGGCCGAGGTTGGGGAGGGGTCGATTGGGCCGAGGTTGGGGAGGGGTCGATTGGGCCGAGGTTGGGGAGGGGTCGATTGGGCCGAGGTTGGGGAGGGGTCGATTGGGCCGAGGTTGGGGAGGGGTCGATTGGGCCGAGGTTGGGGAGGGGTCGATTGGGCCGAGGTTGGGGAGGGGTCGATTGGGCCGAGGTTGGGGAGGGGTCGATTGGGCCGAGGTTGGGTGGGTGGGGGCAGGGGGGGAAATAAATCGGTCAGGGGAGGTGAGGTCAGGCAGCTGGAGGTCGGGCCGAGGCTGGGGGAGGTTAGGCGGCTAGAGGTCGGGGGAGGTCAGGCGGCCAAGGCAGGGGAGTTTGGATTTCGGAACATTTTCACGTTTCCGGATGATCCCGCCACGGATCAGCCTGGTGTCCGGAACTCCGGATTTTGGACGGTGCACCCATATTTTTTTTAAAAAGGCCATAAAAGCTGCTAGACTTAAGGGACACACCCCTCAATTCCAGATGACTAACTGTGGAACAAACCTGTTTAAACACAAACTGGATGAGTTTTGATGTCCAATCAGGGATGTTTACATAGCTCCCAGTTGCCTGGTCATTCATTCGTGCTATATTTTCTCTTTGCACTTCCATATTCAATCCCTCAAACCCTAACCCTAACCCAAGCCGTGACTTACTGTCCTTGTATCTATTGTGCCATTGGCTTATTAAATGTTGGAAAAACCCAGTTTGTGTGCACTAGAACCATATGAATGTACCTCAGCACTGGTGTCACATTACATCAATTGCTGCCTTCACAGCTGTCAGTGTCAGCTGTTGCTCAGTCAATGTCCTGGGGCCAATATTTATCCCTCAATCAACATCACTAGAACAGATGATCTGGTCATTATCACATTGCTGTTTGTGGGAACTTGCTGTGCACAAATTGGCTGTGAAGTGCTTTGGGACGTCCAGAGATCGTGAAAGGTAGAAATGCAAGTTCTTTCTGCTCACAGCACTACTTCTCATTTCATATAGCTAGAAAAACTCACCTTCAAATAAATACAGAGCCTCATTACCTATTTGCAGGGATGCTTTCAAAGCCATTACTTAGTGGGCAAATTATTCAGCGCTGTTGGAGACAGTGATGCACAAGTTCGCTTTTTCAGGCCTAATAAATTTGCCACCAGAGTGGTTCGACAAGGGTTGGTACTCCCAACCCCACTTAATACGTTTCCAACCTGAGTCAGGCCTCCGCAGTAAGACAAGACAGAAAGGGGGATGGGGTCACAGGTCACACCTATTGCCTTGAGGGACACTCTTGCACTTCCGAATGGTTAGTTACAGAGTAGCTTTGTCAGAAGCCGGCCCACCCTCTCGGTTAGGTACAAAGGGAGGGTGATCCTTAAAGGAGGCTGGGGAACTCACAAAAATGGAACAGGAAAATGATAATTTGAGAAAACTGAAGGAGAAATCAATATATGGATCAAGATTTAAATTATAATTTAAACTACTGAGATAGATGGATAGAAGTTGCAGGGTTACAGGGAAAGGACGGGGGAGTGGGACTAGCTGAGAGTTGGTATGGGCTCAACGGGCCGAATGGCCTCCTTCCGTGCTGTAACCATTCTATGATTCTAGCGTTATCGATAGACATACATGGATATATATCTATATACACACACACACACACACACACACACACACACACACAAATAAAAATATAAAAAATATATCTGGCAACAGAAAAGCCAGTTACTTACTCACTGCTATGGTCCTTTGAGTCAAGAGATTCTGTCTGACTTTCTTTCTCAATTCTAACTTCATCATTTTTAACAGAAGACAAATAAAATGCTATAAGGGTGTAAGTGAAGAGCAGAACTGCTGCAATTATTACATAAAGCCTGACAAATCTAAAAGGTTAGAGAGAAACGAGAGGAAGCCGACAATAGATTTAGATTGGTATTGCGTTACGACAGGATGTTTAAATGTAAACACAGAAATCTAAAGGAATCCTAAAACTTTCACATTATTTGCAGCATAGCTTACAAATTGAAAACGTTTCATAAAATGAAAGCAATACATTTTGAACCACGAAAAACAAAAAGTTCATTAAACGTTTCAACAGAAAATTCACCAACCTACCTGATAACCTTCCAGGAAAGGCCCGAACATGGCTGACAAAAAGGAAATGGTGGCACTGCCTTTCTCGGCGACGTGGAGGTCTGTGTGGGACCCTTGAATGGCACCACTCTTCATTAGCAAGTACAGCCCTTCGTCAAAGTCCTGCAGTGAGAGAGAACAGACGCAATACCAAACATAGCTTACGGTGAATGAACCGAGAGATACAGGACCTAGATCACAAGCCAGCAAGGCAAGAGGCCACCAGTGACAAAGTCACAGGCCAACGGTGCGGCCAATAAATTCTGTATTTCAGTTGCCCATTTAGTGTTCCAGTGTAATGCAGGTTTAAAAGCTTTTTGACAATATCTTAAAAGGGTTTTATTTAGTATTAACGGGAACAGGATGTTGCAACATGGTCCAGTTCTTTTGAGTGCGCTTTCAGAATCATAGAAATTTACAGCACGGAAGGAAACCGTTTCTGCCCATCGTGTTCGTGCCGGCCTACAAAGAGCTATCCAGCCTAATCCCTCTTTCCAGCTCTTGGTCTGAAGCCCTGTAGGTTAGGGCACTTCAAGTGCACATCCAAATACTTTTTAAATGTGGTGAGGGTTTCTGCCTCTACCACCCTTTCAGGCAGTGAGTTCCAGACCCCTCCCTCCCCACCCTCTGGGTGAAAAAAGTTCACCTCAAATCCCCTCACCAATTACTTTAAATCTATGCCCCCTGGTTATTGACCCCTCTGCTTAGGATGGGAACGTTATTTTGAACTCAACATACAACGTATTTTATTCGTCTGATCTCAATAGTTATTAGAAGTGACTTTCTGAAGTGCATTGCAGCCTTAAACAACGCAGCTCAACATTCCCATTGGTGCAGTGTGAAAATGGAAACCATCCATTTGTGACCACCCCCTCGGGGTGTGAATGTGTAGGAAATGCGTTAGGAGTCACATTGTCTGACGCGGGCTGTCCTTAGCCCTGCTTAACACCCCACACTGCATCTCACATTACCTTGACAAGATTTCCTGGCAAAAAAATAAACTCGTCAGAGAACACTTCACGCAGGTAGCTGAAGCAGCTGTAGACATCCTCTGAAAGAAAGGAGAAACCAAAGTTAACTGCAACCTGCAATTCTCATTGGGGAATCTGAGGCCAGACAGACTCTATTTTCTCTTAATGGCGAGCGAGGGGCATTATATTTTAACAATTGTTTGAGTCACGGTGCATGAAGGTACAATACATACAGTAGACATCTTAAACTGTCAATTTATTCACTACGCGTTCTGGTACATTTTATACAGCACACATCTTGGAGTCAATGGGGTGGAAATTGGGTCGCGCCTCCGTTGCAGCGTTAACCCGGGCGGAGCGGTAAATTTTGTGCGGGGAAATGGTTTGCGTCTGTCGCCGCAAAATTCATCAGCAGGGCCCCCCCGAGTGTAGAGCGGGACGCTAAGGGAGGCGCTAAGCTGGCTGAGCAACTGAAAATCCCGAGCTAAACAGCCGGGCTCGGCTTCCCTGGGGAAAAATAATCTGAAAAAAACCAACGAAAACATTCCCTATACATTACTCAGGCCACCACAACATAAATTGCAAAAAAAAAAAAGCAATCACACTTACCTCAGCTCGACATTATTTACCTCGCTGTGGCCGCTACAGCGCACATTTCCACAGGCGCTCCCACTAGGGCGCACTACACAGCAAATATTGAGCTGGTATCACACGACCAGGGATGCTGCACACCAGCTCGCCTCTCCTGGGCGGTACTGCTCCGCGCCCCCTCGAAACCGGCACCGAATGTCCCGACGGGGCGCTGGAAACTGGCCAGCCGGCCGGCCGCCCGGAAGTGCTCCCCGCCATTGCCGCCCCTCTGGGGCTTTAACAGGGGCAGCAGGAGACCGAAAATCCAGCCCCAAGTGTCTTGGTGAAACACATCGTCAGACACCACTGCTCAGACTGCAGTTGGGGGTCCAGATGGACCCATGGGTTCTGTCCACCATGAGATTTCCTATGTTCCTATGAGGAAGTACCTATAAATTGTCGACTTATTAACTAGCTTCCTACATGTCTTACACAATGCACTTTGCTAACGGCACTACTTGTAAATAGATTAGAAGTCCTGCAGATGACTGGTTAGTCACGGGCCAAGTAGAAAATGTTGCTATCTCAAGTAAGGTCAAACCCATTATTTTCAATGCTTGCTGACAAATGATGGGTATAAAGTGACAGGATCAACAGATTCTTGTTCATTCAAAATATTTAAAGCATGCCTCAAAAGAAAGATTTAATTTCATATTTCTCAACCAACATTGTCTAAAGAAAAATTCTCAGCCCAAGGTTTTGTTTCAAATTGAGAAGCCGAGTCCGGGAGCTGGGAGCCGAGCCCCGGGGGCGGGAACAGAGCCCCGGGAGCAGAGTCTGGGAGTCGGGAGCCGAGCCCCGGGAGCAGAGTCTGGGAGTCGGGAGCTGAGCCCCGGGGGCGGGAGCAGAGCCCCGGGAGCAGAGTCTGGGAGTCGGGAGCAGAGCCCCGGGGGCGGGAGCAGAGTCTGGGAGTGGGGAGCTGAGCCCCGGGGGCGGGAGCAGAGCCCCGGGAGCAGAGTCTGGGAGTCGGGAGCTGAGCCCCGGGGGCGGGAGCAGAGCCCTGGGAGCAGAGTCTGGGAGTCGGAAGCCGAGCCCCAGGGGCGGGAGCAGAGCCCCGGGAGCAGAGTCTGGGTGTTGGGAGCAGAGCCCCGGGAGCAGAGTCTGGGAGTCGGGAGCTGAGACCCAGGAGCAGAGTCCCGGGAGCCCCGCACCAGAGCCGAGCCCCGGGAGCTAACGAAGGGTACCAGCAATGTGGAAAAGATGAAATAAATGAGGAAATAGTTACTAGATGACATAAAGCATATATTAAAAGTCTGAAGATTGAAGCAGGGAGGAGTTCCAGTTTTGAAGCCCTGGAAAATAATTTCTGAAGATATTGAAATCTATAAACAAATATTGGATGTTATATGTGGAATACACATTCACTGTTGTACCTTTAATTTTTTTGTGCACACTAAGATGATGGGCTCTGGTGCTGGGGACTATATTTTTTTCCTCCACATTAAGCACTGCCAGTCATGCACAGAATGGCCAGCTACTCTCTTCCCCCTGCCTCTCCCCGCACACCCCCCCTCACCCCAACGTGCCTTTACCCAACGTCCTAATGTAGCATGGATTTCTCCAATCACCACGCCACTCGTCTTGTAGTTCAATCACCAATTCGCTGCTACTATTGCGAGCTTTGTGCTGTGGGCCCACAATAGAGACTTAGCTTAAATTTATTTCACATACGATCCTCACAGCCAGCAGATAGAGACCATCTTCATCCCATTGGTCTGATGTGGATTTAAATCCAGGTTCCAAAGGTGAAAGGATAACCCACTGTGCTGCCTGCCTGAGATATGAGACAATGGATATATTTTTAAAAAATTATATATTTACCTTTCCTGCAACTGTGTGCATTTTGAAATGCAATCGCCACCAAGGCTGGGCGCACAAAAACATGCAGTATCTGATTTCTATAGGACGCACACATCAGCACTGTGACCGTGGACTTGGAAACCTTTTCCACTGTGAATTCAGCTGTGGTCTCCTCTTGGCAAAGCATGACCTGGTTTTTGACAGTCTTCACTATGTTGTGTCGCAGAGCGAGACTGGAGCGAATCACTTTGTCAGCGCTCACATTTACTGGAACACAACATGGGATCAGCGAATTCAGTTCAATGTAAACAACAATAACTTTTATTTATATAGTGCCTTTAACGTAATAAAACGTCCCAAGGCAGCAGTGTTATAAGACAAAACAAATAAATTTGACACCAAGCCACATGAAGAAATTACAGCAGATGACCAAAAGCTTGCTTAAAGAGGTAGGTTTTAAGGAGCGTCTTAAAGGAGGAAAGAGAGGTAGAGAGCTGGAGAGGTTTAGGGAGGGAGTTCCAGAACTTAGGGCCCAGGCAGCTGAAGGCACGGCCACCGATGGTTGAACAAGTTATAAGCAGGGATGCTCAAAAGGGCAGAATTTGAGAAGCGCAGACATCTCGGGGGGGTTGTGAGGCGGAAAGAGATTACAGAGATAGGGAGGGGCGAGGCCACGGAAGGATTTGTAAACAAGGATGAGAATTTTGAAATCGAGGCATTGCTTAACCAGGAGCCAATGTAGGTCAGCGAACACAGGGGTGAGTGGGACTTGGTGCGAGTTAGGACACGGGCAGCTGAGTTTTGTATGACCTCAAGTTTATGAAGGCCAGCCAGGAGTGCGTTGGAATAGTCAAGGCTAGAGGTAATAAAGGCATGGATGAGGGTTTCAGCAGGCAGATTGGCTGAAGCAGGGGGCCTGTGTAGAACAGAAACAAATAAACCCTACTGACCGATGCTAAAATGGCGTCCAATATATATATATCAATAACTATATGAACAAAATGAACATTAAATTAGTACAGTATTCATTTTTCAATAGCGTTATTGATTTCTTTTTGACCTGGGCTTTAATTTTGCTTTTGCTTGTAAACATTGGTTACTACCTAGCTCAAAGGTAACCAGTCTGCCTGTCGCAGCTCTATACAGATAGTTTTGAACAAGGGACTATAAAATGGAAAGGCTGGAAATTTTAATGCTTTAACTTTTCAACACTGCAAAAATTCACACGTGCTTCAGATTCTGCCCCGCACTCCCCCCACCACTGCAACTGATAGAATATTGGGTATAGCCACAGCTGAAGTTATGGCAAGTTGATGTCCCTCTGCATTCCCATTGTAACTACTTCCTATTGTATGTCATTGAGTTTCCAGTGGTCAGAGAAAAATTGAATTCCAGAACGCAATTGCAGAAATACCAATAAAAGTCTTGAACTTCAATGTATTATAATAGAATTTAACTTATTCAGTTGCCTGGAAGCAATGGCCTTGGTAGCCTGTATTCAAGGTTGTTTTACAGTTGTACGGTTAAAGAAAGTTGCCAGCTGTTTTCACTGCCAGCTTTTCCGAGGCTTGTAGGTGGGTATGTATGACATCATGGTATTTATAGCTGGATTTATAGTGTAATTAGGCACAAATAAGCCAGGGAAGTCGACTGCAGATAATTGACTGAGGATGTATCCAGAGGTGAAACCAGTGGGGAACTAGTACGACTGGTTCAATATAGCAGTTAAGCTGCTACTTGATGTGAAGTTTTATATCTTTATACTAATGGCGACAAACAGATTTGAACTGGAAGCATACAACTTGCTACCTGCCATATTGCCATATAAACTGAACAAGGCTACCGTTGTCAATCACAGTACTGCAATGCTCAAGGTCAAGTATGACCATCAGATGCTAATGTTACTTCTGAAGCCAAGTATTTGTTATAATTACAAAGAAATGGCGGACCAATTGAACAAGTACTTTGGTTCGGTATTCACGAAGGAGGACACGAACAACCTTCCGGTTATAAAAGGGGTCGGGGGGTCTAGTAAGGAGGAGGAACTGAGGGAAATCCTTATTAGCCGGGAAATTGTGTTGGGGAAATTGATGGGATTGAAGGCCGATAAATCCCCAGGGCCTGATGGACTGCATCCCAGAGTACTTAAGGAGGTGGCCTTGGAAATAGTGGATGCGTTGACAGTCATTTTCCAACATTCCATTGACTCTGGATCAGTTCCTATGGAGTGGAGGGTAGCCAATGTAACCCCACTTTTTAAAAAAGGAGGGAGAGAGAAAACAGGGAATTATAGACCGGTCAGCCTGACATCGGTAGTGGGTAAAATGATGGAATCAATTATTAAGGATGTCATAGCAGTGCATTTGGAAAGAGGTGACATGATAGGTCCAAGTCAGCATGGATTTGTGAAAGGGAAATCATGCTTGACAAATCTTCTGGAATTTTTTGAGGATGTTTCCAGTAGAGTGGATAAGGGAGAACCAGTTGATGTGGTATATTTGGACTTTCAGAAGGCGTTCGACAAGGTCCCACACAAGAGATTGATGTGCAAAGTTAGAGCACATGGGATTAGGGGTAGTGTACTGACATGGATTGAGAACTGGTTGTCAAACAGGAAGCAAAGAGTAGGAGTAAATGGTTACTTTTCAGAATGGCAGGCAGTGACTAGTGGGGTACCGCAAGGTTCTGTGCTGGGGCCCCAGCTGTTTACACTGTACATTAATGATTTAGATGAGGGGATTAAATGTAGTATCTCCAAATTTGCGGATGACACTAAGTTGGGTGGCAGTGTGAGCTGCGAGGAGGATGCTGTGAGGCTGCAGAGCGACTTGGATAGGTTAGGTGAGTGGGCAAATGCATGGCAGATGAAGTATAATGTGGATAAATGTGAGGTTATCCACTTTGGTGATAAAAACAGAGAGACAGACTATTATCTGAATGGTGACAGATTAGGAAAAGGGGAGGTGCAAAGAGACCTGGGTGTCATGGTACATCAGTCATTGAAGGTTGGCATGCAGGTGCAGCAGGCGGTTAAGAAAGCAAATGGCATGTTGGCCTTCATAGCAAGGGGATTTGAGTACAGGGGCAGGGAGGTGTTGCTACAGTTGTACAGGGCATTGGTGAGGCCACACCTGGAGTATTGTGTACAGTTTTGGTCTCCTAACCTGAGGAAGGACATTCTTGCTATTGAGGGAGTGCAGCGAAGGTTCACCAGACTGATTCCCGGGATGGCGGGACTGACCTATCAAGAAAGACTGGATCAACTGGGCTTGTATTCACTGGAGTTCAGAAGAATGAGAGGGGACCTCATAGAAACATATAAAATTCTGACGGGGTTAGACAGGTTAGATGCAGGAAGAATGTTCCCAATGTTGGGGAAGTCCAGAACCAGGGGTCACAGTCTAAGGATAAGGGGTAAGCCATTTAGGACCGAGATGCGGAGGAACTTCTTCACCCAGAGAGTGGTGAACCTGTGGAATTCTCTACCACAGAAAGTTGTTGAGGCCAATTCACTAAATATATTCAAAAAGGAGTTAGATGAGGTCCTTACTGCTAGGGGGATCAAGGGGTATGGCGAGAAAGCAGGAATGGGGTACTGAAGTTGAATGTTCAGCCATGAACTCATTGAATGGCGGTGCAGGCTAGAAGGGCCGAATGGCCTACTCCTGCACCTATTTTCTATGTTTCTATGTTTCTATGATAATGCTTTTATTTGCATAGAAAACATGGTAATTTATCTCGTTGTGCCCTGGTAGCTCTGATGTGAACAGAGAGCCAATCTTGTACAGCATTCCAGCTGATGGCTAAACTTCAAATCAGATGTTTTTCAGGATAAGGCAAAGCCAAATGAAGCATAACAACAAAACCTTCCGTACGAATGTAAACCCTGAACCACTTTTCTTACGGAAGTAATTGGAATCATTTAACAATAATATCACAGGCTGCACCATTACAAACCTGAGATTATGTTTTGGTGGTATGTAATTTTTGATAGGCCATTGGCTAAATTTCATTTGATGTATAAGCTGTGTTCATGTTTTGTGCACTTCTCATTGACAATAACGTGCACTTGTACAATGCCGTTATTATAGGAAAGCATCTCAAGGAAATTCACAGAGAGGAGAGGATGGTGCAGCCTTTTGCAGGAGGGACAGTAGAGGGGTCCAGCCATTGCTCCTGCTCCTGATCGCGATCAGAAACTAGTACTGGAGAGTCGGTGAAGATGGGACCTGGGCAGCGTACGGTCAAACAGTCAGTTTCCAGACTTGTACATGAAGAACTGTCACTTGGGCCAAGTACTAGAAGGCTGCTGGCAAGCAGACATTGCCCTGAATGGAGCAAAGGAAGAAAACTGGAACAATAAAACCTAAATCAAAAGCTATTCATGTTGGTTGGAAATACAAATGATTCCTTTATAATCATTCGCAAGTTGTTGGGAAGCTAAATATTCTCCGTGTGGAGCAGGTACAAAACCTGTAAGCAGCTTTGACACCTGCTGAAACAGGTAGGTGTTAGCAATGGCCAGAACATAAGAATTAGGAGTAGTAGGCCATTCGGCCCCTCGAACCTGCTCCGCCATTCACTGAGATCATGGCTGATCTTCGACCTCAACTCCTGTCCCCATATCCCTTGATTCCCTCAATATCCAAAAATCTATCGATCTCTGTCTTAAATATACTCAACGACTGAGCCTCCATAGTCCTCTGGGTAGAGAATTCCAAAGATTCACACCCTCTGAGTGAAGAAGTGTCTCCTTATCTCAGTCCTAAATGGCCGACCCCTTTTTCTGAGACTGTGACCCCTGGTTCTAGACTCCCCAGCCAGAGGAAACATTCTCCCTGTAGCTACTCTGTCTAGCCCTGTAAGAATTTTGTATGTTTCATTGAGATTACCTCTCATTCGTCTAAACTTTTAGGCTGTCTCAGAAAAATATATGTCTAAAGCAAACTTTTATTACTTACCGGGCCAGTCGATAAAAGCGCCAAATGCTTCTGCAATTACTTTGAGCCATAGTGTCTGCCTGATGAGATCAGGCAGAGGCATGCTGGGCAAGTTCTGGATGATCACTGTAGTCATTAGTACCCAGGGACTAATGACCATGTTTTTCTGCTGTAACACCACCATTCTATGGCCGACAGCATCGAGAAACCTGTACACATCTCCAGATGGCTTCCGTGGAATATGCCTGTAGAAATGTCAAAAGTACCACACAGTAAAAGGTTTTACTTGCCAGTGTCGAACAGCGTGATACCACTGAACTTCCGATTGTGAGTTCACCTATCTCAGACAAGTACTCTTTTTGTCTGACACCTTATTCAACAGAAGACTGCAAAAGTGAAGTATAAACAGATTACAGCAGAGAGGGGAGTGTGCACATGTGCTGGGCCCAGGGTTTTGTTTGTTTATTTCTGAATCTTAAGAGGTTATGATCCTGCAATGAATATATTATTTACCATATTAAACCAGCAGGTCTTATTACCATATTAAATCAGTGGGTCTCATTTACAGTATTAGACCAATGGCTCACATTACAGGGGATCCCATTACCCAAATACACTGATGTGTCCCATTCCCAGTGTTACACTGGGGTTTCGGGACAGGCGGAACAGACATTTACTGTTACCACTTACCGGGTGTCCACACAGGCGGCAGGGGGCGGGATGGGTGGGATATGTGTGTGTCCCACTACCAGCACTATACCGTGGGTGGGGGGAGGGGAAGGGAGGTGCCCCACCACACACGGTACACCGTGGAGGGAGGTCCCAATACACGCGGTATACCGTGGTGGTGGGGGGGTTCCACTACATGTGGTGCACTGTGGGGGGAGGGGGAGGAGGAGCGGGGTCCCACTACACGCGGTATACCGTGGGGGGAGGGGGTCCCACTACACGCGGTATACTGTGGGGGGGAGGGGGGGTGGTCCCACTACACGTGGTATACCGTGGGGGGGGGGGGGGTCCCACTACACGCGCTATACCGTGGGGGGGGGGGTGGTCCCACTACACGTGGTATACCGTGGGGGGGAGGGGGTCCCACTACACGCGGTATACCGTGGGGGGGGAGGGGGGGTCCCACTACACGCGGTATACCGTGGGGGGGAGGGGGGTCCCACTACACGCGGTATACCGTGGGGGGGAGGGGGGTCCCACTACACGCGGTATACCGTGGGGGGGAGGGGGGGGTCCCACTACACGCGGTATACCGTGGGGGGGAGGGGGGGGTCCCACTACACGCGGTATACCGTGGGGGGGGAGGTCCCACTACACGCGGTATACCGTGGGGGGAGGTCCCACTACACGCGGTATACCGTGGGGGGAGGTCCCACTACACACGGTATACCGTGGGGGGAGGTCTCACTACACGCGGTATACCGTGGGGGGAGGTCCCAATACACGTGGTATACTGTGGGGGGAGGTCCCAATACACGTGGTATACTGTGGGGGGAGGTCCCAATACACGTGGTATACCGTGGAGGGAGGTCCCAATACACGCGGTATACTGTGGGGGGAGGTCCCAATACACGTGGTATACCGTGGGGGGAGGTCCCAATACACGCGGTATACTGTGGAGGGAGGTCCCAATACACGTGGTATACTGTGGGGGGAGGGGGAGGACCCATTACTCATGTCACCGCTGTGCTCCTTAGACGGGGATTGACTGCCTCCTTTTACAATCCTCTCAAGCAACTTTTCATTACAAACATTAGGCCAATTGTTCCATCATGTCTGGCCCGTCAAGGTTGCTAACTGTTGATAGCAAATAAAATCTTTACCTTGCAAGGAAGAATGACAAGGCATCACTTTACTGTTCTTCCCCTACTCAGTGTTGATAACTGACCTGGGGACCAAGTTGTACTGAGACCTCCTGACTGTCCCGGTTGCTAAGGATCTCACTGACACAGGCTGCCCAAAGTAAATATGTATGCTTCCAAAGTTTTCACTCAGAATCTTCCTGGCTTTCAACAAGCCCTAAAACAGAACAGTTATGATCACTTACTTGTAATCAGATTGTTACTGGAAAACAGTTAAAATGGAGACATGATAACAAGAAACCTGTACACACCGAAGTCGATTCCTTTGGTTTCGGTACTCCTAAAAGCTCGTGTGCATAGAGGGATTCCTCCAGGATTCGCTCGTAGCTTATACTTATGGGAACTAGGTACATGTCAAAAACTTCCCCCATCAGAAAAGGCTCAATTGCAATGTTCAACAGTCCTATGAAAGAGAATATTTTACGAATGTATCTAAGTAAAAAGAGAACACCAATTGCCTACAAATACTCAAACAATATTACTTATAGCACAAAGTATTTACATTTGGACAGACAGTTTACCTTCAGCAAGATTGTCCGTCCTAGTATAAGAGAGTGATCACGTTGCTTCATGACACCTTAATACTACAGCCTCAGCCTGAAACCATTAGCACTTGTCCGGCGAGCTCAGAGTTGCTCTGGATTACATGAAGCTCCATGCAACAGCATCAGGATGGTGGTGAAATGATGTTTAATGTTGAAAAGCAGACTGCTTAAAAAGATAACCTTGAACCAGTTGCGCTTATGCTGCAGCCCACAGGATACAGACTGTTTGCTAAAATCAAAACCACCCTCAGGATGGTAGCTCCATTTGCAAAGTCAAAAGCGGATTGCCTTTAATTGGAATGCAGCCAGCCCATTCTTTGAGGAAATCACAAATTGTACTGCCAATAATATAGATTTTTTTTGACAAACTTGCTGTTTACATCCCAAAAGTTAGGAGGTATTTGAGATATTTAAACGAGTCTTTGTGTAGGCGTCAGCGGTGGGTAGCACTTTCACATTCGCGTCAGCAGATACTGGGTTCAAGTCCCACTCCAGAGGTTTGAGCACAAACTAGAGGCTGACACTAGGCTGCATACATAATGAGGGAGTGCTGCACTGACACAGGTGCCGTCTTTTGGACGAGATGTTAAACCGGGGCCCCGTCTGCTCTCAGATGGACGTAAAAGATCCCATGGCACTATTTCGAAGAGAAACAGGGGAGTTCTCCCCAGTGACTTGGCCAATATTTATCCCTCAACCAGCATCACTAAAAAACAGACGATCCAGTCATATAGCGCCATAAACGTCCCAAGGTGCTTTACGGGAGTATTAGAAGACAAAAATGTTGACACCGAGCCATACAAGGAGAAATTAGGGCAGATGACCAAAGGCTTGGTCAAAGAGGTAGGTTTTAAGGAGCGGCCTGAAGGAGGAAAGAGAGGTAGTGAGGTGGAGAGGTTTAGGGAGGGAGTTCCAGAGCTTGGGGCCCAAACAGCTGAAGGCACAGACACCAATGGTTGAGCGATTATAATTAGGGATGCTCAAGAGAGCAGAATTAGAGGAAGCGCAGATACCTCGGGGGATTAGAGATATGGAGGGATTTGAAAAAGGAGAAGAATTTTGAAATCGAGGCGTTGTTTGACCAGGAGCCGATGTAGGTCAGCGAGCACAGGGATGATGGGTGAGCGGGACTTGGTGCGAGTTAGGACACGGGCAGCAGAGTTTTGGATGATCTCAAGTTTACGGAGGGCAGTACGTGGGAGGTCGGCCAGGAGTGCGTTGGAATAGTCAAGTCTCGAGGTAACAAAAGCATGGTTGAAGGTTTCAGCAGCGAATGAACTGAGGCAGGAGCAGAGTTGGGTAATGTTACAGAGGTGGAAATAGGCAGTGATGGTGTGGATATGTGGTCGGAAGCTCATCTCTGGGACAAACACGACACCAAGTTCCGAACAGTCTGGTTCATCCTCAGACAGTTGCCAGCGAGAGGGATGGAATCAGCCCGATTGGTATTAAGGGAGTTTCTGTCGTAACATGAGGCCAACAGTCTATTCCTGCCATTGGCTGTACTTCATTGGCGATAAGCGCTTTGAGACGTCCGGTGGTCGTGAAAGGCGCTATATAAATACAAGTCTTGCTTTCTCTCTTTTTTTAATTGCAAACTGCATTTATATCGGACAGAAAATCAGGACCAATGTTCACCTATCTCAGTTCCATAAGCTGTAGAGCAGGAATGCCCAAACATTTGTTTTCATAGGTCACTCAGCTGTGGATCACGTGACCAATTACAATGGAAAACATTGACCTCCCGACCTTGTTTGTGAAATTAATACAAAATACAAATTACAAATACAAAATTCCATAGCTAGAGAGAGAGAGATACAAAACCCCTTTGCACAGGCAGACTCAGCTAGCTGGCCTAGGGCAGCTAAACCAAACTAAGTGAGTGGCTAGGGCCTTACGGGCTGGACAGCCAGAGTTTGTGGGTACATAGCTCTACGGGCTGTAGTTTCCACACCCTAGCTGCAGAGTCTCTACCTTTATTGGTTGAATCAAGTCACATGACTTGAAGGTCCTTAAATGTGGGAGACATAGCCTCAATTTACATCTCAACAGTAATGCTTTTGTAACTGTAGACCACAGATCACACCATTCACTATTGGTACAAATACCAGCTACAATCGGTTCAGATTTCCTTGGCAAATTCAAGGTGGCTGCTAGTATTCTCAATGAAAATGTTTAAGATTTGTGAATTTGAACTGTTGTAAATGTTAATAGTCTGGGAAGAAGGAAAATAAAAACCAGAGTTAGGAGCTCATGTCATGTGTAAATGCTGCCAGTGCTTTTGAAAAATGAGAACTTGTTCTCTCCTCGAACTGATGGGAAGTTATGCACAATTTTAATACACCTACTGATAGTTTGTGACAATAGATCAGAACTTTCAAATGTTCATTCTGTAACTCGACTTTTCCAATCAAAATAGCATCAGCAGAACTAACTGAATATCGTTGGTGCGTCATTCGTACTGAGCTATTGAGTTAACGTCACATTTGGAAACAGTAGTCATTTATCATTGGTGATTCAGCTCCACCCTCAATTTAATTTTCTGCATCTTGAATGAGGTCAGATCTTCATGTTTCAACAATATCTTTATTTAGGTCCTTCAGTCAATTGTGTGGAGGTTTTTTTTTAAAAAAAAACAGAATTTTCAGCCTTTTACTCTACTTTGCAGTTAGTACATGATTGAGTTTATTGTGCTATCTGAAGAGCTCTAGAGCAGGTAGCTTGCTTTTCCACATAGTCATGCAGTGTGCCAGCTGTGGCTCAGTGGGAAGCACACTCGCTTCAGAGTCAGAAGGTTGTGGGTTCAAGTCCCACTCCAGGAACTTGAGCACATAAATCTAGGCCGACACTCCCAGTGCAGTGCTGAGGGAGTTCTGCATTGTCGGAGGTGCCGTCTTTCAGATGAGCTGTTAAACCGAAACCCAGTCTGCTCTCTCGGGTGGACGTAAAAGATCCCACGGCACTATTTCGAAGAAGAGCAGGGGAGTTGTCCCAGGTGTCCTGGCCAATATTTATCCCTCAATCAACATCACTAAAACAGATTATCTGTTCATTGACACATTGCTTTTGTGGGAGCTTGCTGCGCTCAAGTTGGCTGCCAGGTTTCCCACATTACAACAGTGACTACACTCCAAAGGTACTTCATTGGCTGTAAAGCACTTTGAGACGACCACCAGACGCTATATAAATGCAAGTCTTTCTTTCTTTGGGGCTGTCAATATCTAGGTTCTCCTGAATACTGTTTTTGCATCTACATTAGATTTCTACAGGTGCAGCATCTAAAATCCGGAGTTCCGGAATCTGGACCGATTGGTGGCAGGGTCGTCTGGAATCCGGACCCGCTGACCCAGCCGACCTCGAGATCCTGCTGCTGCCTGACCTTGGGCCTCGCCTCACTGTCCCTCGCTGCCCTTACCTTGGGGCCTCCTCACCAGGGTTCCGGATTCTGGAAGGATGCACCTGTACTGCAAGTTTAGCAGTTTCCGCTTTTCATCAATTCTAAACCGGGAGTAAAGTGAAGACTCTGGAGTATTTCGTCTCCCACTGCTAGGGTGTGACTGCGTGGAATGTAAATCCAATGTCAAACCTCAAGTACAAAGTGCGCAGGGCTTCTGTTGTAAACCTACCAAGTTTTCACATACATTTGCAGAGTCGGGACCTTTCTGCTGTCCAAATATTTTGCTTTCAACATAAGAACATAAGAAATAGGCGCAGGAGTAGGCCATACGGACCCTCGAGCCTGCTCTACCATTTAATACGATCATGGCTGATCTGATCATGGACTCAGGTCCACTTCCCTGCCTGCTCCCCATAACATCTTATTCCCTTATCGGTTAAGAAACTGTCTATTTCTGTCTTAAATCTATTCAATGTCCCAGCTTCCACAGCTCTCTGAGGCAGCGAATTCCACAGATTTACAACCCTCTGAGAAGAAATTTCTTCTCATCTCAGTTTTAAATGGGCAGCCCCTTATTCTAGGATTATGCCCCCTAGTTCTAGTCTCCCCCATCAGTGGAAACATCCTCTCTGCACCCACTTGGTCAAGCCCCCTCATAATCTTACACGTTTCGATAAGATCACCTCTCATTCTTCTGAATTCCAATGAGTCGAGGCCCAACCTCCTCAACCTTTCCTCATAAGTCAACCCCCTCATCCCCGGAATCAACCGAGTGAACCTTCGCTGAACTGCCTCCAAAGCAGGTATATCCTTTCGTAGTCAGTCTATCCAGGAACAATGGGGCAGGACCAATCAAACTGGGCAGTTGGCAATGGTTTAAACAGGGTTATGCATGGCTGGTACCCAAACTGCAAAAAATTAGCCTCAAACAAGTATTTGTAGTGCAATTGTATTCGAGTGCGACACTGGCGTTTACCAGCTCTTCCGACATTTGGTTAATGTGCCTATAGATTTATTATCGGTTTACAGCAAATAGGTTTTTAATCATTTACTTTCCAGATTATATTTCTGGTTGATAGCAGTATAATGTTTAGGGTAGCAGCAACTGTTTTTACTTATTGGTTCTTATTTCAACCCTTTTTTTTCCTGCTTGGGCAAGGAGGAGGCAGAGTCTGTCATACATCTGGCAGTCTGGGCTCTCTACACATGGGTCTCTGACAGGATTCTGTGCTACAACATGGACAGAGTTTTATGTACATATTTATGCCTATTTAACATTCAATGTTGTTAGAGTGATTATTAAACAACAGCTCTACTCCCAATACAATTCTAAATGGAACTTTAAATTCTCTTATTCCATTAAATAAGTTGGAGATGACTCAAGAACATGGGAAACAATGTTAGCAACCAGAGGGGACCATTTGGCCCAACATGTCTCTTTTCTCATCGCACCCCCATATTCCCTCTTTCTCCAGAAACAAATCGGTGATTTGGTGCCTTAAAAGTTTACCGTGCCTAGTTGTATTGTGGCAGGAATATCTGAGGCGGTGATGCTCTGTGGAAAGTTCCAGAACTGCTTTATTTATTTCTCTAATAAAGTCACTGGAAAAAGGACACTCCAAGCATTTTGGTTCATAGTCCAAAAGTTAAAGGTGTCACTCGAGCAAGATACAACAGATTGTGCCTGCTGCACCCAACAACTCCCACAGCAGTGACATAAGAACATAAGGATTAGGAGCTGGAGTAGGCCATTCGGCCCCTCGAGCCTGCTCTGCCATTCAGTGAGATCATGGCTGATTTTCTACCTCAACTCCACTTTCCTGCCCTATCCCCATATCCCTTGATTTCCTTAATATTCAAAAATCTATCGATCTCTATCTTGAATATACTCAAGGACTGAGCCTCCACAGCCCTTTGGGATAGAGAATTCCAAAGATTCACCGAGTGAAGAAATTTATCCTCATCAGTCCTAAATGGCCGATCCCTTATTCTGAGACTATGACCCCTGGTTCTAGAATTAATGTGACGTTCTGGATCTCCGAATCCCAGGTGATAAAGAGTTGCACATTGTGACTGGCAGATGTCCTGTCCTATGATAGCAGAATCCTACACAAATCGATAATAAAACTGAACATATATTTAGCCATAACTTGGGGTGGAGTTTCTGTTTTTCCGTTGCAAGTTTTCATGCTGTGTCAGAGGGTCGGTTAGTAAGAAATATTTGTTTCTCCCCTCCACATTTCAAATATATAGTGTTTATAAGGGTACGGTAATGTAGTGGCTCTAGCTCAGCTAACCCAGAGTTTATCAATTCAAATCCCACCATGGAAAGCTGTGAAATTGAATCCAATAATTTGCAGAAATCAAAGCTGCTGGATTGTCGTAAAAACCCAACTGGTTCACGAATGTCCTTTGGGGAAGGAAATGTGCTCGCTGGTCTGTGACTACGTGTGAAAGTTTCAATCGACCCTCCCAGCCTCAACAGCTTTCTCCGAGAATGGAGTTCCAGATATTCACTATTGTGTGTGTGAAGAAGTGCTTCTTGACATCACCTAAGCTCTATGCCCCTTTTTTTTCTTGTCTCCCCCATCGATTTTCCAGCAGTTTAATTTACTGGTGATTTGCCTGGGCATTTTTCTCCTGTGATAATTTGTTTTATGGTTTCACATCGGTTCGTAGCTCATCTGTTGCGGGTGACCAGCCATCTCCGCGATGCTGGGTTGTGAATGGTGTGGCGCGCGCACAACACACATAGTTGGAGGGGAGAGTGCAGGTGGCTCCAGGCCCTTCTTGTTCGTTCCATGAATGCAACAGATACTAAATCAAATGCAATGGGTCACATTTTGTACCTGTACAATTAGAGAATATCAGTAACACAGGAGGCCTCTCAACGTCACAAAAACATACCCCTCAAACTCACCCAATTTGGGTATCAGAGATTTGCCGGTACGACTTCTAGTTCCCTCCACAAAAAATTCAACAGGGGCATCACCATTCTGAAAAAAAGGAGCTTCAGTTAATACACAGGCTTGCGCTGGGACAAAAAACGCAGATCACTTGGCAGCAAACAAAATCAGCTCTCCGGAGAAAGAAACTGCACCGACCTTTCCCCACGACTTTGCCCCTCTTCCCTTTCTGCCCCCTGCTCAGTGTTCTCGCTCTCTCCACTGCCAGGAGAGCACCCAGAGACATCTGCACTTAATGTAAGCTGTGGTCGGAATCATTTCCTCAATTATTACTGTTGTGCAATGCATCCTAATTAAATTAACTTCCAGTCATTGATGCATTGCAAAAGCACGTTAGACAGTGCAATACTCTGGAACAAGCAGAACACTGCATGTGTTAGGGTGTTCTTTCTGTACTTCAAATAAAGTTAAGAGGAAATTTAGTAGAGATTTTATAAATTGCGAAGGCTTTTGATGTGGTGGCTAAGTATGATTTATTTCCTCTGGTTGGGCACTCATTGAGGGGTCATTAATTTAAAATGGTCAGGGAGGTTAAATAAATATTTACATAGAGATTTGTTGGAGCATGGAATGCCACAGGGGTAGCTCAGGCAGAGGCTGTTGTATCTTTTAAGGGAGAAGTGGATAAAATTTGAAGCAGAGGCAAGATACAAGGCTATGTGGAGAGTGCAGCCAGTGGGATTAGTTTTAGATTGCTCCAGCAATGAGACAATGGGCTGAATGGCCTCCTCCTGTGTGGTAATTTTGCAGTTAATAACATAAGAAATAGGAGCAGGAGTAGGCCATTCGGCCCCTCAAGCCTGCTCCGCCATTTTATACGATCTTGGCTGATCCGATCATTGACTCAGGTCCACTTCCCTGCCCGTTCTCCATAATCCCCTTATCATTTAAGAAACTATTTCTGTCTTAAATATGACCCAGCCTCCACAGCTCTCTGAGGCAGAGAATTCCACAGATTTACAACCCTCAGAGAAGAAATTTCTCCTCATCTCAGTTTTAAATGGGCGGCCCCTTATTTTAAGATCATGCCCTCTAGTTCTAGGTCAGGAGGATAAGATCATTGAACAGTTTTCAACAGCAATAGTGTTACTGTTCCATGGAAACTTTAAGACAGTTCTGATCTCCATTGAAACAGCAAGGTGGCAATGTGTCAACATTCCCAACAGAATACCAATCCACCTCTTTAGTGCATCACTAGTAAACAGAACACTGACCCGCAAAATTGTTTTCACATATTCGGAAAAAACTGCCCAGTATAGTCTGTCTCCTCCAAATGAACGCCGAATGAAAAAAGCACCTGACATTCGCAGCATCTCTCCGACTATTTTCATTCCCATAAAATCTGTGGAAGCAGCAAAATTATCGCTCACGTAAAAGTTATCAGAAAGGGGGGCAGATTTTGTTAAGTTGAGGCTGATTCTACCGTTTATACAGCAATTAAGCTAATCACACACAACACCTGTATTAAAACTGGTACTTACCCATTCCAGCAGCAACAACTGGCAAGGAAAGGTCATAGGTGTACATAATGTATGACAACATGAGGAAATCTATGTAGCTGCGATGGCTTGGCAGCAGAACAACTGGGTATTCTTGAATAGCCTGATGTAGCTGAAATAAAAGAAAACGCACGCATTCAACACAAGTGAGCTCCATTTTTAAAAAAAAAACACAATTTGGCCTTGGAAAAATTAAGCATGGCCAGTTGTGCATTATTCAATATAACACAACAAGCTCGCCAAACTTTGTAAGGAAGTGTTGTTTTATCTTTTGCTGCTCTATAGGATTTACTAATAAAGCTGTACATGGGGATCTCCTGGATCAGGTCCTCAGGCCAGAGGCTATCGTCGATGGAGCAATAGTGGGGAAGCTGACTATTACTTTCAGGATCGGATGGGCAGGGTTCTCACAGCCAGGAAGCCACTGAGACAATATGCAACATTGGGAGGGCAGGGGATAAATTATTTAATCATCACCAACATTTATAGAGTGCATTTAAGGTAGTAAAACTATCCCAAAATTTAAAAAAGAATAAATGCGGTGCCAAGCAGTTTAAAGAGGGGGTGACCAAGAGCTTGGTCAAAGAGGTGTGTTTTAGGGAGGAGCTGGAAATGGCGAGAGGAACAGGTTGAGGGAGGGAATTCCAGAGGGTGCGGCCTAGGCAACTGAAGGCACGGCCACCAATGGTGAGGCGCAAAGCCACTTGAGCGAGACACTGCCAGGCTGCTGCCACCTATAAAAGTATACCCAGCACAAGTGACCACCTTAAGGTGAGGGGGGGTGGGGGGGTGTTCGGTCAATTTTAAAAGAAAAGCTTATTTCCCCAAAGTGCAGCACATTTGTGCTCAGTACTAAATTTCATTGGAATCAATTTACAGTAAAATTGTTAACAAAAATTTGGTGCAAAGCAAGTATCACAAAAGATGAAACTAACCTTGTGAATTCCCTCTTCGTTCACACGCACTTTCTGGAACAGGGCTTTGAAGATTTTGCTCAGGGTAAATGCAAAGAATCGGACTATACTTAACCGAAGACCATGGCCCATTTTCTCCAAAATGTCAGCTGCTTCATCGCTAATGATATCTGGAGATTCCCCAGTCTCTTTTGACAACTAATAAAATACAACAATAAAATTCCAATTACACAGAGCTTAACCCAAGTAATGCCCAACAGCCCCTGCCCCAAGTATCTCCTTAAACGGGCAAGGAACCATTTTGCACAGCAAGTTCAAAGGATTGAGCTTCAAAGTCACTCTGGCTTTGCATCTGATAAACCAATGCCGCTGATACTTTCAAGTGCATAGATGCCTCTCTGGTTGATTTGAGGGCCAGTGATGTGCACAATTGTTGTGGAAAGATTGATATACCAACTCCCCCCACATTCAGTGGAAGATCTAATGCCCGACAGTCACAGATTTACACCATGTACAGACTGTGCCGATTCTTAGCTTCTCTCTCTCTAATGAGAGCGCGCAAAAGAATGGCATGCAGGCAGGAATATCCCAACTTCATTGCAGCACTAACAGCCCTCTATGGGTGTATCTACATTATGACTGCAGTGTTCATTTAGCTTTGCTTTATGCTGATGCCACGGTTTTAATCTAAATACAACCTAAATCCTGAGTTGGGGCCAAAATTGGACATTGAAGGAAGTGAGCGAGATTTCCTGGGGCAAAGCCTATGTGCAAAATATAAACGACTTCACACCTATTCTAAATTTGTGCATCAATGCACAATATACTTTCCGTGTGAGAAAGGAGGAAAGTGTAAACGGTGGGGATAAAAGCAAGGAGGACAAAAATCTGTTCAAGTCGTGTTTATATTGCACTGAAGAATGCAGCATTGGGAGATTATACAATTACTGAACGTGGGAGGCAAATCAATGTCTGTCTGCTTGTTGTGGAGTTCGGGGGTGGGGGGCGGTGAGGCAGGGCTCGACTAGGGCAGGGGCTCACTCTCGGACTGGGCTCCACACACACACTCGGACAGGGCTCCACACACACACTCGGACAGGGCTCCACACACACACTCGGACAGGGCTCCACACACACACACACACACACTCGGACAGGGCTCCACACACACACTCGGACAGGGCTCCACACACACACTCGGACAGGGCTCCACACACACACTCGGACAGGGCTCCACACACACACTCGGACAGGGCTCCACACACACACTCGGACAGGGCTCCACACACACACTCGGACAGGGCTCCACACACACACTCGGACAGGGCTCCACACACACACTCGGACAGGGCTCCACACACACACTCGGACAGGGCTCCACACACACACTCGGACAGGGCTCCACACACACACTCGGACAGGGCTCCACACACACACTCGGACAGGGCTCCACACACACACTCGGACAGGGCTCCACACACACACTCGGACAGGGCTCCACACACACACTCGGACAGGGCTCCACACACACACTCGGACAGGGCTCCACACACACACTCGGACAGGGCTCCACACACACACTCGGACAGGGCTCCACACACACACTCGGACAGGGCTCCACACACACACTCGGACAGGGCTCCACACACACACTCGGACAGGGCTCCACACACACACTCGGACAGGGCTCCACACACACACTCGGACAGGGCTCCACACACACACTCGGACAGGGCTCCACACACACACTCGGACAGGGCTCCACACACACACTCGGACAGGGCTCCACACACACACTCGGACAGGGCTCCACACACACACTCGGACAGGGCTCCACACACACACTCGGACAGGGCTCCACACACACACTCGGACAGGGCTCCACACACACACTCGGACAGGGCTCCACACACACACTCGGACAGGGCTCCACACACACACTCGGACAGGGCTCCACACACACACTCGGACAGGGCTCCACACACACACTCGGACAGGGCTCCACACACACACTCGGACAGGGCTCCACACACACACTCGGACAGGGCTCCACACACACACTCGGACAGGGCTCCACACACACACTCGGACAGGGCTCCACACACACACTCGGACAGGGCTCCACACACACACTCGGACAGGGCTCCACACACACACTCGGACAGGGCTCCACACACACACTCGGACAGGGCTCCACACACACACTCGGACAGGGCTCCACACACACACACACACTCGGACAGGGCTCCACACACACACACTCGGACAGAGCTCCCCACACACACACTCGGACAGAGCTCCCCACACACACACACACACACACACACACACACACACACACACACACACACACACTCGGGCAGAGCTCCACACACACACTCGGACAGAGCTCCACACACACACTCGGACAGAGCTCCACACACACACTCGGACAGAGCTCCACACACACACACACTCGGACAGAGCTCCACACACACACACACTCGGACAGAGCTCCACACACACACACTCGGACAGAGCTCCACACACACACACTCGGACAGAGCTCCACACACACACACTCGGACAGAGCTCCACACACACACACTCGGACAGAGCTCCACACACACTCTGACAGGGCTACATCCAAACACACGTGCAGGCTGAGGCACCGCTCCACACACGTGCCTGTTCTTAAGCAGAACCTCCACACATGCATGCAATTTTTTTATGAATTCTAAGAAGAAAGAAGTCATTTTGAATAGGTGAACAGCTGGAAGGGCTTTTTTGGTTCTGTAGTATTTTTTTTAAATTCACGCTGAGGGTGTGGGTGTCGCTGGCAAGGTCAAAATTATTGCACCACCCGAACCTTTTGAGAAGGTGTTGAACAATCTGCTTGAACCGCTGTCGTGCTGCTAGGTAGGGAGCAACGTTAAGCTGCACAGCCGTGCAGTGCTCTGGAGGTCCCGGTGCAGGCTGCTCACCAGCTGTTAAATGGAAAAAAAATCGCGCATGCGCGAACACCTGAATGGGTCGCACGGCCAGTTAAAGGGGCCACACAGCCCCCCCAAAACATCGGAGGGAACATTGGGAGGGAGTTCCAGCATTTTGACTCAGTGGCGATGAAAGCATGTTCAAGTCAGGATGGCGTGTAACGTGGAGGGGAACTTGGAGGTGACGGTGTTCCCATGCTAACTGAAGAATATCAGGACTCTTCAGTAGAGTACTGCCCGCAAACCTGGATGCAATTTGGTGACGTGAAGTAGGCAGCTGACTCGTCACTGATATCCAAGATTTGCCCAGTCTTGACAGTTCTGCACATCACTGATCTTAAATTGCAGAGCGCTGTCATTTAACTATACAGCCCGTAATATTTGTGAAATTCAATATTAATCTATGTTTCTAGAGATCTCAGCCAAACTGTTGCCAGGCCATTTAAGACAGAGATGAGGAGGAATTTCTTCTCTCTGAGGGTTATGCATTCTCTACCCCAGAGCTGAGTCGTTGAATATATTCAAGGCTGAGATTAACAGATTCTTGAACTACAGGGGAGTCAAGGTTATGGGGAAAAGGCAGGAAAGTTGAGGCCAAGATCAGATCAGCCATGATCTTATTGAATGACGGAGCAGGCTCAAGGGGCCGTATGGCCTACTCCTGCTCCTATTTCTTATGTTCTTACTGGGAGATGGTAGTTCTAATTGGATCACTCTTCAGAGAGCCGGCACAGGCATGATGGGCCGAATGGCCTCCTTCTGTGCTGTCAGATTCTATAATGTACGATCGCTTGGGGTGACTACTGATTTTCTCTGTTCTTCCCTGTGGAAGCAGCACTACCCCTTAGAGTTGTCCAGAACATACACAAATCCATGTCCTATCAACCAAAAGAGCCAGTTGTTGGACAACCGACACGATATTCTGCTGCAACTTCATTTAATAGTTCACATTTTGAACCCATCCAATCTCCAACATGCATCCATACCTGTTTGATGACATATTGCACTTGATCAGATTTAAGTACAACATTTCGGAGAGCACTGGGTGTACGGGGCACGAGGTCCTTGTAAACCACTGGAGTGTAGCATCGCATGGCATATCGCAGATCACTGCTGTGCCTGCGCTCTTCCATCAAGTCTTCAAATCCATCCCTTTTATTCAGCGTCGTATCCTTCTGCTAGGATGCAAAAATTCGATTGGAAATTGGAGGGTAAAATACACTTGTCGATCCAGTTGCTGGCTCAAGTTCAAACTAACAGATCGCACATTTGAAAACAAATATTCTGTAATGACTGCACTGTGCGGTCCTAAATAGTGAAGGATAAAAATACAGAAGAGCACTCCAGTGCAGGAGGTTCACTGAGAAACTATTAGTTCATTCTGCACTGGTGCTCGAAAGACGTTAATTTCTTAAATACAGAAATCCCACAAGAGTTTGACTGAAATATTTGCCATGATGTTTTCAGACCCTCATACCCTTCCTGTAAATTACCCGTATACACTTCAAAAAAGTACACACCGTGAAATTGTTGATAGCTTGCTAATGGTAAATACCACGCAGCAGAGTGTCTCAAACACCCCACACACCGACATTCTTTGTCTGATTATAGGTATTGCATCCGAGACCCTGTATCTTTCAGTATCAGTCAGGCATGTCATGTTTTTACTGGGGACCAGAAGTGAGAGTTTGGGGTCCAGAAGAGGCGAAGGCCCAGGGGCAGCACGGGCCAGCCCACACTGCGATATGTGTGTGCACTAGGTCTGTGCAGCAGAGCTGGTCTCCAGTTGTCTTGGGTAACCCTTGCCACTGGACCAAGACTTAGCTCTGTCAAGCCCGTGCGGTGGCTGGTGTGCAATGGCCACCCCACGGTAAAAAAATCCACGCACAGGAATCTTCCACCCTTCAGGATGTAGTTCGGGATCCGGAATATTAGGTCCTTCATTGAAACACCTGTGAACTCATCCCTTTTTGGCGTGGAAGCAAGTCATCCTCGATACAAGGGACTGCCTATGATGAATATTTTTGCTTCTCGCCCATTAAGGAAATACTGCTTCAGTGAATTTGCCATGTTATAGCAACAGGCTAGAGTGGAACTGCGGTAAACATGAAATAAATACACTCCCCAGGACCCAGATTACATCGAAACAATGACAAAAGAGAACTACCAGTCTGTATAATAATCTGGAAAGTCAAAGAATCTTACAGCACAGGAGGCGCCATTCAGCCCATCACATCTGCGCCAACTCTCTGAAAGAACTATCCATTTAGTCCCAATTTTCCCTGCCCTTGCTGCAAATCCTTTTTTTTTTCTTTTTCAAACATTTATTCACTTAACATAACTTCTTATAGATTCTGCTGCACCCAGTTTCTGATGGGAGCATTCCATTATCCTAACAAATCTCTGTGCAAGGAAATAAAATGATCCTAGCCCCTCTCTGTTCTTTTGGTGACCTTAAATTTATGCCCTCCAATTATTGGTTGACTGACTACAAAGAGTGCATGGAGATCACAATTTTGTTTTGTGCAGTGTCATTTGCTTTATGGCAAAGGAAAAATGATGAGTATGTTGTCGCTTGAAAAATGAATCGAGTCCACAGAATATGTAGGCTGTAATCATACTTAGCTCCGATTTTACCCCTGCCTGTGATAATTCTGCATCAACAATGGAGCTAGTGAACTTATAGACTCTCCGTGACGTGCAACGCGAGTTGTGTGCGGCAACTGCGAACAAAGCAAGGTCTCCCACCATTTACATAAGCGTTGCCCTGTGATCTGGAAATGCCATGAAGTGCTGCAGAATTACACCCTCAATGCCCACAGAATGCTCGGCTTCTGGAGCACAACGACTAGATAACTGAAGAGTATCAGTGACCATGATAGAAAGGCAGAGTTATTGGATGGCTCAGTACATTTCTGCTTACTGAACTATAAGTCAAAGCACAGTACTGTAGCACCCACACAGTTTTGTAAAGGTTGCAAGTGACCTTTTATGCCTCCCATCTTTTTTTTTAAACTGTCAAATAACCTTTTTTATAACGAATCAATTTTATTTGTCTTTCCCGGCCCTTTCTCCCTATAAAATGACGTTTAAGATCTTTTATTTATGTTCTTTCATCGACCTCCCGCTGTCTAGTATAGAGGGGAGGCCAAATTTTGAGGAAGTATACTTTAATAGGGTTGAAAATTGAAACCCAGTTTCTCAGGGGTAATTAAAAGCCCAGGCTTAGAAATGGGGCAAGTTCACATCCTAGGTAGTGATCGGGTGAAAGCTGGCTCTATTTTATCAGGGTGAGGACTACTTCACATTTGTTATCAGCCCAGCCGGCCAATAATGTCTGGACACAGAACTTATCCATGGCGTTTGAAGGATTGAAATCTAACAAAATTAAAGGAAAGTGTAATTTGAACAGAGCATACAGGAACATCAGTATTCTCATCAGTAAAGGGGCTGTTCCCTCCAGTTTTTTGAAGGGCTTGGGGCATTGCCCCTCAGACGTTTATGAAAATTCAATTTTAAAATGGAATAATCCATGATATTTCTCTGTATTTCTCCCCCATCTCTGTAACCCCCTCCACCCGCTGGGATCTCTGTGCTCCTCTCTTGCGGCTACCTGCTCATCCCCGATTTTAATCGCTCCACCATTGGCGGCCATGCCTTCAGCTGCCTCGGCTCCAAGCTCTGGAATTCCCGCCCTAAACCCCTCCACCTCGCTCTCCTCCTCCTCCTTGCTTGGACTGGCAGCAGTGAGGCCCCAGAGAACCGCCACCTCAGTAAGCCCCTCCCCCCACAGACAGCGGCGGTTAGATACTGCAGGGGGCAGCGCGAGCTGGTTGGTGACCGTGACGAAGTGGAACTGGGCGACTACATTCCACATCACAGGAAAGCAGAGAAGTGATTGGTCGGTCAGTTCTCTCTCCTTTCTTGCTTTTCTTGCTTTTCTTGCTTAATTATTTAATCAACTGTTTACTAAACAGCAGTAGTGTGTGTTTTACTCAGGGTTAGAATTCTGTGGCAATGGTGGGACTGTAAAAAGTTAATGAATGAATGAAATACTTTAAGATGGCAGGATGGTGATGTGTCAGTGCTGCAACATGTGGGAGCTGGTGGACCCCATTGAGGTCCACGGTGGCCACGTCTGCGGTGAGTGTCTGCAGCTCGAGGAACTTTGGCTCCGCATTGATGAGCTGGAGTCCGAGCTGCAAACACTGCGACACATCAGGGAGGGGGAGAGTTACCTGGACATTGTGTTCCGGGGGTAGTTACACCCCTCAGGTTAACCAACTCAGATTTGACTAGCGGTCAAGGACAGGAGTGTGTGACTACGAGTGATGAAGGTGTGGGGACTCAGGAGGTAGTGATAGAGGAGCCTCAGCCCTTGCTCTTGTCCAACAGGTTCGAGGCTCTTACTCCGTGTGGACGAGAGCAGGGACTGCAGGCAGGATGAGCAAACTGACCACAGCACCGTGGTACAGGAGGTCATTCAAGCGGGGGCAGTAAAAATAAACATTGTAGTAGTAGGGGACAGTATCATTAGAGGGGATAGATACAGTTCTCTGTAGCCGTGAGCGTGAGTCCCAAAGGCTGTGTTGCCTGCCCAGTGCCAGGGTTAAGGACATCTCCTCAGAGCTGGAGAGAAACTTGGAGTGGGAGGGGGACGATCCAGTTGCCGTGGTCCACATGGGTACCAACGACATAGATAGGACAGACAAGAAGGTTCTGCTAAGGGATTATGAGCAGCTAGGGGCCAAATCTCTGGATTTCTACCCGAGCCACAAGCAAATTTACATAGGTTAGATAAGATCAGAGAGCTAAACTCGTGGCTCAAAGACTGGTGTGGGAGAAATGGGTTTTGGATCCTGGGGCACTGGCATAGTACTGGGGTAAGAGGGAGCTGTTCTGTCAGGACAGGCTTCACTTAGACCGTGCTGGGACTAGGACTCTGGTGAACCGAATAACTAGGGGTGCAGAGAGAGCTTTAAACTAATTAGTGGGGGGGGAAAGAGGGTCCAGATGAGCAGAAACCTAAAAGCTCAAAGAACAAGGTGAAGGCAATAGAGCCGGGTAGCATTGGGGGAAAGGAAAACCAGAGCGTGACAGGAAGGGATAGAATCTATAAACATAAGAGTGTAACAGAAACTGGGGCCAAAGCAGGAGAAAATGGTAAGTAAAACATTTAAAAACTCTTTATCTGAATGCACGCAACATTCGTAACAAATTAGATGAACTGTCGGCTCAAATAGTTACAAATGGGTACGATCTGGTAGCTGTAAGAGACGTGGTTACAAGGTGATCAAGACTGGGAATTATATATTCAGGGGTACTTGACAATTCGGAAGGACAGACAGACAGGAAAAGGGGGTGGGGTAGCTCTATTGATAAAGGATGGAATCACTGCAATAGTGAGAAACGATATTGGCTCAAATGATCAGGATGTTGAAACAGTTTGGGTGGAGATAAGGAACAATAAGGGGAGAAAGTCACTGGTGGGCGTAGTCTATAGGCCCCCTAACAGTAGCAACTTGTTGGTCGGAGCATAAACTAAGAAATAGTGGGGGCTTGTAAAAAGGGAACAGCAATAATTATGAGTGATTTTAACCTCCATATTGGTTGGACAAATCAAATTGGTCAGGTAGCCTTGAGGAAGAGTTCATAGAGTGCATAAGGGATGGGTTCCTTGAGCAGTATGTAACGGAACCAACCAGGGGGCAGGCTATCTTAGATCTGGTCCTGTGTAATGAGACAGGATTAATAAACAATCTCCGAGTAAAGGATCCCCTTGGAATGAGTGACCATAGCATGGTTGAATTTCAAATTCAGATGGAGGGCGAGAAAGTTGGATCTCAAACCAGCGTACTAAGCTTAAATAAAGGAGACATGAAGGTATAAGGGCAGAGTTGGCTAAAATGGACTGGGAAAATAGATTAAAGTGTGGGATGGTTGATGAACAGTGGTTTAAATTTAAAGAAATATTTCATAACTCTCAAAAAAATATTCCAGTGAGGAGGAAAGGATGTAAAAGAAAAGATGGCTAACTAAAGAAATAAAGGACGGTATCCAATTAAAAACAAGGGCATACAAAGTGGCCAAAACTAGTGGGAGGACAGAAGATTGGGAAGCTTTTAAAAGCCAGCAAAGAATGACTAAAAAAATGATACTAGCACAAAATATAAAAACAGATAGCAAGAGTTTCTACAGGTATATAAAAAGGAAAAGAGTGGCTAAAGTAAATGTTGGTCCCTTAGAGGACAAGTCCGGGGAATTAGTGATGGGGAACATGCAGATGGCAGAAACTCTGAACAAATATTTTGTATCAGTCTTTACGGTAGAGGACACTAAAAATATCCCAACAGTGGATAGTCAAGGGGCTATAGGGAGGGGAGGAACTTAACACAATCACAATCACTAAGGAGGCGGTACTCAGTAAAAACCTCGGCCTTAAGCCGCCTGTAAAGCAGCTTTGTTGCTCCACAGTTGGGTTGTTGTTTTAGGTTCAGAAATGCCCTGCACTTGCGATCTATTAGCTCTTGGATCTCCTGGTCATTCTCATCAAACCAGTCCTGGTGATTCCTGGTTGAGTGACTGAGCGTCTTTTCGCAGGCACTGGTTATGGACGACTGGAGGGCAGACCAAGCGCTGTGGGCATTCTGCGTCTCGGGGTCATCAAGGGTCGCCAGGTGAGCAGTGAGGCGCTGGCTGTAAAGGGCTCTCTTAGCTGGGTCTTTGAGTGCCCCGGCGTTGATTTTTTTGCGGCACTGCTTCTGCTGCCGTCGCCGCTTTGGGGCAATGTTGATGTTGATGATGGAACAGATTAGGTGGTAGTACGTCCAGCAGTCATCAGCTCCTGCCATGGCGCGGGTGATGCACACATCCTTGTGATCCCTGGCTCGAACGATGATATAGTCGATCAGGTACCAGTGTTTGGAGCGAGGGTGTTGCCCCAGTTTCTCTAGTCTTCATTCACAGCTCACTCATTTTAACACGAGTGATCAACCTCATGACTTTGCACAATATGCAGAGCATGGAATGTTTCCTGGTGTCTTGGTGACCAAAACTGGACAGTTCTCAAGGTGCAGTCGAAGAAGAGTATTGTACCATTTCAGCACAAGATCTTTGACAGTCATCGTGCACATATTCACTGAGGCGTGCGAAAGCATGGGCATAACGCTAAACATCCGTAAGACAAAGGTCCTCCACCAACCTGACCCCGCCACACAGCACTGCCCCCAGTCATCAAAATCCACGGAGCTGCCCTGGACAACGTGGACCACTTTCCATACCTCAGGAGCCTATTATCAGCAAGGGCAGACATCGACGATGAGGTTCAACACTGTCTCCAGTGCGCCAGCGCAGCCTTCGGCCGCCTGAGGAAGTGTGTGTTCGAAGATCAGGACCTCAAATCTGGCACCAATCTTATGGTCTACAGGGTTGAAGTGATTGATACCCGCCCTCCTGTATGGCTCAGAGACATGGACCGTATACAGTAGACATCTCAAATCGCTGGAGAAATACCACCAACGATGCCTCCGCAAGATCCTTAAAATCCCCTGGGAGGACAGACGCACCAACGTCAGTGTTCTCGATCAGGCCAACATCCCCAGCATCGAAGCACTGATCACAGTCAACCAGCTCCGTTGGGCGGCCCACATTGTCCGCATGCCAGACACAAGACTCCCAAAGCAAAGGCTCTACTCGGAACTCCTACACGGCAAGCAAGCCCCAGTTGGCAGAGGAAACGTTTCAAGGACACCCTCAAAGCTTCCCTTGGTAAAATGCAACATCCCCACCGACACCTGGGAGTCCCTGGCCCAAGACCGCCCTAAGTGGAGGAAGTGCATCCGGGAGGGCACTGAGCACCTCGAGTCTCATCGCCGAGAGCATGCAGAAACCAAGCGCAGGCAGCGGAAGGAGCATGCGGCAAACCAGACTCCCCACCCACCCTTCCCCTCAACGACTGTCTGTCCCACCTGTGACAGAGACTGCAATTCCCGTATTGGACTGTTCAGTCACCTGAGAACTCACTTTTAGAGTGGAAGCAAGTCTTCCTCGATTCCGAGGGGCTGCCTTTGATGATAACTGTTTCTCTCGCTACAGATGCTGCCTGACCCGCTGAGATTTCCAGCATTTTGTGTTTTTATTTCAGATTCCAGAATCCGCAGTATTTTGCTTTTGGCTCAACATTCCATTTGCTTTGTTGATTTTCGCTGCAGTCAATTGATGCTGTTCGGGCGGACACCCGCTGTAATTCCAGTTCCGAGACTAGTGTTGGATTTCCAGTAGTCTTGTTTAGAGGAGAAGCCTACATCACAGGAAGGCAGGGACTCTGTGGTCTGGTGGGTACCCGAGACCCGCCCCTAGTGGCACGGACACCCATCAACCCTTTGCAGATTAGGTGACTACTGCATGAAACACAAAAGGATAATATGCAGGTACAGCAAGTGATCAGGAAGGCCAATAGTATCTTGGCCTTTATTGCAAAGGGGATGGAGTATAAAAGCAGGGAAGTCTTGCTACAGTCAGACAGGGTATTGGTGAAGCCACACCTGGAATACTGCGTGCAGTTTTGGTTTCCATATTTATGAAAGGATATACTTGCTTTGGAGACGGTTCACTAGGTTGATTCTGGAGATGAGGGGGTTGACTTATGAGGAAAGGTTGGAATTCAGAAGAATGAGAGGTGATCTTATCGAAATCTATAAGATTATGAGAGGGCTTGACAAGGTGGATGCAGAGAGAATGTTTCCACTGATAGGGGAGACTAGAACTAGGAGGCATAATCTTAGAATAAGAGGCCAGCTATTGAAAACAAAGATGAGGAGTACTTTCTTCTCTGAGGGTTGTAAATCTGTGGAATTTGTTGCTGTGGAAGCTGGGTAATTAAATGGACTTAAGACAGAGATAGACAGTTTCTTAACTGATAAGGGAATAAAGAGTTATGGGAAGCGAGCAGGGAAGTGGAGCTGAGTCCATGTTTGGATCAGCCATGATTGTACAGAATGGCGGAGCAGGCTCGAAGGGCCGTATGGCCTACTCCTGCTTTTCTTATGTTCTTATGACCCCACATTCTCCGACAGGGTCAGCACTGGAGAGCACCAGCAGGCGCAATATTCTGTGTAATTGCTGGGATCTTGTCCACAATCAATTCTGGGGCCAACGCGAGCCTCTGCATTAAATCCTGGGGCACTCCACTCAATACCAATGCCTCCCTCCCCTCCAAAGTGTAAACTGTTTCCTTTCTTTTCAGCTGGTTTCTTATTCAGTTCCAGGTTTAATCCTGAATCTACTGTTGTAATGTGGAAAACCTGGCAGCGAATTTGCATACAGTAAGATCCCACAAATAGTAATGACGGCACCTCTGACAGTGCAGAGCTCCCCCAGTACCGCCTGAATATTGTGCTTATGTCCTTGGAGTGGGGCTTGAACCCACAATCTCTGACTCACTGAACCACAACTGACCAGGTTGTATCACAAAGACAATCTTCAAATTTGATCCTGATAATTGATTCCATTATTTAACCTCATTATTGATCCAAGACTAATGGGTGTATTATAGACAAGGTTAGATTTGTCACTATTGACACCAGACTAGCTGGTTCCCAAACCAGAAAAACTTCACTACCAGCCAGTGACTCTCTCAACATTTCAGCATTTCACAAATCTATGCTGTTGTCTTTCTTAGTACCTTGGGATAAATCCCACCTGTCCCTGCTGGAGAGGTCTGTTCTCAGCCCTTTTAAGGTGGTCTAGAAACTCCCTCTCATTTATGTCAAAAGCCTGTTGACTCAAGAAGCTTGTTTCTACTTGCAGCATTTCTTCTCCATTTACGGCTAGGCTTGGGAAAGGGAAAAGTAAAGCAAATCACAGCGTACACAGGGAACGAAGCAGAACGAGCTGTGGAGGGCTGGGCTGTCCACCTTTCACTTGCGCTGCTCCCTTCTTAGCTGCTGTTCATCCGTAATATCGTTCAGTCCTGACGTAGGCTCTTAGACCTGAAACGTTCGCTGAACGTTTGATTTCTAATTCACCACAGAGACTACGGAATGTTTCCCGCGTTTTTTGTTTTCTTCATCTCTCTCTTGCTGGCTGTGGGGTGACTCCTATTGGAAGCGGAGTCCCTGAAATTATCCCATACCCCACTTTCTCAACCCGTTCTCTCTCCCCCCTGCCACTTTCTCACCCAGCTACTTTCTTCAGCTGCCATTTTTTCAACCTTATCTCCTCGCCTCTATCTCGCTCCCCGCCACTATCTCGCTTGCTCTCCCCGCCACTATCTCGCTCCCTCTCTCGCCCCGCCACTATCTCGCTCCCTCTCTCTCCCCGCCACTATCTCGCTCCCTCTCTCTCCCCGCCACTATCTCGCTCCCTCTCTCTCCCCGCCACTATCTCGCTCCCTCTCTCTCCCACCACTATCTTGCACGTTCACTTTCTCTTGCCACCATCTCTCCCCCCCCCACCCCCTCCTCCTCCTCCCTTCTTACGACTGTCCTTATGTCATTCTGAATTATCAGGGCTACCCCCCAGCCCCTTTCCATTCTGCCTGTCAATTCGCAACGTCAAGTACCCTGGAATATTTAGTTGCCAACCTTGGTCACCTTTCAACCACAACTTTGCAATTATGGTGACCGGAGGTGGGGTGGGGTGGGGTGGGGTGGGGTGGGTAGCCTGATAATTCAGGATGACATAAGGACAGTCGTAAGAAAGGATCTTGGTTCAGGAAGATCAAGAAGTAGAATCAAGGGTAGAAATCACTGGTAGGACTAGTTTATAGGGCCCCTAACAGTAGCTATACCATTGGACAGAGTATTAATCATCAAATAATAGAAGCTTGTAACAGGCCCAGAAGAGGCGAGGGCCCAGGGGCAGCACGGGCCCAGCCCACACTGCGATATGTGTGCGCACTAGGTCCGTGCAGCAGAGCAGGTCTCCAGTCATCTTGGGTAATCCTTGCCACTGGATAAAGGCCTAGCTCTGTCGTGCCCGTGTGGTGGTCGATGTGCAACGGTCACCACACATTAAAAAATTCACACACAGGCATCTTCCACCCCCTCAACTGGAGTTCAGGACTGGAACATCGGGTCCTTCACTGAAACATCTGTGAACTCGTGGAAGCCAGTCATCCTCGTTCGAGGGACCGCCTATGATGATGAGATCAAACCTAATTATCTCTTATTTGTGCCACTAATGCATCGAGTTTGTTATGAATGCTTTGTAGTATAGAGCCTTTAGTTTTAAACTTTTACCATTATTCCCTGCTTTCATCTTATTTGCGGATGCACTTGTCCCTTCACGTCACACTCTGCTTATCTTTACCCAAATCGCTCCACTACCTTGCCTTTCCTCTTTAGATTTTAAAATTTCCCCTCACCTGATCCCTCCCTTTTTAGTTTAAAGCCCTATTTACAGCCCGAGTTATTCAATTCGCCAGGACACAGTCCCAAGTGGAGCCTGTCCCAACGGAACTGCTCCCTCTTCCCCCAGGTCTGGTGCTAGTGCCCCATGAACTGGAACCCTTCCTCCCACACCACGAGATGCCAATGTTCATGCGGCTTCAGCAACAATCCAGATGCGCTTTAATTTGGACCCCAGCTCCTCAAGCTCTCCACAACATATGGCACAGCTTGATCTCCTGCCCTTCCACAAGCTCCCCAACCACGACCCAATGCGGCCGCTGAGGCGGGGCCCAGCAGCCGCTTCACCGAGCGAGGCTCCAACCTCCCGCGCAGTGCACACGGAGCGGGCCTGACCACACAAACACCCCCAGCCCAGGCCGCTGTGAGCCCGCCCGTTGCCCCGGCAACGCTCCCTCACTCACCGGGTACAGAGACTCCACAGCCGGGCTCGCCATGCTCACTGCGGCCATGTAACCCGACTAGGAAGCGAGGCCCAGGCCGCCACCCCGCCAGGGCCCGGCACCAGCCAGTGCTGCCATGCGACGCCAGCCCGGGGCCAAGCAGCGAGCCCCGCCCACCGGCCGCCGCGTCACCAGCCCCGCCCCGGCCTCCGCCCTCCGCCGCGTCACCAGCCCCGCCCCGCCCTCCGCCGCGTCACCAGCCCCACCCCGGGCCCCGCCCACCGTACGCCGCGTCACCAGCCGCCCCGCCCACCGTACGCCGCGTCACCAGCCACCCCGGGCCCCGCCCACCGTACGCCGCGTCACCAGCCATCCCGAGCCCCGCCCACCCTCCGCCGCGTCACCAGCCACCCCGGGCCCCGCCCACCGTACGCCGCGTCACCAGCCATCCCGAGCCCCGCCCACCCTCCGCCGCGTCACAAGCCCCGCACCGCCCCGCCCTCCGCCGCGTCACCAGCCACGCCGAGCCCCGCTTGCGCGATGACGTCAGAGCAGCCAGCTGCAGGACGTGCGCCTGTGACGCCGGGACGTGTTGGGCGATGGGCGAGTGCGGGCAAGGGGAGGGCGAGTGCGGGCAAGGGGAGGGCGAGGAGCAGCTGCTCCACACCATCCTCAGCCGGCTCTACCAGTACGGTAAGGGCGGCGTGTGGTGGGTGGTGAGGGAAAGCGACCCCGCCCCACGCGCGGTGGCCGAACCTTGTGGGGACTAGGCCCCGAGCTCCAGAACTTCCAAACCCTCCTCCTTTGCCTCAATATCATCGCATGTGGCTCCGGTGATGCGCTTTGTGACCTTTTACTGCGTTACAGCATGGGCTGGTTGGGCCAAATGGCCTGTTTCTGTGCCGTATATCCTGTGTACGTAATGTGCTATATAAAGGCAAGTTGTCTCATTCAAAAGACGGCCCCTCCGACGGTGCGGCGCTCCCTCGGTACTGCCCCTCCGACGGTGCGGCGCTCCCTCGGTACTGCCCCTCCGCACCTGTTCCCTCGGTACTGCCCCTCCGACGGTGCGGCGCTCCCTCGGTACTGCCCCTCCGACGGTGCGGCGCTCCCTCGGTACTGCCCCTCCGACGGTGCGGCGCTCCCTCGGTACTGCCCCTCCGACAGTGCGGCGCTCCCTCGGTACTGCCCCTCCGCACCTGTTCCCTCGGTACTGCCCCTCCGACGGTGCGGTGCTCCCTCGGTACTGCCCCTCCGACAGCCCTCACTTTACAGCCTTCTGGACTCAATATCGAGTTAAACAATTTCAAACCCTAACCTCTGCCCATATTGTTTGTTTCTTTCCTCTTTCCCACGGTCACTGTTGATAATTCTGCTATTTACACCCTCTCTAGACTTATCTTTTGTTTCTTAACTCGCCCCATTACCATCTCCTTTTGCCTTGCACCATCATCCCTTTTGTCTCTTGATCACTCCTGCCTTCACCCAATCACACGCCTTCCCTTTTGTTCTTTCATCCCCTCCTCCCTTTCCCGGCCCATGGCACTCGCTTAAAAACTTGTTCCATCTCTAAATCTTTCTAGTTCTGATAAAAGGTCACTGACTTGAAATGATAAATCTGTTTCGCCACAGATGCTGCCCGATTTGCTGAGTGTTTCCAGCGTTTTCTGTTTTAATTCAGATTCCAGCATCCACAGTATGTTGCTTTTGTATTAGTATTTACCGAACGTTCTTTGTAGTTCATCTGTTTTCTGCACTTGCATTTATACGGCCTCTGATCAGGATGTCCCAGAGTGTTTCACTGCCAGTGGATTACTTTTTCCAAGTTCAGTCACTGTGCTCATAGAAACATAGAAATTTACAGCGCAGAAAGAGGCCATTTCGGCCCATCGTGTCTACACCGGCCGACAAAGAGCCGCAAGGCTCCTTGGTTATAAATCTATGAACAATGATGCAAAGGCAACGAGTACCCAACCCAAACCCAGTCCTCCTCACACAACTGCGACACACCTTATACTGAAACATTCTACATTCCTCCCCAACTGGAACCATGTGATCTCCTGGGAGAGGCAAAAACCAGATTAAAAACCCAGGCCAATTTAGGGAGAAAAAAATCTGGGAAAATTCCTTTCCGACCCATCCAGGCGATCGAAACTAGTCCAGATCATGCGAGCCGTATTTTATTCCCTGTAGTACTTACCATTATACCTGCGCCATCCAACAAGAGGTTATCCAATATAATCCCAATTACCAGCTCTAGGTCTGTAACCCTGAAGGTTATGGCACTTTAAGTGCCCATCCAACCATCTCTCAAAAGTGGTGAGAGTTTCTGTATCCATCATTCTTCCAGGCAGCGAGTTCCAGATCCCCACAACCCTCTGCATGCAGGTAAAACACACAGTTATTTTGCTGCCAACCTCTCTGTAATATATTCCTGTTACAGGAGAAGCTGCAGTGGGTGGAAAGACCGAGGAAGCAAAAGCAAAGCTGAAAGGGAGAAAAGGCAAGCAAAAGGAAACTGAAGAGAGGCCGCTTTGTCCGGAGGCCCAGCCTGTGCCTTGCAGCTCCGCAGTGCCCACAACAAGCCACTCGCTTACAAAGAAAGCAGAAAGCTCACCACGCGGGATGCCAAAGTGTCTGGTCCAGCTACGTGCCCAACTTCTGGATTCTGTTGGCAACTGTACAGTGCCCGCGAAAGCAAAGGGAGACAAAGTCCCCGATAATGGGATTGTCGCCATCAGCGGAAAGAGACCAGTGGAAGTTGTAACCTTTACTACATCTCGCAAAAGGAAGCAGCTCCCACCGGATGTGGACGGGGACGAGGACAAGGACAGTCAAGTACGCTTCACAGTTCCTTTAATCCCGGGAGTACATCCCTTTAAAAAAACACCACGGGCAGAGCTCTCAAACTCCGATCTAACTTTCATGGCCATGTTATACACATTGTTAAGTACTGTTAACCCATGTTCCCGTACATTTTTTGGGGGGTGCAGCCTCTTTTAAGGGGCTAATTTTAACTTGGCCTCCTTCAATTATTTATCCCAACAACCTTGTTGGTGGCTGTTCCCCTCAAGGATAGCATGGATGATAGGGAGACTTTCTAGGACCTACGAAATGTCTGAGCTTATTTTTGCCCCTCCTCCTCTGGCAACCCTTTCTCCTCGCCGCCTCCTCTCCCCCCCCCCCCCCCTCCCTCTCCCCCCCCCCACCTCCCTCTCCCCCCACCTCGCGGCCCTCCCTCGGCCCCGCACCCCTCCCCCCCGCTCCCCTCCCCACCCCACCTCTCCCACTGCGTCCCACCCGCGCCCCTCTCCCACCTCCCCCTAGCGTCCCTCTTCCACCCACGGCCCTCTTCCACCCCCCCCCCCCCCTCCGATGTGATTACTGTTTTGATGCCCTTAAATGTTGAATTCATTATGTTTAATTTTACCTGTTCAGGTGGAAGAATCTGGTGAACAGAACAAGACGAAACAAAAAGTATTTAATTTGGAGAGGGTAAGTCCTGTCCCACCTTCTTTATTTTAGAATACAGACTCCAATTAGATCATCGTTCTTTGCGGAAGCGTAGCCCCTGGCTGTTGTGTATCCCCCTGAAGGCTGAAGATGGTCCACAGACATGGGTTGGAAATGCCTTTGGGAGAACATTGCTTGCCTGTGGGTGGGCTGAGTGAAATGTCGCTCCTGCGATGGGAAGCTCTGTGTCCTGACCCTCGTGTTTTACTTAAACTTAATCCGTAAATAATTCTCAAAAGAACTGAGGTGAAATGAGAAGAATTATTAAGGCAGTGCTCTGGACTGCACTGCGTGGGAGATTGGAAGCAAAATCAATGGTAACTTTCAAAAGAGAATTGATTTGAAAAGGAAAAATTTGCAGGATTACGGAACAAGAGCAGTGGGAGTGGGGCTAATTGGATAGCTCTTTCAAGAGGGGTGATGGGCCGAATGGCCTCCTTATGGCTGTATGATTCTATAATGGCTAACTGGAAGGGGAGGAGGGAGAAACTGCACAGTTCCCTGAAGGCTGAGTAGGTAAAGGCCAGTGTGTAGCTGAAACCAAGTCCCAGGTTGCTTTCCAGGCCTGTGATAGGTTTCCGGTCTCAACCGTAGAGGGTTGCTACAATTAGCCTCCTAACTAGCTGGGGTGGGGGGGGGTGAAGAATGAATAGGTGCCCAGTCCTTATTGCTCCCAGTTACCTTGACTGCAAACCGTGCGTGTGTAACCCTCGGGTGTGGACAGTTGGTGGTGCACCCCGTGGTTGACCAGGCTCACACAAGAGTAATTTCCTTCTGGGAGAAGTATGCAGGGCACCCATAGATCATGACCCCAATAGTTGTCGCTCCCTCTCACCGTCGAGGCAGCGTTCGAAATAAAGAACCCAGCATCTCACTGCTCGTGTCCTTAACTTTGCAGGCTCGCCTGGAAGTGCACAGATTTGGTATCACAGGATACAGAAAAGAACAGCAAAGAGTGTTTGAACAAGAACGAGCTGTTATGCTTGGTGCTAGGGTATGTGTCATCAATTACGCTTTGTGTATGGATATTTGTTTGTGATCTGCACTTCCCAACATTGACTTATTCCTCCTGTGTACAGTCACTGTTTGCATCGAAGATCGATGGTTTCTCTATTTAAGGTATTGCCTCTGCTCTTTCGATTTCTAAAACTTCGAGCAGAACAGTATACAACCTTTCGCCCTTGTGATCCGGCTCAAGCAACTCAGTCCTATTTCCATTTATATTTTCTACTTGCTGCTTTGTCCTGTTTAAATTTCATGGGACTTGAGGTTTGGAAATGGTTGTGGCCCTCACTGTCAGGTGAATCCCAAACAGACCCCAAGATGTGTTGGTATTGACAGCTTGGAATAGAGGTAAATGGGAACAGAGATTTGAACTCTCTTTGCCGCCACCGCCAGCCCAACCCCAAGGTTCTATAGTATGTGCTTAATGTGGCCGACAGAAACTGACAGCTTACACACCCGTGTGGAGGAAATTCACACACTGTACCCGTATAGAGGAAATTCACACACTGTACCCATGTGGAGGAAATTCACACACTGTACCCGTATAGAGGAAATTCACGCACTGTACCCGTATAGAGGAAATTCACGCACTGTACCCATATGTAGGAAATTCACACACTACCCGTATAGAGCAAATTCACACACTGTACCTGTATGTAGGAAATTCACGCACTGTACCCATAGAGGAAATTCACACTCTGTACCCGTATAGAGGAAATGCACACACTGTACCCGTATGCAGGAAATGCACACACTGTATCCGTATGTAGGAAATTCACACACTGTACCGGTATGGAGGAAATTCACACACTGTACCCGTATGGAATAAATTCACACTGTACCCGTATGGAATAAATTCACACACTGTACCCGTACGGAAGAAATTCACACACTGTACCCGTACAGAGGAAATTCACACAATGCACCCGTATATAGGAAATTCACACACTGTACCTGTATGTAGGAAATTCACACAATGCACCCGTATTTATGAAATTCACACACGGTACCCGTATGTAGGAAATTCACACACTACCCATATGTAGGAAATTCACACATTGTACCCGTATAGAGGAAATTCACACATTCTACCAGTATCGAGGAAATTCACACATTGTATCCCTATATAGGAAATTTGAATAGTATTAACTAGTAAGTGTTTAAATTTGAAAATCACAATCCTTTTACTATTTTGTTTCTGTTTCAGCCCCTAAAACGTGAGTACGTAAATTATAAGAGTTACCAGGAAACACAAAGGAATAAGGTCACAGCGAAACACGTGAAAATGGTTAGTGCTGGTTTATCGATGGGCTTGTTTTCAGCTGAATATTTTGATCCTGAACTTTTGTCCGACATTGCCATTCTCCTCGTGACATGACCTTCAGAACACCAACCCATTTATCATGTTGTTTATTGGTTCTGAGACATCTCAACACATTTATTCACTCACGTGTTTCAATTTTTTCCATTTTCACTTTAGAACTCAAAATCGGCACTTTCAAGGAGAAAGAAAGAGGAGGAAAGGTGAGTTGTGGGGTGTGGGAGAGGGTGAACATTTAGTGCCGATTTAAAACTCTCCTTCATTCTCATGATTTTCCTCCGAAATCTAATGTTCATTGTCTTTGTGTCCCTCTCTCTCTTTCTCCCATATCCGCCCATCCCCCTCAAAGCTCACCTCATCCAATTTTGTTTCACACGACACATTTCTTGCTCCCTTGATTCCCAATAAACTCCTGACCACCCAAATTCCCTCCCTCACCTCCCACGCTTTGATATTGTAAATGGTTCCCTCCCCTTCATAATCACCACTCTCAACCCCACTTCCAAAGACCCCTTCTTGACCCCACTTGCACATATACGCTGATGACTCCCAGCTCCCTCTCTCTCGACCCCTCCACTGCCTCCATGTTGTCAGACAACTTGTCCGACATCCTGTCTTTGATGAGCTGCAATTTCCTCCAGCTAAACGGTTGGATGACTTAAGGCATTGTACCATTACCACCACTGCTGAGCTATTACCACCGACCCCTTACCACCCACTGTCAGAGGCCGAACTAGACTGTTTGCAGTCTCGGCATTCAATTCGACTCCTAGCTGAGCTTTCAATCCCATATCCTCTTCATCAGGTGGCAGCCTTGATTCAGTGGTTTCATAGTCAGAAACCCCACTCCATACACCAGAGCCCATAATCTAGGTTGGCACTTCACTGCAGTAGAGGGAGTGCAGTACTGTTGGAGGTGCTGTCTTTTGGATGAGAAATTAAACTGAGGCCCCGTCTGCTCTCAGGTGGACGTAAAAGATCCCGTGGAACTAATCGGAAGAAGAGCAGCTGTGTCCTGGCCAACATTTATCCCTCGACCAATACCCCACAAAAACTATCTGACCATTTATCACATTGCTATTTGTGGGATCTTGCCGTGCAAAATTACATTTCCCAACATTACAATGATGACTACACGTAAAGTACTTCATTGGTTGTAAAACACTTTGGGATGTCCTGAGGCTATATAAATGCAAGTTCTTTTATCATAAATACCACCTACTCCTAACCTCTCTCACCTCGGCCCATCAACCACTGAAATTTTCATCAATACCTTTGTGACCTCTGGCCCTGATTCATTCTCCTGACTCCAGCCTCCAACTTTCCACCCTCCATGAACGTAAGCTCATCCAAAACTCTGCTGCACCAAGTCCTGCTCAAACATCACATTGGCACCCAGCCTCCCAATGCCTCAAATCTCATTCTTGTATCTGCCCCACACCCCCATGATCTATCTCTGAAACCTGCTTCAGCCCTACTGCCCCTGAATCTCCGTTCCTCTGACTCTGGCCTCAAGTGCCATACTTCCCATCCCTTTTACCCTATCATTGGTGCCTGTTCCTTCAGCTTCTTAAGACCCACGCGCCGCAATTACCTAAAAAAAAAAAACACCACTTGGACCAAGCTTTCGGTAACTCTCCTAATCTCCTCTCTTTGGGCTCAGTGTCCATTTTATTTTCCCTTGTACCTGTGCAAGTGCCTTGAGATGCTTTTTTTACATTTAATTCACTATATATAAATACAAGTTGCTGCTAAATCAAGATCGCTAACCTGAACTGATGAGGCAATCTACCAATTAGTCTGTCTCAATCAATCAGACCCTGCAATTAACCTCTGCTGGATAGAAGTGTCGTGTTGTGTGATGAACTGAGTTAACCCCTCCCAAATTAACTGGGATTTGGTTTCCACAGGAGGAACAAGAGGTCTGAAATACTCCCTACTGGGCAGGTGGGAAGATTTAAAAACGGAGCGCTGATTCTGAGCGACAGTGATATCAAGAGAATCAAAACCAGGTCCAAGTCAAAACGTGTGTAATTTTGTACCATTTCCCAAAATATATTGTTTGTAATGAAATAAATGTGCAGAATGCAGCATTCAGATGGGTTCAGCTGTGCCTGTATTTTTATTGCACTGTTCGGCTGGGGGGGGGTACCTGTTTGTGATTAACTGTCAAGTTGCGACATTCGTGATTTTAATTTTTGTTTCACTTTGGCTGCTTCTGTCGTAAATGTGGTCACACTTCCTCCAGCTCACAGGCAGGTTACAGTAAGCTGTTTTGGGGAAACTGACATCAAGAAAGTAAAAATTGGAAAGATTCACAGTGCAAGTTGACGAGACCCAACGGAGGAAATCTTACTCACGATGCAGATTTATCAGATCGTCCGAGTGGCGTGTGATCGCCAGGAGCCTCAAGCTAAATGGCTGCCCATTCTCACATTGGGAGACGGACCATAGCCTTCAATACCTCAAAATAACCTCTGGAGCCAGTGGAGAGTTAGCCCTTTCTGTTGAGCGTTTCAAGCAGTGTGCTGCAGAGTATTTCCAGTTTGAAGTTTGTACTTCTGTGGGGAAATGGCATGGTTTACTCAAAAGACCTAACCGGGGACACACGGCGAGGATATCTGTTCCCTCCCTTCACACTAATTATTGAATGACTCATTATCTGAATCCACATCAACCCTGATACGGTATATGGGGGAAGAATCGCAAATCCTATTTGCACTGGATATGACAGTTTTATTCTGGGTTGATTTTCAGTTATATTAGGGGTCAGTGTTCAGTCTGAGGTCTCTCTTTTGAAAGGGACTGAGCTGCTTCATCCTAATTTTCAGCCTTGGCTCAGTGGGTAAAACACTCACCTTTGCGTCAGATCGTGAGGGTGAAGTCCCACTCCAGAGACTTGAGCACATAGAAAATAGGTGCAGGAGTAAGCCATTCGGCCCTTCGAGCCTGCACCGCCATTCAATAAGATCATGGCTGATCATTCCCTCAGTACCCCTTTCCTGCTTTCTCTCCATACCCCTTGATCCCCTTAACCGTAAGGGCCATAGCTAACTCCCTCTTGAATATATCCAATGAACTGGCATCAACAACTCTCTGCGGCAGGGAATTCCACAGGTCAATAACTCTCTTGAGTGAAGAAGTTTTTCCTCATTTCAGTCCTAAATGGCCTACCCCTTTTCCTAAGACTATGTCCCCTGGTTCTGGACTTCCCCAACATCGAGAATACCCTTCCCGCATCTAACCTGTCCAGTCCAATCAGAATCTTATGTTTCTATGAGATCCCCTCTCATCCTTCTAAACGGCGGTGAATAAAGGCCCAGTTGATCCAGTCTCTCCTCATATGACAGCCCAGCCATCCCTGGAATCAGTCTGGTGAACCTTTGCTGCACTCCCTCAATAGAAAGAACGTCCTTCCTCAGACTAGGAGACCAAAACTGAACACAATATTCCAGGTGAAACCTCACTAAGGCCCTGTACAACTGCAGTAAGACCTCCCTGCTCCTATATTCAAATCCCCTAGCTATGAAGGCCAACACACCATTTGCCTTCTTTACCCCCTGCTGTATTGCGTGCCCACTTTCAGTGACTGATGAACCATGACACCCAGGTCTCGTTGCACATCCCCTTTTTCTAGCCTGCCGCCATTCAGATAATATTATGCCTTTGTGTTTTTGCCCCCAAAATGGATAACCTCATTTATCCACATTATACTGCATCTTCCATGTATTTGCCCACTCACCTAATCTGTCCAAGTCACCCTGCAGCCTCTTAGCGTCCTCCTCACAGCTCACACCGCCACCCAGTTTAGTGTCATCCGCAAACTTGGAGATATTACACTCAATTCTTTCATCCAAATCGTTAATGTATATTGTAAAGAGCTGGGGTCCCAGCACTGAGCCCTGCAGCACCTCACTAGTCACTGCCTGCCATTCTGAAAAGGACCCGTTTATCCCGACTCTCTGCTTCCTGTCTGCTAACCAGTTCTCTATCCACGTCAGTACATTACCCCCAATACCATGTGCTTTGATTTTGCACACCAATCTCTTGTATGGGATCTTGTCAAAAGCCTTTTGAAAGTCCAAATACACCACATCCACTGGTTCTCCCTTGTCCACTCTGCTAGTTACATCCTCAAAAAATTCCAGAAGATTCATCAAGCATGATTTCCCCTTCATAAATCCATGCTGACTCAGTCCGATTCTGTCACTGCTTTCCAAATGGGCTGCGATTTCATCCTTAATGATTGATTCCAACATTTTCCCCACTACTGATGTCAGGCTAACCAGTCTATAATTATCCGCTTTCTCTCCCTCCTTTTTTAAAAAGTGGCATTACATTAGCTACCCTCCAGTCTATAGGAACTGATCCAGGGTCGATAGATTGTTGGAAAATGATTACCAATGCATCCACTATTTCTAGGGCCACTTCCTTAAGTACTCTGGGATGCAGACTATCAGGACCCTGGGATTTATCGGCCTTTAATCCCATCAATTTCCCTAACACAATTTCCCGCCTAATAAGGATATCTTTCAGTTCCTCATTCTCACTAGACCCACTGTCCCCTAGTACATTCGGAAGGTTATTTGTATCTTCCTTTGTGAAGACAGAACCGAAGTATTGGTTCAGTTGGTCTGCCAATTCTTTGTTCCCCATTATAAATTCACCTGAATCCGACTGCAAGGGACCTACATTTGTCTTTACTAATATTTTTCTCTTCACATATTTATAGAAGCTTTTGCAGTCAGTTTTTATGTTCCCTGCAAGCTTCCTCTCGTACTCTATTTTCCCCTTCTTAATTAAACCCTTAGTCCTCCTCTGTTGAATTCTAAATTTCTCAGTCCTCAGGTTTGTTGCTTTTTCTAGCCAATTTAAATGCTTCTTCCTTGGTTTTAACACTATTCTTAATTTCCCTTGTTAGCCACGGTTGAGCCACCTTCCCAGTTTTATTTTTACTCCAGACAGGGATGTACAATTGCTGAAGTTCACCCATGTGATCTTTAAATGTTTGCCATTGCTTATCCACCGTCAACCCTTTAAGTATCCTCTGCCAGTCTATTTTAGCCAATTCACACCTCATACCGTCAAAGTTACCTTTCCTTAAGTTCAGGACCCGAGTTTCCGAATTAACTGTGTCACTCTCCATCTTAATAAAGAATTCTACCATATTATGGTCACTTTTCCCCAAAGGGCCTCGCACAAGAAGATTGCTAATTAGTCCCTTCTCATTACACATCACCCAGTCTAGGATGGCCAGCTCCCTGGTTGGTTCCTCGACATATTGGTCTCGCAAACCATCCCTAATACACTCCAGGAAATCCTCCTCCACCGCATTGCTACCAGTTAGGTTAGGTTAGCCCAATCTATATGTAGATTAAAGTCGCCCATGATTACTGCTGTATCTTTATTGCACACATCCCTTATTTCTTGTTTGATGCTGTCCCCAACCTCACTAATACTATTTGGAGGTCTGCACACAACTCCCACTTGTGTTTTCTGCCCTTTGGAATGCCGCAGCTCCACCCATACCGATTCCACATCATCCAGGCTAATGTCCCTCCTTACTATTATTAATTTAATCTTTAACCAGCAACGCCACCCTGCCTCCTTTTCCTTTCTGTCTATCCTTCCGAAATGCTGAATACCCTTGGATGTTGAGTTCCCAGCGTTGGTCACCCTGGAGCCATGTCTCCGTGGTGCCAATCACACCGTATCCGCTAACTGCTATCTGCGCAGTTAATTCATCCACCTTATTCCGAATACTCCTCGCATTGAAGCACAGAGCCTTCAGGCTTGTCTTTTTAACACACTTTGCCCCTTTTGAATCTTGCTGTAATGTGTCCCTTTTTGTTTTTTGCCTTGGGTTTCTCTGCCCTCCACTTTTACTATTCTCCTTTCTATCTTTTGCTTCTGCCCCCCTTCTATTTCCCTCTGTCTCCCTGCATAATCTACGCTGACACTTCAGTGCAGTACTGAGGGAAAGGTGCACGGTCGGAGGGGTCGTCTTTTGAATGAGACGATAAACTGTTCTTTCAGTTGAACATAACAGATTCCACAGCACTATTTCAAAGAGCAGGCAAGTTCTCCCCAGTGTCCTGGCTAATATTTACAGAATGATTATTTACACAAATAAGTGAGTCGTTCTGCGCATGCGCTTCTGTCTGGGACCAAAAACACTGTCCTGCCCAGGGAGCTACACATGAGCACCTGATGTGGCCACAACATCGGGTGCCTATCTGGACCCTGTTGCCCGCCATTTTTTTTGCCTGAAGCAGATCAAGAGATCAGAGGGAAGAGAGATCGGAGGGGGAGAGGGGACAGAGGATTGAAGAGGGGATAGGGGATCGGCGGGGGAGAAAGAGGCCAGGAACCTATTTCTTTTTCCCCTTTTCCTCACCGAGCTTGTGTCCTCCCCCTTCCGATCTTTCTCCAGGTAAAGAACAGCTGGCAACGGGAGGAAACGTGGTTCAGGCCGCAGGCTCCAGCTAGGCACATGCATGGCCAGAACATCGGGTGCTCATGCACGGTTCCAGTGATGGGGCAGGACAGTGTTCAGGCTGAGTTACGCCCCCAATACAGGTGCGCTTGCGCAGAATGACTCAAGCTTGTCTGTGCAAGCAATCACTCCATTGGGTTAGTGACTGGCAAATCTTTACGTTCAGATTTTAATGAACGTTTCTGCCTTAAAGTTAACCTTAATCCCATCATTCTGAATTAACAAATTATCACTTCCAGAGGGGAAAAAACTGCAAAGAAGTAACTAACCCACTAATTAGAGTATAAAGTCTTTAATTTTCCCAGCCAAGGACAACTCTAATTACAATTGCAGGATACTCAATAACAAAGGATCTTCACAAAGCCAACTGCAGCTCCACTTTCTGTGGTGTGTCTTCTCCAAGATGACCAAAGATTGGGTCTAACCCACTTGTGTTGCAAATAAACACAGCCTCACCGGTGACTACATTTCAAAAGCACTTAATTGGCAGTAAAGCACTTTGGGACTGAGGTTATGAAAGGAGCTATATAATTGCAAATTATTTCTAATTTGCATAATTATCTTTGAACATATGTATAAAAAGATGGGTGAGGAAAGACCATCCGACCCATCAAGCCCACCCTATGGCTAGCTTTGTCGGTCAGTGTGGACACAATGGGCTGAAATGGCCTTCCGTGCTGTAAATTTCTATGATTCTATTCAATAGACCTCTATCAGTTCTCAGCCTAAGAGCTGTGTGTTTTTAACACTCGGTTGTTTTGGATCAAACAGCCCAGTGTGCTGCAGCAGTACAGAAAGCTAACTGAATCTTGGGATGTACAGGCAGAGAAATCTAGCACAAATCCCAGCAAGTTAGAATGACTCTATACAAGGCACAGTTACAATTCTGGTCACTGCTAAAACAAGTATTAGTTATATAGCACTTTTAATGTAGTAAAACGTCCCAAGGTGCTTCACAGGACTATTACAAGACAAAGAAAATTGACACTAAGACATACAAGGAGAAATTTGGTCAAAAAGATAGATTTTAATGAGTATCTTTGAGGAAAGGCAGGTAGAGAGGCGGAGAGGTTTAGGCAGGGAATTCCACAGCTTGGGGCCTAGGCAGCTGAAGGCATAGCCACCAATGGTGGAGCGATTATAATCAGGGATGCTCAAGAGAGTAGAATTAGAGTAGTGCCGATATCTTGGAGGGTTGTAGGGCTGGAGGTGATTACAGAGATATGGAGGGATTTGAAGCCAAGTGAGAATTTTGAAATGGAGGCACTGCTTAACCGGGAGTCAATGTAGGTCAGCGAGCACAGGGGTGATGGGTGAACAGGACTTCGGCAAGTTCAGACACTGGCAGCCAAGCTTTGGATGACCTCAAGTTTACGTAGGGTAGAACGTGGGAGGCCAGTCAGGAGTGCGTTGGAATAGACAAGTCTAGAGGTTTCATCAGCGGATGAGCTGAAACGAGGACAGAGATGGATGATATTACGGAGGTGGAAATAGGCGGTCTTAGTTATGCTGTGGATTTGTGGTTGGAAGCTCGTTTCAGAGTTAAATAGTTAACAGTCTTTTATGAGGGATTTATCAAATGCTTTCTGGAAGTTCATATAAATGACATCCAGAGACATTCCCCTCTCCACTACTTTAGTCGCCTCTTCAAAAAATTCATTCAGGTTCATCAGGCATAACCTACCTTTTACAAATCCATGCTGGCTCTCTCTGCTCAGCTTAAAATATTTGAGGTGTTCAGTCACCCTATCATAAGAACATAAGAATTAGGAACAGGAGTAGGCCATCTAGCCCCTCGAGCCTGTTCCACCATTCAATAAGATCATGGCTGATCTGGCCGTGGACTCAGCTCCACTCACCCGCCCGTTCCCCATAACCCTTAATTCCCTTATTGGTTAAAAATCTATCTATCTGTGACTTGAATACATTCAATGAGCTAGCCTCAACTGCTTCCTTGGGCAGAGAATTCCACAGATTCACAACCCTCGGAGAAGAAATTCCTTCTCAACTCGGTTTTAAATTGGTTCCCCCGTATTTTGAGGCTGTGCCCCCTAGTTCTAGTCTCCCCGACCAGTGGAAACAACCTCTCCGCCTCTATCTTGTCTATCCCTTTCATTATTTTAAATGTTTCTATAAGATCACCCCTCATCCTTCTTAACTCCAACGAGTAAAGACCCAGTCTACTCAATCTATCATCATAAGGTAACCCCCTCATCTCCGGAATCAGCCTAGTGAATCGTCTCTGTACCCCCTCCAAAGCCAGTATATCCTTCCTTAAGTAAGGTGACCAAAACTGCACGCAGTACTCCAGGTGCGGCCTTACCAATACCCTATACAGTTGCAGCAGGACCTCCCTGCTTTTGTACTCCATCCCTCTCGCAATGAAGGCGAGAGATTTGAAGCCAAGTGAGAATTTTGAAATGGAGGCACTGCTTAACTGGGAGCCAATGTAGGTCAGCGAGCACAGGGGTGATGGGTGAACAGGACTTCGGCAAGTCCTGTTCACCCATCCTTAATTATAGACTCTAGTAATTTTCTGACAACAGATGTTAGGCTTCTAATTCCTTGGTTTTCCTCTCTCACCAATCTCAAATAGCGGAGTGACATGCATAATTTTACAATCTAAAGGAACCTGAATCAAGAGAAGTTTGTAAGATTATAGTTGGGGTATCTGCACTGTGCTCAACTATTCCTTTAAAACCCTGGGATTGAAACCATCTGGTCCTGGGGATTTGTCACTCTAGTGCCATTATTTTCTTCATTAGTTATTTTACTTAGGTTAATTTTGTTGAGTTCCTGTCCATGATTCAATATTAGTTTTCTTGGGATTTCCGACATGCTATCATCTTCCTCTACTGTAAATACTGATGCAAAGTAATTATTCAACATGTCTTCCATTTCCTTATCATCGACAATATCACTATTCATTAGAAATGTCCTTATTTGTAAATCTGACAGCAAGTTTAATGTAAAATCTTAGAGATTAAATTATATAATGAAACTCAGGAGCCAATGTAAATTGTAACAACCAGATTTATTCAATTAACATTTATATCGACTACACCAACAAACACCATTTTTGGCACATCACAATTTATGAACATGTAGCTATAAGTATACAGGACAGACATTCACCATGTTTATGCAATACCTGGTTTGAGAGCACTGAGTAGACAGAGTAACAGAATATCAAGTATAAAACACCAAAAAATACCAAACTATCCAGCATACTTGAAAAAGTTTTTGAGTTCTGAGGAAATATCCGCTAGTCACAAGAAAAAGAATCAGTGGACCAGCCTCTGAAGTTCCTGATGACTGGATTCACATTTAAAAGAGGTTTTAATACAATAGATGGAACCCTAAGTGGCGAGAGCTCATCGGTTTACATAAGAAATAGGAGCAGGAGTAGACCATACAGCCTCTGGAGCCTGCTCCGGTTTGTATCTTCAGTGTGACCCGCACCATCCCCACTTCAATGATGGGGAAGTACAAAGCGCACAATACAGAATTGCATCTTTTTAAAGAAAAAACAAGTATTGTGCTCTCAAACAGTTTTAGAAATTTCCATTACACATGGGGAGGAGGTAATCCAGGAACTTCCGAACGGACTCAGACATTTTTGTGCAAGGGGCTTTTGCTCCACAGGAGAGCAATTCTCCAACCTCCCAGCTTCTAAGACACAAAGTTGAAAGTTAAAGCTGCACAAAACCAGAGTTATTTTTTTCAGGAATACTTCTTTAAAAAATAGTTAACAATTGAAACTAAAATAGCCAACACATTGTACTTCAGAAATGGTGAAAAGTAAGTTGAATGTGAATGTATTTAACTTACTGACCAACTCAATGAAAGCAAGAAGTGAAAATAGCACATCCAAATGGTTTGGTTGATTGAGAGAAGCGTGGGTTCCGTGTTAGTAGATGAGCCCTCACACAGGTACTGTGCTTAACCAGCTCCCAATTTATGAGAGAAAAGTGCAAAGTTAGGCCTTGGGCTGAGATGAGTATAATCAAATCATTACGTGTGTGTTATTTTGAAAAGTAAAGAGCAGGAACTAGCCGCACTGTACAGGGTACATGATTACTGATGCCAAACACCAAATATTCGAGTTAAGGACACAAGCCAATATCCAGTACTTTTAATAGGCACCAAGCTACGCACTTTTTAATAGTGTGTGTCTAGGTCACTATCTATCAAAGAGAATCATTTTTCATCATATTCCACCCAAGTTATTTCATTAGGAACACATTTTTCAGGTAGCATATGGTCAGAATTTCAGCAAGGTGCCTGTGTGAGTTCAGCATCTAGCAGATAAATCGCTGGGTCCACTGGGGGGAAATTCTGAGTGGGGACTTAACTTGCATCCAAACTAATTTTCCAGAATGGAGCAATATTGAGGAGGTCTTAATTCAACACTTCTAAATGTAAAAGAAATTGTGAGTGGCATAGCTTTAACAGTTGTAGCCGAGACCGGTTCTTATACTCAAGGTCAATCAGCATGACAAGAAAAAAGTTGCCAGAATGTTCATTGTATCTGAAACCTAGTATTGTTAAGCCTGCCTATTGCAATGAGGTTGCTAGCAAACAGAGAAAGTTGCTTAAAATATATTAACAAACACACATTAATAAGCACATCCATCAGACGCAACATTTTTGTAATATTTACGATGAGTTAAAATATTAGACGAAATAAATACATTTGTTCCTTACTAAAATTTGACGTTTTAAACAAATACCAAGCTGTAAATGCCTATAATCAAACGGTTAAGGTACACATTACATCAAAAGGAAAAGGAAACATAACATAAGTGATGGAAGTTCTAAGTCAAACAGTTAACACAATTATTGAACCTTTACTCCAGTGACGATGCATTGGAATAAGATTGAAAAAATTAACATCCTCCAGACATATCTGAGCCATACCCAGAACTGGGTAACAGCAAATAAGCCACAATAGCTAATGCTGTAACTTAAAAAAACACTTAAGAAGTGAAGAATTGCATGAAGATTCCAGATCTATTTGTTTACTGCTGCTTCATTGTTACAGATTGTAGTGTTATATAAAACGGTTTGTATTACAATCTTTATAATTTGATTTTAACAAATCCCCTTCAGCAAATACTACTATGTAGTAAACACGTTCAGAAGAGTGTCTACTTATCACTATTATAAAGGCTAGCAGTGGTTCAGCTGGTAAACAACGCCCACTATACCTGTCAGTACTACTGTTAGTGCTGTCTATCCTGCTGTACAGTTTGCCTTTCTTTGAACAGTTAATACTGATGACAAATAATTTATAGTACATTCAAAACAGACTGTAACAAAATAACCTGCGATATTAAAAAATTGACAATTTTACCTGTTTAAGAATGAGATCCAAGTTTACATACTCATCATTAAGGAGTTCAGCAGCTCTGCTTTCAGGAAATTGCATTTAATGTTTGCAGATTACGAATTCACTTGAAGAATGAGATTTAAAAGCATACCACCTTGTGATTTCAGCATTAATCTGCATTCAGAGTCTGTCAGAGATTTATTTTGTGCAAATAGGGAAGGGTTTCTCGCGAGGAGCGGCCATCTATTTGGATTGCTAACCCATCCCAACACATCTCATGTAACCAATACCTTGCTACAACCAGTTTGAAAATCACAGTTTAACTACATTACAAACTTCTTTTTAAAACCGAGATGAGGGGAAAAAAAAACCTGAAAAGAAAAGGATTAACCTAACCAATTGGTGAGAATTACTATGGTGTTTACCCGATGCATTTCACATCAATCTATCTCTTATGGATTTTATACACTCAATATCTACTGAAGTTCAATACATTCCCCAGGCATGGTATAAAAAGGTGTAAAATGAAAGGTTATCGACCTTACAGTGACTTCTTCATTCTTCAAATCATAGAATCGTAGAATCACAGAGGGTTACAGCACAGGAGGCCATTCGACACATCGCGCCTGTACCGACTCTCTGAACGAGCTCTCCACTTAAGTCATATTCCCCTACCCTTTTAAAATATTTATCTACTCTCAAAAGCTATTATGGATTCTGCTTCCACCTCTGTTTCTAATAGAGCATTCCTTGTTCTAACAACCTTCTGCATAAAGATATTTCTCCTAACCTCTCCCATTGCTCCTTCACTGATCATTTTAATGTTTTACCTTCTAGTTACCTACACACTGACCAGCAGAATTTTTCCTATTTACTTTATCATAACCTTTTATAATTTAAAACTCCTCTCTTAGATCTCCTCTAACCGTCTTTGTTCCAATGAAAAAAAGCCCCAAATTCTCTATCAGTCCTCCTACTCAATCCCTCTCATCCCTGGTATAATCCCAATGAAGCCCTTCCCCATGGCCTTGACATCCTTCCTAAAGGCACCAAAACTGGATATAATATTCCAGCTGTGGCCGAAGCAATGATTTGTATTGGGTTAGCACTACTCCTTTTGTTTTTGTACTCTTATAATCCCTATTTATAAAAACTAGGATCCCATCTTTCTTTTTTCCAGCTTTATCCTGACCAACATTTATCCTTCAACCCACAATTAAAACAGATGATTTGGTCATTCATCTCATTGCTGTTTGTGGGAGCTTGCTGTGCACAAATTGGCTCCTGCCTTTCCTACATTACAACAGTGACTACACTCCAAAAGTACTTCATTGGTTGCCAAGCGCTTTGGATGTCCGGAGGTCACGAAAACCGCTATAGAAATGATAAAATGCAACATCTCCACCGACGCCTGGGAGTCCCTGGCCAAAGATCACCCTAAGTGGAGGAAGAGCATCCGGGAGGGCATTGAGCACCTCGAGTCTCATCGTCGAGAGCATGCAGAAACCAAGTGCAGGCAGAGGAAGGAGCATGCGGCAAACCAGTCCCACCCACCCTTCAACGACTGTCTGTCCCACCTGTGACAGAGAATGTAATTCCCGTATTGGACTGTTCAATCACCTCAGAACTCATTTATAGAGTGAAAGTAAATCTTCCTTGATTTCGAGGGACTGCCTATGATGATGAATGAAAGGCTTTCTTTCCACTTCTCCTAGTTTTGAAGAATGGAACGGCCTAATCACACCACTGATGCCACTGGGAGCTGTAAATATGTTTTTACCGGGGGTGGGGGGGGGGGGGGGGGAAGTTACTCATCATCATCATAGGCAGTCCCTCGAAATGAGGATGACTTGCTTCCACGCCAAAAAAGGATGAGTTCACAGGTGTTTCAATGAAGGACCTAATTTTTCAGAACTCGAACTACATCGTGAAGGGTGGAAGATGCGTGTGTGTGGATTTTTTTAACGTGTGGTGGCTGTTGCACACCAGCTACCACACCGTACAATGTCTCTAAGACACTATAACGTCATGTAATTGGGGCTATCACTGCTCCCCTCATGGACTATAAAGGAATACAATGCCCACACAGCATCATAATATAAGCAAATCCAGAGTACTGGATTGAGAATGCTCCTCAATTCAAAGGATGAAGACCATACAACGTTATTCTTCATTTCAATGCATTTGTCCACACACTGCTGGAAACTGACCAAATAATGACTTAAGAAAAAAAGCAGTGATCTGACTGCAACTGAATGGGATGGATCTATCAACATGTACATTTGTCCATGGTTGCTAGATCCAAACTCCTGTAGCCACACGCAAGATCACAGTATCCAGTGTAGGTGATGAGTTATATGTTACTACCCAGGGTCATTCTATCACTTAATAGATATTGGGCAGTAAAGGAGTACTCCAGATTGTCAGGAGCAGTGACAATGAATCTAGCATGAATAAGTGAAATGGTAATCCAAGATAACATACACCACAGAAGGGGAAATAAACTTGCTGTGAATTACATCACTGCATGGATATTCTCCATTTCATGTTACAGGAACCATCAGTGGAAGACTTATGAAATACCAAGAAGATATCCACCATAGGTGGGCGAAGACCCAACAGCCTTTTTGACATGAGGAAAGGTTGAGTAGGTTGGGCCTCTACTCATTGGAATTCAGAAGAATGAGAGGTGATCTTATCGAAAGGTAGAAGATTATGAGGGGGCTTGACAAGGTGGATGCAGAGGGGATATTTCCACTGATAGGGGAGACTAGAACTAGAGGGCATAATCTTGGAATAAGGGGCCGCCCATTTAAAACTGAGATGAGGATAAATTTCTTCTCTCAGAGGGTTGTAAATCTGTGGAATTCGCTGCCTCAGAGAGCTATGGAACCTGGGTCATTGAATAAATTTGACAGAGATAGACAGTTTCTTAACCGATAAGGGGTTATGGGGAGCGGGAAAGTAAGTGAACCTGAGTCCATGATCGGATTAGCCACGATCGTATTAAATGCGGAGTAAGCTCGAGGAGCAGTATGGCCTATTTCTTATAGTCTTTCAGGAAGGTAAGATTAAATCGATACTACTCAATTCTAGGATGTTTGTGAACTGTCACTTCTGGAGCCAATATGGGTTTATCAAAATAATCATTGCTCTTTCTGTTCTAATCCTCCAAGATATCCTGGAGATCAGGGGAACCAGAGGAAATATTTGTTTCTCGCGAAAGAAAAAAAATGCTACCTTCCCTGCTAACTTGTCTACTGAATAGTTGAGCATGTGAAACAACAAAGGTTGCTGTTACCATCAGACCAAGAACACAAGGATAATGTTCTGTTGATATTTGATCTCCTGTTAAATGTCTGTAGGACTACAAAATCTTTTCCCAGTCCAAAACGAAGCCACCTGTAAACATTATATCTGCTTTGGCTCCAGTCGAGACTTCCCAAAAACCAGGAGGATTTTGTCCTGCCATGGATCTCAGATCACTGAGCAATTCTTCAAGGGACAGATCTTCAAAATGGTAACTGCCTTCGACCAGGCACTTGGGTAATTCTAAGAGTTCACAGACAGCCTTGCCCAAATGGACAAAAGATTGTTAGGGCACATGCGGAAATTTTCGACATGCACATGGTGAGGTTCCATGCTTGAAACAAAGAATCTTAAAATAACCCCTGCTTTGTCCAAGATACAGACTGGACCGAAAGAATGTCGACTTTCAGTCTCGTTCAGCCTAGTCAGTAACAGTTCCTAAAATTCTGGTTTCATAGTCGCAATTATCTCAGGACCCAGATTATTCACAAAATGCCTGCCCATTGCTGCAGTCCATATCCAAGGCTGCAACATTTCTATGCCTATCCTTGATTTAGGTAATTGACAATAGAGCTTCTTGTCAACAGGCTGCTCGGTCAACCATCCATTGAGACTCTGCACTTGTATGATTTCCACATGTGCAGTGGCTTTAAGGTCATCTTTGGAAGCAGTTCCATAATATAAGAGGACCAATATTGAACTCCAATGAGATGAATGATGCATTGTAGTAGCACTGAACTCAGCTTCATTGCTATATAGTATATTGTGAATTCATAGCGTTCTACTTTCTATTCTGAAATGTCGTGCAGATTACAGGACGGCGCACTCTGAACCCAATTTATTTTCTGGTAAACAAGCGTGACTTCTTTGTAAACATTGGATTACAGTGGCTGGTAAACAGGAGCCATCTTGCACACAGCAAGATCCTACAAATAGCAATGAAATGAACGACTGACCAGTTATTCTGTTCTTTTAGCAGTATTGGGTTGAATGAGGACTGTTGCCCAGGACAGCTCTGGGTTCTTCATTTCCTCCAAAGTATGGCACCTCCAACAGTGTTGGACTGGTGTATCAGCCTGGATTATGCATTCAAACCCCTTGGCACGGGGCTTGAACTCACAACCTACGAACCCACAGATGAGAAGGCAACTCACTGTGCAAGCTGATACACTCAGTCAACACCTCTTTTAACCTCACAAGCAGAATTGCTCCGTTAAGGGGGAAATATACACTTGAAACTTTTAGCACTGAGCTATTCATAAATTGATTTACAAGGTGCAGTCTGTTGGCAGAAAAAGAAAATCATAAAGAATAAAGTGCAGTGAACATTCCCATTTTTTTTGCTCATTTTCAAGAAACTCGCTTTAAAATAGTCAACCAACTCATATCAACAGAATTCTGCAGATTAACCCTGAAGGGATCAATTTCACCAGAATGTCACCCAAAGGTATGATACTTCCCACACTTGGTTAATTAAAAAGTATCTTCAAGTAAAGGGCCCCACTGAGCACGTACAAAAATTCATGGTTAGGGTAGCCCACGAGCTGCCATGCCCAAGGACTTGGACTTGCCCAAGGTGGTAAGATTGCAAGTTTTAGCTGTATCAGCTGGCAAAAGGAGGATAGGCAAAGCTGTTGGGGGGGCGGGGGTAGGTTGCTCCTTGTAAGCTGGCCAGGGAGCAGAATACCCCACGGGGTTCTCCCGATATCTTGCCTCAACCTTGGCATAAGAAGCTTCCACTGATCTTCTGCCGAAGTTATGGCAGGGGATGGGGAGAACCCCAGAGAAATTCTACCTCTCAGACCTTTAGAATGCAGACCTATTGTGAAAATAAGAGTTGGTAGTGCCAATGCTGCGATGTGACTGGCTGTCACCATTGATTATTTACACAAAGGTCTGACTACCCTGGTGAATGTTAACATTTTTAAATTTAACGCAATGCTATCTAAAATTTTTCACTAAATTTTGCACATCACTAAATTAAATAACGTCACGAAAGTGCATATTCAAGGAAATATCATCCACAAACATTGGCAAATTCTGTTCAACTATACATGCAAAGCAACAATCTTCCACAGCGTTTTGAACACTTCTGGTGTCTGCCACCAACACCACTTTACCTTTGAAACCATACAAAATGATACATTAGCAAAACAGATACTTGCATTAACTAGCACAAAACAGTTCTATTAATTTACATTAATTTTCAATATTTAGTTCATATCCGTACAGAGAGTTTTCTTGCACATAGTTTCCTGTAAACTGTCTTCCCACACTGTAAATACTTTATATGTCAATATATCAAACTGAAAAAGAAACAAGTGCATTGATTCAGGTGCTGAAATGTTTCAATATGAATTTCTAATTTTATAAAGGTCCTTTAGACCACTCTCGGTCTAAAATTGGGCAGGGAATTCATTGTCTGGTGTCTGGCAATTCTGTTCTGCAGTTAGCCAGGAGAAGTTTCTCAGGAGCAGCACAGGTCAATTTGCCCTTTCACACGTCCCTTCCTCTCTGCCCCTGGAGAGCATGCACCAAGTTTGGGGTTTCTCCAATTGAGCTGCATCACCACCAATGTCCATCACCACTAACAATATTTATAATCAGCAAATTCAAAGGCAAACATGATGGTATCACCTTAGCAATCAGTAAAATGAATGAAGGACACATAGATTAGTGAACGTAGGACCTCAGTACAAACTAGTATAAAGCTAGCTTGTTACTTTAGTAACCAGCTCCATCTCTGTGCTTGTAAATATTGAAACACTATCTCAGTGTGCAATGCACAAGAGCTGATTGCTCATCTTCAGAGACAATAATCCTGATACTGCAAACATTTTTTTAAATATTTGCTTCATATTAAAGAGATAATGAGAACACAATATTATTTATAGTTCCTAATCATTAAAGGGAAATCGGGAGGGGTGCATCACCTCTGCGCCCATGCACCAGTCAACCTCTGCATCAATGCATCAGTCAACCTCTGCATCAATGCATCAGTCAACCTCTGCATCAATGCATCAGTCAACCTCTGCGCCCATGCACCAGTCAACCTCTGCGCCCATGCACCAGTCAACCTCTGCGCCCATGCACCAGTCAACCTCTGCGCCCGTGCACCAGTCAACCTCTGCGCCCGTGCACCAGTCAACCTCTGCGCCCGTGCACCAGTTAACCTCTGCATCCATGCACCAGTCAACCTCTGCGCCCATGCACCAGTCAACCTCTGCATCAATGCATCAGTCAACCTCTGCGCCCGTGCACCAGTCAACCTCTGCATCAATGCATCAGTCAACCTCTGCGCCCGTGCACCAGTCAACCTCTGCGCCCGTGCACCAGTCAACCTCTGCGCCCGTGCACCAGTCAACCTCTGCGCCCGTGCACCAGTTAACCTCTGCATCCATGCACCAGTCAACCTCTGCACCCATGTACTCCACCTTGGTGTCAAGGACTGTGATCTGGCAGGCATCTCCCCAACTGTCCTTGGGTCCGCTCTACATGATGAAGTAATGCTATCCCAGGAAGGACATCGTACTTGGACAGCTTGCCCCCTCTCACTCCTAGACAAATTTCTACTGTGACATCTTTACCTCCTACCCCATTCTAAAGAGGCCACAAATGGTTCCCCCACCTGATTAATATTGGAAGAAGCAGAGAGTGGGGAGTGGGGTGTGGGGGGGGGGGGGGGGGGGGGGAGGAGCAGAGGGAAGCCGGGCTGGCACTCACCTGCTGTGAAAGCACCACCGGCCCTGCATTTATTTGCCAGGCGGCGAGTCCAGGCCGTCACTGTGGACATCGCTAGCATTTGCCAATCAGCCGTGCACAGATGCATTCAGCAAGTCACAGATGTACTGGCTGCTACGGCAAGCGAGTTAATCACCTTCTTCACGGACAACCGCCAGCATGCCAGGGCACTGCAATTTTACAGAGTGGCAGGATTGCCCGAAGTACAAGGAGATTTGCTGTTCCTAACCATGTTCCAGGCCTCTGCATCACCTAAACACACTTGATTAATTTGTCTGATATCAATTGTCAGCGAAAGAAGGTTGTATGGAAGCAGGAGGTTCATTTGAGGGATGGGGAAAGCTCGCCATTTAAATCATGTCTCTTGCTGGCTAAAAGGAAGCCAATGTCCTTTTGAGAGAAGAAAAATTTATCCCAATATATCCAAATTCTTTTTATGCTGCACAGAAATGAAATATTATGGTCTCATAATCAGAGGTACATTTTTTTTTTGAAAAAGGAAACGGTTAAAGATTGCTGCTCCATTACTACTTATAAAGTTTAAACTCAAGTCTGTTTACTATAAAAGACGAGCTCTGGTTTGGCTATGACTCCTTCATCTTTTCTAACACAACTGATTAGTATACACGTCACTAAAAATTGTAAGTAGTGAAACAGTTCTGAAAGCTATATTACTGAAAGATGTTCGAATGTCATGTCTCACTCGTGTGGCATAATGGAGATTTAATGGCAACTAGGCTTTTTTTAAAAAAAAAGGTTTTCTGATCTCTTTTCTGTATTTGGGATTGGGAGTTTTGAAACAAACATTTTATACCCAGATAGACTGCCATTTTGTTGGTTGGCTGAAATGTCAGTACTTAGACTTGCTGTTGGGGCTGTACGATAACAAGGATTTTACTTGTTTGATATGATTTGGAACTTCCAATCCTGTATGAAGAGTCACCTATTGGAAGAAAAACACAAATGAAAACATAGAATATGGGAGAAACACAGAAAATAGGAGCAGTAGTAGGCCATTCGGCTCTTCAAGCCTGCACTACCATTCAATATGATCATGTACAAATGACAATGTTCTTCAGTTTAAATGCAGCAGCATTGGGCTTTTTCAGAATGCTGTCAGATCTAGAATTGTAAAACCAGACTGCCTTATTCAGTACTTGAGTCAATGAGAACAAAGTGCAGGTGTTTTCCAATTTTTTTAATATTTAAATACAAGCCAGAATATGATAATTACTGACGCTATCTGGTGATAAATCACATTGTAGTAACTGCATGGAAATATTTTCTGGAGAGAGACAGAGAGACAGACCAAAAGAGAATAAAGGATTCTCTCAATTGGCAAAACAGTTTATTTGAAAAGGAAAGTTTCAGTCATCATTTTAAGAATCCTTTACTGAAACTGCCCTGGACAGTTAGGGATGCACCTGCTGTTAACGATGAATACAATGAGATGTGATTTAGCCAAAGTGGACTGGAAAGAGCTACTTGGAGATATGGCCTATGGACATTGGCGGCAGCACAAGGAGGAACGGCAGCACAATGACATCGGGAGAGGGGTCGTCGGGCTGAGCGGACATGAGCGACGGCACAGATACAACAGGGGAGAGGGCCTCGGGCAGAGTGGCAACCCGAGCTCCGGGTTTTGGAGCTTGAGCGGCGGCTGGAGTCACTGCAGTGCATTTGCGAGGCTGAGAACTTTGTGGATAGCACGTTTCTAGAGGTGGCCACCACGCAGCTTAAGAGTGTGCAGGCAGAGAGGAAGTGAGTGTCCACCAGACAGAAGAGGAGGACCAGGCAGGTAATGCAGGAGTCCCCCGAGTGCATCTCGCTCTCCAACCAGTATTCTGGGGAGCGCAGCCAGAGCCAAGTCTACGGCACCACGGGTGGCTCAGCTGCACAGAGGGGGGGAGGAAGAAGAGCGGAAGAGGATTTGAGCGGAGGGGAGCAGACAGGTGTTTCTGTGGCCGCAGGAGTGACTCCAGGATCATATATTGCCTCCCTAGTGCCAGGGTCAAGGATGTCACTGAGCGGCTGCAGGATATTCTGGGGGAAGAGGGTGAACAGCCAGAGCTACAAAAGAGGGATGAGGTCCTGCAGACAGATTTTAGGGAGCTAGGAGAGGGATTAAAAAGCAGGAGCTCAAAGGTAGTAATCTCTGAATTACTCTCTGTGCCATGTGCTAGTGAGTACAGAAATAGGAGGATAGAGCAGATGAATACATGGCTGGAGAGATGGTGCAGGAGGGAGAGCTTTAGATTCCTGAGGCATTGGGATCATTTCTGGGGGAGGTGGGACTTGGACAAGGCGGACGGGTTGCACCTCAACAGAACCGGGACTAATAACCTCGCCGGAGAGTTTGCTAGAGCTGTTAGGGAGGGTTTAAACTAGATGGCAGGGAGATGGGAACCCGAGAATAGATTCAGACAGGAGAGAAGCAAAGCTGGTATTGGAAAGCAAAAAAGTAGAAAGTGAATTTGGAAGACAGAGGAAACAAGGGCTAGAAAATAGGCAACAAGGGAGTTTGGCAGTGCTAAATGGTATATACTTCAATGCAGAGAGTCTCGGGAATAAGGCAGATGAGCTGAGAGCAAAGATAGACACTTGGGAGTATGATATTATAGCTATTACTAAGACATGGCTAAAAGAAAGGCAGGTATGGCAGTTCAACATTCCTGGTTTAAGGGTTTTCAGACAGAACAGAGAGAGGGGGGTACAAAAAGGAAGGGGGGGGGAATCACAGTATTGATAAAAGAAACAATTACAGTTGTGATGAGGGATACTATGTTGGAAGGATCATCAAATGAGTTCATTTGGGTTGAACTGAAGAACAAATAAAGGACGATCACACTGCTGGGAGTGTATTATAGACCTCCAAACAGTCAGTGAGATAGAAGAGCAAATAAATAGGCAAATTTCTGAGGCAAAAACTATCGGGCAGTAATAGTAGGGGATTTCAACTATCCCAATATTAACTGAAATAAAATTAGTGTGAAAGGTATAGAGGGTGCAGAATTCCTAAAATGCATTCAGGAGAACTTTCTTAGCCAGTATGTAGCAAGCCCGACAAGGCAGCGGGCGGTTCTGGACTTAGTTTCAGGGAATGAAGCTGGACAGGTGGAAGGGCATTTTGGTGCTAGTGATCATAATTCAGTTAGAGTTAGCGTAGTTTATGGGAAAGGACAAAGATAGACCAGAAATAAAAGTTCTCAATTGGGGAAAAGCCAATTTTACAAAGCTGAGATGTGATTTAGCCAAAGTGGACTGGAAAAAGCTACTTGCAGGTCAATCAGTGTCAGAACAGTGGGAGGCATTGAAGGAGGAGAGCCTGAGGGTTCAGAGCAAGTATGTTCCCTTAAAGAAAAAGGGTGGGACTAACAATTCTAGAGCCCCCTGGATGTTAAGGGACATACAGGGTCGGATTAAAAAAATGGAGGCTTTTGACAGATACTGAGGGCTAAATAGTACAGAAACTAGAAAGTGCAAAGGTGAAATTAAAAAGGAAATTAGGAAAGCAAAGAGAGAGCATGAAAAATGTTTGGCAGATAAAAGATGTTTTATAGATACATTAAGAGCAAGAGGATAACTAAAGAAAGAGTAGGGCCTATTAGAAATCATGAAGGTAATCTGTGTGTGGAGGCAGAAGATGTGGGTATGGTTCTTAATGAATACTTTGCGTCTGTTTTCACAAAAGAGAGGGGTGATGAAGACATTGCAATCACGGAGGAGGATTGTGAAATATTAGATGAAATAAACATAGTAAGAGAGAAAGTATTAATGGGTTTAGTAGCTTTGAAAGTGGATAAATCCCCAGACCCAGATGAAATGTATCCCAGCTTGTTAAGAAAAGCAAAAGAGGAAATAGAAGAGGTTCTGACCATTTTCCAATCCTCTCTGGCTACAGGTGTGGTGCCGGAGGACAGGTGTGGTACCTTTGTTTAAGAAGGGAGAAAGGGATAGACTGAGTAATTACAGGCCAGTCAGCCTAACCTCAGTGATGGGAAAATTGCTGGAAACAATTCTGAGGGACAGGATAAATCTTCATTTAGAAATACACAGATTTGTTAAGGGAAGGTCGTGTCTGGCTAACTTGATTGAATTTTTTGAGGAGGTAACATGGAGGGTCGATGAGGGCAGTGCATTTGATGTAGTCGATATGAATTTTAGCAACGCTTTTGATAAAGTCCCACATGGCAGACTGGTCACAAAAGTTAAAGCCCATGGGATCCAGGGCGGAGTGGCAAGTTGGATTCAAAATTGGCTCAGAGGCAGAAAACAAAGGGTAATGGATATGGGTGTTTTTGTGACTAGAAGGCTGTTTCCAGTGGGTTTCCGCAGGGCTCAGTACTCGGTCCCTTGCTTTTTGTGGTATGTATCAATAAATTAGACTTGAATATAGGGGGTATGATTAAGAAGTTTGCAGATGATACAAAAATTGGCTGTGTGGTTGATAATGAAGAAGAAAGCTGCAGACTGCAGGAAGATATCAATGAACTTTTGAGGCTGGCTCATTGAATGTTTTCAAGTCAAAGATAGATAGATTTTTAAGCAATAAGGGAATTGAGGGTTACGGGGAGAGGGCGGGTACATGGAGCTGAGTCCACGACCAGATCAGCCATGATCTTATTGAACGGCGGAGCAGGCTCGAGGGGCTAGATGGCCTACTCCTGTTCCTAATTCTTATGTTCTTATGAACTGGTCAGGTGGGTAGAACAGTGGCAACTGAAATTCAATCCAGAGACGTATGAGGTAATGTATTTGGGGAGGGCTAACAAGGAAAGGGAATATATATTAAATGGTAGGACACTGAAGTGTAGAGGAACAAGTGTAGAGGAACAAAGGAACCTTGGAGTGCATGTCCACAGATCCCTGAAGGCAGCAGGCCAGGTAGATAAGGTGGTTAAGAAGACCTATGGAATACTAGTCTTTATTAGCCGAGGCATAGAATGCAAGAGCAGGCAAGTTATACTTGAACTGTATAAAACACTAGTTAGGCCACAGCTGGAGTACTGCGTGCAGTTCTGGTCACCACATTACAGGAAAGATGTGATTGCACTAGAGAGGGCATAGAGGAGATTTACGAGGATGTTGCCTGGACTGGAGAATATTAGCTATGAAGAAAGACTGGTTAGGCTGTGTTTGTTTTCTTGGGAACAGAGGAGGCTGAGGGGAGACCTTATTGAGGTGTTAAAAATTATGAGGGGCCCAGATAGACCTATTTCCCTTAGCAGAGAGGTCAACAACTAGGGGGCATATATTTAAAGTAATTGGTAGAAGGTTTAGAGGGGATTTGAGGAGAAATGTTTTCACCCAGAGGGTGGTGGTCTGGAACTCATGGCCTGAAAGAGTGGTAGAGGCAGAAACCCTCACCACATTTAAAAGGTACTTGGATGTGCACTTGAAGTACCGTCATCTACAGGGCTGCGGACCAAGTGCTGGAAAGTGGGATTAGGCTGGATAGCTCTGTCAGCCGTGCTATAAATTTCTATGATTCTATGTGTTATGTCTTGAATAAAGAATCTGACCAGACACTTTAAGCTCAAAGCAATGTGTGACCGTAGTCCTTTATTACAGGTCTCCAGAGTGCCTCTCCAGCCTGTGAGGCCTCCTTATGTACAGGTGTTCCCAAGGGATTGTGGGATCCCTTGGGACTCCAGGGGATGGGCCCTCTGGTGGTTAAACAAGGTATTTACATATATAACACTATGAGATACAGCAGAGGAGAGGGCCTCGGGCCGAGCGGACCCGAGTGGCAGTGAGAGGAGGAGCGGCGGTACATTCAAATTCAAAAACAACAAAAAAATCAAGGAGCGGAGTCACAGGACAGCAGGTAGGTGATTGGTTGGTGAGTATACAGCTCTTTTGCTCTCTCGGTTAGGTAGTGGATTAAATTCAGAACTGGGAGAGTATTACCTACTGTAACTTTAGTGAATGAATAACTTAAACTAAATTAACTAATTAAAACAAAAAATAATCATTTGAATAAAAACAAACTAAATGTTATAAATAAAATAAGTTTAGCTAGAGATGGCAGTGCAGGTGGTGTTCGTAACTGCAGCATATGGGAGCTGGTGGAGACCATTGAGATTCCGAGCAACCATATCTGTGGTAAGTGCATGTAGCTCAAGCAACTTCAGCTCAAACTTGAGCTGGAGTACGAGAAGCTGACATTGCGATGCACCAGGGAGGGGGAGAGTTACCGGGACCCTCTGTTCCAGGAGGCCGTCATACCCCTTAGCTTAAGTAGTACTTTAGAGTTTTGTCAATGGTCAGGAACAGGAGGGTGTGACTGCGAGACAGGAAGGTATGGGGACCCAGGATATAGTGATGGAAGAGCCTCAGTCCTTGACCTTGTCCAACAGGTACGAGGTATTTGTTACCTGTGTGGATGAGAACAAGGACTGCAGGGAGGATGGGTAAACTGACCATGGCACAGTGGTACAGGAGGCCATTCAAGTTGGGGGAGTAAAATGGAATGTGGCAGTGGTAGGCAACAGTATAGTCAAGGGGAGTGGTACTGTTCTCTGCAGCCATGACAGGGAGCCTGTGTTGCATGCCCGGTGCCAGAGTTAAAGACATTTCCTTGCGGCTGGAGAAGAACTTGGAGTGGGAAGGGGAGTATCCAGTTGTCATGGTCCGCATAGGAACCAACGACATGCATAGAAGTAGGAATGAGGTTCTGCTGAGAGAGTTTGTGGAGTTGGGATTCAAATTAAAAAGCAGAATCTGAAAGTCAATAGTCTCTGGATTGTTACCTGACCCACGTGCCAATTGGTAAAGGGACAAGCAGATTAGAAGGTTAAATGCGTGCCTGAGAGTGGTGTGTAAGGCAGGGGTTTTGTTTCATGGGGCATTGGCACCAGTACTGGGGAAAGAGGTAGCTGTTTTGTTGGGACTGGCTCCACTTAAACAGGGCAGGAACCAGTATCCTGGTGAATCAAATAACTAGGGCAGTCGGCAAGGCTTTAAACTAATGAAGGGGCAGCGGGGGGGGGGGGGGGGGGGGGGAAGGATTCAGGAAAGAATAAATTTAAAAACAGCAAGAGAAATGTCAAGGCTCTTATGCAGAGTAGAGTTTTGGGTAAAATAAGCAAAGTGGGTCAGGAAAGGACAGAGAAAGTAACAAAGGTAATCGGTATCAGTGACTAAGGCGACTAACATGACATCAACAACAACAACAACTTTTATTTATATAGCACCTTTAACATAGTAAAACGTCCCAGGATGCTCCCAGTGTTATAAGACAAAACAGATATATTTGACACTGAGCCTGATATGTCCTTTCTATATAGTATAAATGCACACCAGGCCCATACTTGAGAGAAGGTCACTCTGTGACCAGTTATCTTTATTACCAAGACCTCAAGTGATGAAGGTAGGTGGAGCTTCCCCTTTTATACCTGAAAGTCCCGGTTAGGAGTGTCTCCCACAAGTTCGCCCCTTGTGGTCAATGTTCTCAAGGTGCATAACTTAGGTCAGCTTATACACGATAGTTGAATACATGACATCACCTCCCCCCCAAAGTCTTATTGGGATCACAGGTTAAGTCTCTCTGGTGGTTTATGCTCCCTTGTCGAGCGCCTGAGTTGGGGCTCCGGTTGTTGGGTGCTGGCCTGAGTGTCTGCTGTTTGCGGTGCCTCAGGCCTGTCCGGACTGCCCACAGTGACTGGGCTCTCCTCCACTTGGTTCCAGTGTTCGGTCACCTGTGGTGGAGTAAACTCTACGTCGTGTTCTTCCTCTGCTTCTTCTATGGGGTTGCTGAACCTCCTTTTAGTTTGATCCACATGTTTGCAGCAGATTTATCCATTGGTAAGTTTAACTACCAAAACCCTATTCCCCTCTTTGGCAATCACAGTGCTTGCAAGCCACTTGGGCCCTGCAGCGTAATTAAGGACAAAAACAGGGTCATTGACATCAATACATCGCGCCCTCACATTTCTGTCATGGTAGTCACATTGTGAATGACGCCTGCTCTCAACAATTTCTTTCATAGTAGGGTGTATAAGGGATAACCTGGTTTTGAGCGTCCTTTTCATTAGCAGCACTGCGGGTGGAACTCCTGTGAGTGAATGTGGTCGGGATCTATTGGTGTGATAAGCGGCTTTGTAGGGAACCCGCTTGGATTCTGAGCATCCCCTGTTTGATTATCTGCACTGCTCGTTCCGCCTGGCCGTTTGAGGCCGGCTGGAACGGTGCCGTTCTGACATGGTTGATTCCATTGCCTGCCATGAAGTCCTGGAATTCAGTGCTTGTGAAGCACGGGCCAATGTCGCTGACCAAGACATCCAGTAGACCATGGGCGGCGAACACTGCCCGTAGACTTTCTACCGTGGCAGAGGTTGTGCTTGAATTTAAAATGGGACACTCAATCCATTTGGAGTAGGCATCTACTACAACCAAAAACATTTTTCCCATGAAAGGACCTGCGTAGTCCACATGGATGCGTGACCATGGCTTGGCAGGCCAGGACCAGGGGCTAAGGGGGGGCTTCCCTGGGTGCGTTGCCCAGCTGAGCACACGTGTTGCACCTGCGAACACAAAGTTCCAGGTCTGCATCTATCCCTGGCCACCAAACATGTGACGTGGTAATTGCCTTCATCATGACAATGCCCGGGTGCTCATTGTGAAGTTCTCTGATAAACACCTCTCTGCCCACCTGGGGCATGACTACTCGGTTTCCCCACAGAAAGCAATCGGCCTGAATCCTTGCGCCTATGAAACGGTTTAAATTCCTCAGGGCATGCCCCGTACGTGGCTGCCCAGTCCCCATTCAGGACACATTTCTTAACTAAAGACAATAGCGGGTCTTTATTTGTCCAGATTTTAATCTGACGGGCTGTCACAGGTGAGCCTTCGCTTTCGAAAGCTTCAACAGCCATGACCATCTCAGCATCATGCTCAATTGCCCCCTCAGTGGTGGCGAGTGGGAGCCTGCTGAGTGCATCGGCGCAGTTTTCAGTGCCCAGTCTGTGCCGAATTGTATAGTCATAGGCGGTTAACGTGAGTGCCCACCTCTGTATGCGAGTCGATGCATTTGCATTTATGGCCTTGTTGTCGGCCAAAAGGGACGTTAGAGGTTTGTGATCTGTCTCCAGCTCAAATTTCCTGCCAAACAGGTACTGGTGCATTTTTTTTTTTTTAACAGCATATACACATGCAAGTGCTTCCTTTTCTGCCATCCCGTAGCCCTGTTCTGCCTGGGACAAACTTCTGGAGGCATAAGCTACCGGCTGTAACTGACCCTTGGCATTAACATGCTGCAACACACACACCCGAGCCCATCGGACGACGCATCGCACATTAAAACGAGTTTCTTACATGGGTCATATAACGTTAACAGATTGTTGGAGCATAACAAATTTCGTGCTCTATCAAAAGCCCTTTCCTGGCTGTCCCCCCAGACCCATTCGTGACCTTTGCGTAGGAGCACGTGTAGCGGCTCTAACAGTGTGCTCAATTTGAGAAGAAAGTTACCAAAATAGTTCAGGAGCCCCAGGAACGAACGCAGCTCCGTCGTGTTACGGGGTCTGGGTGCTCTCTGGATTGCTTCTGTTTTGGTCGCAGTAGATCTGCTGCTACTCTCATCCCCAGGAATTCTACCTCTGGAGCTAGGAAGACGCACTTCACCTTTTTCAGTCGCAGACCTACCCGGTCCAGTCTGCGTAGCACCTCCTCCAGGTTGCGGAGGTGTTCTTCAGTATCGCAACCAGTGATGAGGATGCCGTGTTGAAAAACCACTGTCCTTGGAATGGACTTGGAGGTTTTCCATATTTCGTTGAAAGATCGCGGCAGCCAAGTGAATCCCAAACGGACATCTATTGTACTCAAACAACCCTTTGTGTGTCGTGATGGTGGTCAGCTTCTTCGACTCACTCGCCAGCTCCTGGGTCATGTAAGCTGAGGTCAAGACCAATTTTGAAAAAAGTTTGCCACCGGATAGCATCACAGAGAGGTCCTCTGCTCTCGGTAGCGGGTACTAGTCTTGGAGTGACACCCGATTGATCATGGCCTTGTAATCACCACATATCCTGACCGACCCATCCGCCTTGAGCACCGGCACAATCGGGCTCGCCCAGTCACTGAATTCGACTGGCGAGATGATGCCTTCCCTCAGCAGGCGGTCCAATTCGCCTTCTATCTTTTCCCGCATCACGTACGGCACCGCTCTGGCCTTGTGGTGTACTGGCCTGGCGTCCAGGTTTTTGTGAATCACTACCTTGGTCCCCATGAAAGTGCCAATGCCGGGTTGAAATAGTGAGTCAAATTTGTCCAGGACCTGTGAGCATGATATTCGCTCCACAGAAGAAATTGCATTGACATCGTCCCATTTCCAGTTCATGACAGCCAGCCAACTCCTCCCCAGCAGTGCGGGACCGTCCCCCGGGACAACCCAGAGTGGCAACCTGTTCTCCAGATCTTTGTGGGTCATGACTACCGTGGCGCTGCCTAGCACCGGAATGATTTCCTTTGTATATGTCCGTAGCTGTGCGTCAATCGGCGATAATTTTGGCCTCCTCGCCTTGGATGCCCACAACTTGTCGAACTGTTTGATATTCATCAGGGACTGGCTGGCCCCTATGTCTAGCTCCATTGATACTGGGATGCTATTGAGGAGCACTTTCATCATTATCGGTGGTGTCCTGGTGTATGAACTGTATATGTGCGCCACCTGAACTCGCTGAACTTCTGCTTCCAGCGATTTCCCCCAGTGTCCATTTGGCCTCGTAGGGCTTACATCGTCCCCGTCCTCCTCGTACATCAACCTGGCTGCAGGCTTCCTGCACATATGTGCCAAGTGACCGCTGACATTGCAGATTCTGCAGGTATATTGCTGATACCTGCAAACTCTGGCTGTGTGTTTGCCTCCACACCTCCAACATGAGCCGTTGTTGGAAACAAAAGGTCCATTACCAGTCGATCGTCTCTGACTGTCTCTGTAACTGTCCTTAAGTGCACCATTACTGGCCGCATTGTCCATTGCGATGGCATGAATCGCCGTTCAGCTAGCCATTGTCTCTGTTGAATTTCCCCTTTGGGTTCGACTACATGCTGGGATTGTCCTTGTCTGCCTAGAGAACTGTGTGCCGCGTTAACAATGTTGACTCCCTGGTCGTTTGCTGCATTTGAGCCAAGATTGTTGCCATAAATCATTCTGGTCTCTTCCTCCCGAGATAATTGTCTGGGCTATCATAACCGCCGCTTCCAAGGTCAAGTCTTTGGTCTCAATCAGTTTCTTAAATTCCTGGAAACCCGAGCGTGCCCGATGCCCTTAATAAAAAAAGTCTTGCAGCATCTCCACTCTGCATGCATCTGGGAACTTACATAGGCTTGCCAGTCACCGAAGATCTGCCACAAAGTTTGGAATGCTTTGCTCTTCTCGCCGCCGGTGCATGTAAAACCGGTGTCTCGCCATGTGCATGCTGCTTGCCGGTTTAAGGTGTTCCCCGATCAACTTACTCAGCTCTTCGAACGTCTTGTCCGCCAGCTTCTCTGGCGCTAGAAGGTCCTTCATCAGGGAGTACGTTCTGGATCCACAAACCGTCAGGAGATGAGCCCTGCGTTTGTCGGCCGAATCCTGTCCCAACCATTCCTTAGTGACAAAACTTTGCTGTAGTCTCTCAATAAAGTCATCCCAATCATCACCAACACAGTACCTCTCTTCTGTGCTGCTAGTGGCCATGCTCGTGTGGTTTAAATCCCAGTTTCTCGTCGCCAATATGTCCTTACTATACAGTATAAATGCACACGAGGCCCATACTTGAGAGTAGGTCATTCTGTGACCAGTTACCTTTATTACCAAGACCTCAAGAGACAGACGGTGGGTGGAGCTTCCCCTTTTATACCTGAAAGTCCAGGTTAGGAGTGTCTCCCACAAGTTCGCCCCCTGTGGTCAATGTTCTCAAGGTGTACAACTTAGGTCAGCTTATACATGGGTTACAATGATAGTTGAATACATGACAGAGCCACACAAGAAGAAATTATGGCAGATGACCAAAAGCTTGGTTAAAGAGGTAGGTTTTAAGCACCGTCTTAAAAGAGGAAAGAGAGGTAGAGAGGCGGAGAGGTTTAAGAAGGGAGTTCCAGAGCTCAGGGCCCAAGCAGCTGAAATCACGGCCACTGATGGTTGAGCTGTTATAATCAGGGATGCTCAAGAGGGCAGAATTTAAGGAACGCAGATATCTCGGGATTTGTGAGGTTGAAATAGATTACAGAGCTAGGGAGGGGCAAGGCCATGGAGGGATTTGTAAACAAGGATGAGAATTAATCGGGAGCCAATGTAGGTCAGCGAGCACAGGGGTAGCGAATGTGATCGGGGCCTAGGAGAGACGTGAGTTCGGGGCCCAGAAGAGGCGTGGACCCAGGGGTAGCATGGGCCAGCCCACACTCCGATAACTGTGCACACTAGGTCCGTGCAGCAGAGCTGGGCTCCAGTCGTCTTGGTTAATCCTTGCCACTGGAACAAGACCTAGCTCTGTCAAGCCCGTGTGGTGGCTGGTGTGCAATGACCACCCCATGTTAAAAAAAATCCATGCACAGGCATCTTCCACCCTTCAATATGCAGTTCAGGATCCTAGAATATTAGGTCCTTCATTGAAACACCTGTGAACTCATTGAACTCATCCCTTTTTGGCGTGGGAGCAAGTCATCCTCGATTCGAGGGACTGCCTAAGAAGAAGAAGATGATGGGTGATCGGGACTAGGTGCGGGTTAGGACACGGGCTGCCGAGTTTTGGTTGACCTCAAGTTTATGTAGTGTAGAATGTGAGAGGCCAGCCAGGTGTGCATTGGAGTAGTCAAGTCTAGAGGTAACAAAGGCATGGATGAGGGTTTCAGCAGCAGAAGGGCTGAGGTTGGGCAGAGGCGGGCGATGCTGCGGAGGTGAAAATCGGCGGTTTTAGTTATGCCGCGGATATGTGGCCGGAAGCTCATTTCAGGGTCAAATATGACACCTAGGTTGCGAACAGTCTGGTTTAGTCTCAAATAGATTCTAGGGAGAGGGATGGAGTCAGTGGCTAGGGAACGCAGTTTGTGGCGGGGACCAAACTCAATAGCTTCGGTCTTCCCAATATTTAATTGGAGAAAATTTCTGCTCGTCCAATACTGGATGTCGAACAAGCAATCTGACAATTTAGAGACCATGGCGGCGGCGGGGGTGGGGGTGGGGTGCGGGGGGTCGAGAGAAGTGGTGGAGCAGTAGAGCTGGGTGTCATCAATGTACATGTGGAAACTGACGCTGTGTTTTCGGATGATATCGCCAAGGGGCAGCATATAGATGAGAAATAGGAGGGGGCCAAGGATAGATCTTTGGGGGACACCAGAGGTAACGATGCGGGGGTGGGAAGAGAAGCCGTTGCAGGTGATTCTCTGGCTACGATTAGATAGATAAGAATGGAACCAGGTAAGTGAAGTCCCACCCAGCTGGACGAAAGTAGAGAGGTGTTGGAGCAGGATGTACTGGTCAACCGTGTCAAAGGCTGCAGACAGGTCCAGGAGGACAAGGAGGGATAGTTTACTTTTGTCACAGTCACAAAGGATGTCATTTAGAAGGGATTCAAACCTTGAGTTCCGGGAAAGATGGCCACGGATTTGGGAGGCGACAACACAGTCAAGGACTTTGGACAGGAAAGGGAGGTGGGAGATGGGGCGGTAGCTAGCAAGCACAGTGGGATTAAGGGTTGGTTTTATGAGAGGGGTGATGACCGCAGATTTGAAGAGGGGAACAGTACCCAAGGAGAGTTAACCGTTAACAATGTCGGCTAACATGGGAGCCAGAAAAGGAAGTTGGGTGGTCAGCAGTTTAGTGGGAATAGGGTCAAGGGAGCAGGAAGTGGGTCTCATGGACAAGATGAGCTTGGAGAGGTCAAGAGGGGAGATCAAAGAGAAACAAGAGAAAGATGTGAGTTTAGGGCTAGTGCAGGTGGGAGCCTCAGAGAAAGTTTGGCCCTGTGGGCTAGGGAAAGGAAGGGAATTCGCAGAGGCAGCTGATTAGATGGTCTCAATCTTTGAGACAAAGAAGTTCATGAGCTCCTCACACTTGTTGTTGGAGATGAGTGTGGAGGAGACAGGGGAGAGGGGTTTAAGGAGACAGTTGGCAGTAGAGAAGAGTAGTCGGGGGTTATCTTTGCATTCCAGAATGATCCTGGAATAGTGAGCAGTTTTTGTAGACAAGAGTCGACTCGATAATGCTTTATGTGTTCAAGCTAGATCTGGCGGTGAATGGCTAAACCTGTTGTCCGCCACATCCGGTCAAGTCTGCACCCCTTGGACATGAGGGAGCGAAGATGAGGGCTGTATCAGGGGGAACGGCCAGGGTGGGAGAGAGTAATGGTTTTAATAGGGACTAGGGCATCAAAGGAGGTGGTGAGGGTGCAGTTCAGCAGATAGGTGGCTGCAGAAATGTCATTGTGAAAGGAGGGCCAAAGGCTGGACAATTTGGAGTTGATAAGTGCAGCTGTAAGAGCTTGGAGAGAGTTTTTCCAGGGGTGGATGCAGAAGGAAGTAGGTTTGGATTGGGGAAGGGTGAAGTGGGTCGAAAGCAATGCAAGGAAATTGTCAGAGGGAGCATTATCTTTAACTGGAATAGCGAGGCCACGAGAGATAGCAAGGTCAAGGGGGTGGCCGTGAATATGGGTTGAGAAATTTACATGGAGGGAGAGATTAAGGGAAGACAGGAGGGTAGTGAACTCGGAGGAGAGAGAGCATGATGAATTGAGATGGAGGTTGACATCGCCGAGGATGAGAAAAAAGTCAAAGCTGAAGGCACTATATCTGAATGCATGAAGCATTAGCAACAAAATAGATTATTAATTGCGCAGATAGAAATTAATAGATTTGATCTAATAGCCATTATGGACATATGGTTGCAAAGTGACCAAGGTTGGGAATTAAATATTCCAGGATACTTAACTTTTCGAAGAGATAGGCAAAATGGAAAAGGAGTAGGGGTAGCCCTGATAATAAAGGATGGGATAAAGACAGTAAAGAGAAAGGATCTTGGCTCGGAAAATCAAGAAGTAGAATCAGTTTGGGTGGAGCCAACAGCAAGGGACAGAAAACATTGGCGGGAGTTGTTTATAGGCAGAGTATAAATCCGGAAATTAGAGGCACATGTAACAAGGCTAATACAGTAATCATGGGGGACTTTAATCTACATATAGACCGGGCAAACCAAATTTGCAGTAATAGTGTGGAGGACGAGTTAGTGTTCTGGATCAGTATGTTGAGGAACCAACTAGAGAACAGGCTATTTTAGATTTAGTATTGTGCAATGAGAAAGGGATAATTAATAACCTTGCAGTAAAGGAGCCTTTAAGGGAGAGCGATCATAATGGGGCAGAAACCCCAGCCTCCCCGGGTCCGTACGGACCCAGGAAGGCATCGCAAAAGCCGTTTTTTAGCATGCAATGCGCATACGCCAAAAATAGACTTTTTCGATCTGTCAAGCTCGTATCCCCACAGCCAGGACATTCACATGGGCAAGAATGCAGTATTTATCCATATCTTGCCCAGTAAATGTCCTGAAAACTCTTGCGCCTGGTAAAAGCAGGCGCATAGCCTACTTTTACCAGCATAAGCGTTTTAAAACATTCAAAAACATAGTAAAATAAAATTTTAAAAACAAATTTTAATGTTTAAAAACTCTGACCACTAAGGTAAGTTTATTTTAAACCATAATTTAAAAACTTTTTTTTTTTTTTAAATCGGAAAAGTATATATTTTTTCTCAGACTTTAATTCAAATAAAAATTATGTGATGTATTTTTTCTATTTTTAAAAATTTGTATTTGGGTGTTTGCGGGGGTGTTTCTCAATCATAATAATGAGAACTCGTACTTACGGAGTTCCCATTATTATGAATGAGAAAATACTGTATCTAGATTGACTGGCCAGTGCCATGTGACTCTAGCTCCAGCATCCGAATGTCCCGATGTGCACACGCTGCGATGCGCAGGGAGAGGAGGCCTCAGGACCGGTGGGCGCAGCAGGATAAGGTAGGTGCGCATCTTTTTTACCATTTTCTGTCGAGCGCCTGCGGGAAGCAGTGTACCGGGATTTCAGGGCCAATATGATAGAATTTTAGATTGAGTTTGAAAGTGATTTCGTTAAATCCGAAACTAGGGCCTTAAATCTAAACAAAGCAAACAATGTAGGTATGAGGGGCGAGTTGGCCAAGGTAGATTGGGAAACTACATTAAAAAGTATGATGGTAGACAAGCAATGGCTAGCATTTAAAGAATTAATACATCATTTACAATAATATACATTCTTTTAAGGCACAAAAACCCCACGGGAAAAGTGGTCCAACCGTGACTAACAAGAGAAGTTAAAGGTAGTATTAGATCACAGGAAGAGGCTTTATAATGTTGCCAAAAAAGTAGTAAGCCTGAGAATGAGGAGGATTTTAAAATTCAGCAAAGGAAGACCAAGAAATTGATAAGGAAAGAGATAAAAAAAGAGTATGAGAGAAAATTAGCAAGAGACATAAAAACAGATTATAAACGTTTCTATAGGTATGTAAATAGGAAGAGATTTGTGAAAGTAAACGTTGGCCCAATCGAGGCAGACAGGAGAAATTATAATGGGCAATAAGAAAATGGCAGAGACATTAAACAAATACTTCGTATCTGCCTTCACAGTAGAAGACACAAAAATACATTCTGGAAATAATGGGGAACCAAGGGTCTAGAGAGAATGAGGAACTTAAAGAAATCAGTATAAGTAAAGACAAAGTACTGGAGAAATTAATGGGACTAAGTGGCAACAAATCCCCTGGACCTGATGACATGCATCCTTGGGTTTTAGAAGAGGTAGCTGCAGAAATAGTGGATGCACTAGTATTAATCTTCCAGAATTCCCTAGATTCTAGAACAAGGATTGGAAGGTAGCAAACATAACCCCGCTATTTAAGAAAGAAGGAATAGAAAAAAACGGGGAACTACAGGCCAGTTAGCCTGACATCAGTACGAGGCAAAATGCTAGAATCTATTATTAGGACTGTGGTAACAGGGCACTTAGAAAATTGTAATATGATTAGGCGGAGTCAACATGGTTTTTTGAAAGGGAAATTGTATTTGACAAATCTGTTAAGAATTTTTAAAAGATATAACTAGTAGAATGGATATGGGGTAATCAGTGAATGTAGCATATTTGGATTTTCAAAAATAATTCAATAAGGTGCCACACAACAGGTCATTACACAAAATTAGGACTCATGGGATTGGGGGTAAAATACGAGCATGGATTGTAGATTGATTGATGGACAGAAAACAGAGAGTAGGAATAAACGGATTTTTTCGGGTTGGCAGCTAGCGGGGTACCGCAATGACTAGTGCTTGGTCCTCAGCTATTCACAATCTATATTAATGACTTAGATGAAGGGACTAAGTGTAACATATCCAAGTTTGCTGATGATACAAAGTTAGGTGGGAAAGTAAGCTGTGAGGAGGACGCAAAGATGTTGCAGAGAGATATAGGCCCCGAACTTACTTAGTGGAAGCTAAGTGACACCCAAAGCACCGCTGAGATCCTGACGGTACTCTGGGCGGAACTTTCATGAAAAAGTACTGCCGAGGATTGAGTCAGGCCCGGGGGGATCAAAACAGATCAAAATAAAAATCTCCCCCAAAAAACACAGGAAAACCTTTTGGGGACTCCATCCACCTGAATCGCTGGCAAAAAAAATAAAGAAACTAAGTTTACTAACTTTTTTTGCAGGTCTTCATACTGACCATTGAAGTTAGGCCTGCCTCCACGCGGTGGGGTCCCTGCTGCAGCGGACTCCCGCCAGGACCATACTGGGATCTCGGCGGGTGGGACGATACTTGCGCGCGTTGCACGCCAGTGGACGGTCCCCAGTGGTCTTCCCTCCCCGCCGGCGGGAGGCCTCCACCAAACTCGCTCGGAGGGGAGACCGCCCAGAAAGTTCGGCGGCAGCGGGCACCAGCGGGCAGTAAGTCCACCAAGTTCGGGGTGCCACAGACAGGTTGACTGAGTGGGCAAGAACATGGCAAATGGAATACTATGTGGGGAAGTGTGAAGTTACCCACTTTGGTAGGAAAAACAAAAAAGCAGAATATTTTTTGAATGGTGAGAAACTGGGAAATGTTTGCATTCAGAGGGACCTGGGTGTCCCTGTACATGAATCACAGAAAGTTAACAGGCAGGTACAGCAAGTAATTAGGAAAGCAATTGGTATGTTAGCTTTTGTTACAAAGGGATTAGAGTAGAAGAGTAAAGAAGTCTTAATACAATTTTACAGGGTGTTGGTGAGGCCACACCTGGAGTACAGTGTACAGTTTTGGTCTCCTTACCTAAGGAAAGACATACTTGCCTTAGAGGGAGTGCAACGAAGGTTCACTAGACTGGTTCCTGGGATGAGGGGATAGCCCTATGAGGAGAGATGGAGTAGACGAGGCCTATATTCCCTGGAGTTAAGAAGAATGAGAGGCGATCTCATTGAAACATATAAAATTCTTAAGGGGCTAGACAGGGCTAATGCTGAGAAAATGTTTCCCCTGGCTGGGGAATCTAGAACACGGGGTCAGTCTCAGAATAAGAGGTCGGCTATTTAGGACCGATATGAGGAGAAATTTCTTCACTCAAAGGGTTGTGAATCTTTGTAATTCTCTACCCGAGAGAGCTGTGGAAGCTCAGTTGTTGAGTATAATCAAGGCAGAGGTCAATACATTTTTGGGAACTAAGGGAATTAAGGCTAATGGGGATAGTCCGGGAAGGTGGAGTTCATGTCGAAGATCAGCCATGATCTTGTTGAATGCCGGAGAAGGCGAGAAGGGACATATGACCTACTCCAGCTCCTATTTCTTATGTTCTTATGTGTCTGGAACACTCCATGAATGGAATGGCCTGGTTATGAGGAGCTCCGTGCTAATAAGATACCTGACATAAAAGAAATAAAATTTCTCCCCAGTCCAGTATTTTCCTTCTATAAAATGTAGGAATGCTTTAAATAAAAAAATGTTTACTCAAGTTTCCATTAAGTATTCACATATGGATTTTCTAAACGAGAATCAAGTGAACTTGTTGTAACTTTTAGCCTGTTCTCAACCGTTCAAAAAAAAAATTAGTTGTTGGGATGTGGGGATTTATTGCCCATCCATAATTGCCCTTGAGAAGGTGGTGGTGAGCCGCCTTCTTGAACCGCTGCAGTCCGTGTGGTGAAAGTGCTCCCACAGTGCCGTTAGGGAGGGAGTTCCAGGATTTTGACCCAGCGTCGCTTAAGGAACGGCGATATATTTCCAAATCAGGTTATTGGGTACCCAATTCTATGATTCTATAAGAGTGCCCTCTCTATTAGCCAAGCACACCACCTTTTATCTGGTGACTGAAATAACTATGCATCATATCGATCTGTGCACCACTTTCCACCAGCAGAATTTCAATTATTTTCAGCATTGCCAGATAAAATCCAAGATTTAGTGGCGATATCAAAAACTTAAAATGCTCTTTGCTTGATGGCCAAACTTTATAAAACTCATTACTAGGACACAAGTTGGAGTGGGCCTGGACTTCCGCAGGGCTTCTCCCAGTGTCCCTTTGGACCTCCAGTGGAGATCAGCCAACCACCTCTCCACACCCGCCCCAAATAAAACAGAGATTTGGTTATGCTGGGTTGCTGGCCTCCCACCAGAATTGTGTCAGGAGACCAAGAGAACCCCAACAGGATTTTGGGGCGTTGTATAGGGGCGCTCCTACTGTACACTATCACAGTCAGTGAAATCCCCATCACTTGTGCATCTTTATTGAGAACATAAAAACATGCCAAATGGTTCAACTTATAGTTAAGCACGGTTGCCTTCTATCCATGCCTTGCTTTTCCACCAACCCCTCCAAAAGCAAGTATAAATGAATAAAATATAGCTACAAATAACAATACTACAAGTTTCTAGTGGCCGCATTAGCTTTGAAACCAATCAATCGTTACCAAGTCTCAACAGATAGCATGGGGAAAGAGGAACCACAAATTGGGTAACAATCTCCTACCTTGTATGAGATTCCTAATTTTCAGGACAGTTGTATGTCCCACACCCCACAATGGAGAGCTACAAGTTCGATGAGAGATGGGGAACCACTGCAATACACTGGGGCCCCACGTTGTCGATGACCCGAGACCTACTCCGTTATTTTCTATGTTTCTATAGGAATGGGGTACTGAAGTTGCATGTTCAGCCATGAACTAATTGAATGGCGGTGCAGGCTAGAAGGGCCGAATGGCCTACTCCTGCACCTATTTTCTATGTTTCTATGTTCCTAATGCGTTCAATGCAACGCGGATGCGAAGTGCCGAGCATGCTCTGAGCCTGCATACCGACCATGCACAGGTTCATAAGACCATGAGCTGTAGAAGGCCTGCCCTTAGTGCAACTACAGCACTTGAGCCAAGATCATCATCATCATCCTAGGCAGTCCCTCGGAATCGAGGAAGACTTGCATCCACTCTTTAAAAATGAGTCCTTAGGTGGCTGAACAGTCCAATACGAGAACCACAGTCCCGGTCACAGGTGGGACAGATAATCGTTGAGGGAAGGGGTGGGTGGGACAGGTTTGCCACACGCTCTTTCTGCTGCCTGCGCTTGATTTCTGCATCCTCTCGGCGACGAGACTCGAGGTGCTCGGCACCCTTCCGATGCACTTCCTCCACTTAGGGCGGTCTTTGGCCAGGGACTCCCAGGTGTCGGTGGGGGTGTTGCACTTTTTTCAGGGAGGCTTTCAGGGTGTCCCCGTAACGTTTCCACATTCGGACCGGTGTCAAACAGGGCTGCGCCATCGCCCCAAGCCTCTTCTCAATCTTCCTCGCTGCCACGCTCTACCTCACAGTCAACAAGCTTCCCGCTGGAGTGGAACTAAACTGCAGAACCAGTGGGCACCTGTTCAACCTTCGCCGTCTCCAGACCAGGTCCAAGACCACTCCAACCTTGAGCCAAGAGGTGCTGAGGAGGACGCCAGATGTAATTGTTTTCTTCCTTCTGGGTGGCCCTATCCTTGTGACAGAGCCACCCTATATTAATGTCCCGGCTTGGTGCCTTTGTGCTCCTTTATTAAAAATGCCAGCAGTTTAAGGGGAGCACCGCAGCATTTCCGTAAGTGCCTGGCACCCGACATTCCAGCCCACGATTCATGCGGCGCTCCCACCATGTCACGTGTTCGGTGCCAGGAGTGTCACAAAATAAACAAAGTTGATTTCTCGTCATCTGCCTGGGTCAGCTCAGTGAGGTGGAGGCACGAGCAGCGCACGATTCACCGCAGCCCCGGCACTACCACGCCCAGGCCAGCTCTCCGTTTCAAAGTTCTTTCTTGCACTAGTTAACCACTTCAACAAAAGGTCAGCTACAGGGACACCAAGGAAACTTGAAAACTAGCTTCTGGGATGCATGCCTATTGGGATACACTGACTGGCTGTAAAGCTTTTAGCCCTCGTGGGCCACACATGGATTCTTTGCGTCTACGTATAAAGTATGAATCTATATCCAGAGACTTGAGCACAAAAATCTAGCTGACGCTCCAGTGCAGTGCTGAGGGAATGCTGCACTGTCGGAGGTGCCGTCTTTCAGATGAGACTTTAAACCGAGGCCCCATCTGCTCTCTCAGGTGGATGTAAAAGATTCCATGGCACTATTTTGAAGAAGAGCGGCGGAGTATCCCCGGTGTCCTGGGGCCAATATTTATCCCTCAATCAACATCACTAAAAACAGATGATCTGGTCATTATCACATTGCTGTTTGTGGGAGCTTGCTGTGCGCAAATTAGCTTTTTTTTAAAAAAAAAAAAATTTGTTCGCAGATGTGGGCATCGCTGCCAAGGCCAGCAATTATTGCTCATCCCTAACTGACCTTGAGAAGATGGGGGTGAGCCACCTTCTTGACCCGCTGCAGTCCGTCTGACGGAGGTACTCCCACAATGCCGATAGGGAGGTAGTTCCAGGACTTTAACGTAGCGATGATGAAGGAACAGCGACATATTTCCAAGTCAGGATGCTGTGTAACTTGGAGGGGAACTTGCAGGTGATGGTGCTCCCATGTCCTTCTAAAGGCCTGATCCTGCCTTTACTACAATTGAGTGTGTGTGTGTGCGCGTGTGTGTGTGTAATCTGACGTTTAAAGCAACAAAGCGAAAAAAGAGCAAGAAAGCAGCCCAACACGCCGGTGGTGCAGGGAGTGAATGTTGAAGGTGGTGGATGGCTGCCAATCAAGCGGGCTGCTTTGTCCTGGATAGTGTTGAGCTTCTTAAACATTGTTGGAGCTGTACTCATCCAGGCACATGAAGAGTATTCCATCACACTCCTAACTTGTGCCTTGTAGATGGTAGAGAGGCTTTGGAGATTCAGGAGGTGAGACACTCACCGCAGAATACCCAGCCTCTGACCTGCGCTTGTAGCCACCGTATTTCTGTGGCTGGTCCAGTTAAGTTTCTGGTTTTGTGTAGTGCAAATGTTACTTGCCACTTATCAGCCCAAGCCTGAATGTCGTCCAGATCTTGCTGGATGCGGGCATGGACTGCTTCATTATCTGAGGAGTTGCGAATGCTACTGAACACTGTGCAGTCATCAGCGAACATCCCCACTTCTGACCTTATGATGGAGGGAAGGCCATTGATGAAGCAGCTGAAGATGGTTGGGCCTAGGACACTGCCCTGAGGAATTCCTGCAGTGTGGCCCTGGGGCTGTGATGATTGACCTCCAACAACCATATCCATCTTCCTTTGTACTGGGTATGACTCCAGCCAGTGGAGAGTTTTCCCCATTATTGTCATTGACTTCAATTTTACTACGGCTCCTTGATTCCACACTCGATCAAATGCTGCCTTGATGTCAAGGGCTCTCACCTCACCTCTGGAATTCAGCTCTTTTGTCCAAGTTTGAACCAAGGCTGTAATGAGGTCTGCAGCTGAGCAGAACCCAAACTGAGCAGCGTTGAGCAGGTTATTGGTGAGCAAGTGCCGCTTGATAGCAATGTCGACGACACCTTCCATCACTTTGCTGATGATTGAGAGTAAACAAATGGTGCGGTAATTGGCTGGTTTGGATTTGTCCAGCTTTTTGTGGACAGGATATACCTGTACAGTTTTCCCTATTGTTGGGTAGATGCCAGTGTTGTAGCTGTACTGAAACAGCTTGGCTAGAGGCGCGGCTAGTTCTGGAGCACAAGTCTTCAGCACGACAGCCGGGATGTTGCTGGGGCCCATATCCTTTGCTGTATCCAGTGCACTCAGCTGCTTCTTGATATCACGTAGAGTGAATCGAATTGGCTAAACACTGGCTTCTGTGATGGTGGGGACCTCAAGAGGAGGCCGATATGGATCATCCACTCGGCACTTCTGGCTGACGATGGTTGGAAACACTTCAGCTTTGTCTTTTGCACTTGCGTGCTGGGCTCCACCATCATTGAGGATGGGGATATTCATGGAGCCTCCTCCTCCCGTTAGTTGTTTAATGGTCCACCACCATTGATGTGGCAAGTCTGCAGAGCTTTGATCTGATCCATTGATTGTGGGATCACTTAGCTCGGTTTATAGCACGCTGCATGTAGTTCTGTTTTTTTAGCTTCCCCAGGTTGGTAACTCATTTTTAGGTATACCTGGTGCTGCTCCTGGCATGCTCTTCTGTACTCCTCATTGAACCAGGGTTGGTCCCCTGGCTTGATACAGTGAGGGACATGCTGAGCCATGAGGATACAGATTGTGGTGGAATACAATTATGCTGCTGATGGCTCATAGATGCCCAGTTTTGAGCTGATAGATCTGTTCTGAATCTATCCCATTTAGCACGGTGCTAGTGCCACACAACACAATGGAGGGTGCCCTCAGTGTGAAAACAGGACTTCGTCTCTACAATGACTGTGCAGTGGTCACTGCTACCAACGCTGTCGTGGACAGATGCATCTGCGACAGGTAGATATGTGAGGACGAGGTCAAATAGATTTTTCCCTCGTGTTGGTACTCTCACCACCTGCTGCAGGCCCATTCTGGAAGCTATGTCCTTCAGGACGCGGCTAGCTCGGTCAGTAGTGGTGCATTGAGTACATTCTGTGCCCTTGCTATCCTCAGCGCTTCTTCCAAATGGTGTTCAACATGGAGGAGTACTGATTCAGCGGAGGGCGGTAGGTGGTAATCAACAGGTGGTTTCCTTGGCCATGTTTGACCTGAAGCTATTAGACTTCATGGGGTCCGGAGTCAATGTTGAGGACACCCATGGCTACTCCCTCACGACTGTATACCACTGTGCCACCACCTCTGGTGACATACCCAAGGATGGTGATGGAGGAGTCCGGGACATTGGCTGAAAGGTGTGATTCTGTGAGTATGACTCTGTCAGGCTGTTGCTTGACTAGTCTGTGGGACAGCTCTCCCAATTTTGCCACACGTCCCCAGATGTTAGTGAGGAGGGCTTTGCAGGGTCGACTGGGCTGGGTGTACTATTGTCATGTCCGAGCCAGTGCTGAGTCAATGCCGGGTGGTCTACCACAGAAAGTTGTTGAGGCCAATTCACTAAATATATTCAAAAAGGAGTTAGATGTAGTCCTTACTACTAGGGGGATCAAGGGGTATGGCGAGAAAGCAGGAATGGGGTACTGAAGTTACATGTTCAGCCATGAACTCATTGAATGGTGGTGCAGGCTCGAAGGGCCGAATGGCCTACTCCTGCACCTATTTTCTATGTTTCTATGGTCTGTCTGGTTTTATTCTTCTTACTGTTTCTTGTAGCAGTTTGTTACAACTGAGTGGCTTGCTAGGCCATTTCAGAGGGCAGTTAAGAGTTAACCACATTGCTGTGGGTATGGAGTCACATATAGGCCAGACCAGGTAAGATTTCCTCTCAAAGGACATTAGTGAACCAGATGGCTGCCATGTTTCCTACATTACAACAGTGACTACATTTCAAAAGTACTTGATTGACTGTAAAGCACTTTGGGATGTCCTGAGGTCATGAAAGGCGCTATATAAATGGAAGTCTGTCTTTCTTTCTATGTTGGCATTAATTTGCATACTTTTGAATGTGTCAGTGCTGGCAAATCTTGGTATCGGATTTGGGATTCAGTCACCAATGAGGCAACCACACCAAGATCATTCCATTCCAAAGCCCCAGAATCCAAACGGGACAGACCAGCGAGTAAGAAATTGAAGCTAAAATGGAACTGAGTAACCTGGGCTGGATTGCCAGGATTTGCAAACTGCGCACCATCCAGGAGCTGTAGTCTGGACATCCCAGACTTACCTGGACTTGGGTGCCAGATGTGGCCATGGGTCGCAAGTTGGACTCAGTCGATAGTCATCCCAGGCGGTCCCTCGAACGAGGATGACTTGCTTCCACGAGAGTTCACAGATGTTTCGATGAAGGACCTGATGTTCCAGTCCTGAACTCCAATTGAGGGGGTGGAAGATGCCTGTGCGTGGATTTTTTTAACGTGTGATGACCGTTGCACACCAGCCACCACACGAGCTTGACAGAGCTAGGCCTTTATCCAATGGCAAGGGTTAACCAGAACTTCTGGAGACCAGCTCTGCAGCACGGACACATATTGCAGTGTGGGCTGGCCCGTGTTGCCACTGGGCCCTCGGCTCTTCTGGGCCCCCTACCCTCATTCGCCGCACCTCCACCCACGATGTCCCAGGGGCTGGCGTTCCAGCTCTATTTATAGCCCCGACCTGCGGTGGTGTTCTCGCACAGGTCGGGGCGGCCCACAATGTTCCTGGGCCCGGCGATTACTTAGAGAAGGGGAGGGGGGGTTGCTGGTCAGATCACTGCCTTTAATTAACAGGGTGCGGGGTGTCTGACCAGCGTTTTAACCAACCATCGCAAGTAGATAGTACGCCATTAATGTATATATATTCTTGCTAGAGTGAAAAGGGTCGAATAATAAAGGCACATCTTGATTCATGGCCCAATCTTACCTGGACATTCCTATTAATGCTGACAGCAGGAACAAAGATGCCTTCCAAATTGTCAAAGGCTACAGGGCCTTGCTGCACGTTGTTGATGTAAAATGAGAGGATGCGTTTGTTTAGGTCCAGGAGAACTCCAATTGTTGTACCTTTACAAATCCCACCTTCTGTCCTAGAATTTGTTAAAAAAACTCAGTTTATTCAAGCCAACACAACTTTTTTGATTCAATTAAACAAACAACTTTCTTGACACTTCCATGAATATACTGCATCGAGATTACAGTGTGACACAATTGAAAGAAATAGGTTCTAAATGCGCCAATTAAAATAAAAAGACAAATCCTGCACATGATACGGTTTCTCCATTCTGCAAATGGAAGTGCTTTGCACATACTACTAGGATAAAGAATCCTGGATCATCAACAAAGGTCCTTTTAAGACATTTCTTGACTGAGCTAATGCAGAAACGGTAGCAGAAACCATGCTGATGGTGTATGTTCAGTGTACAACAGATGAGGAAATTCAGACTTGGAACCAGGCTAGGTATGAGAACACACGGTCATATATCCAGGGTTCGGTGGCTACCACAAACAGGTTGCATAGAGAAGAACTGTTGCTGTTGAACCTCTGAGTCTCCAAGTGCTGGAGCCACCATTTAATAGGGTTGGCACGTGTTCCTTCCATGGTCAGATAGATGGTGGTGGTGATACATGCATACATGGTGAGCTGTGTTACTCACCATGCCATTCACAAGGAGTTACCCATAACTGATACCCACCCTACCAGGAACTTAAGTTTGTCAGTTGACGAGAGAACAACCAATGGCTACCTGCCATTGGAGATGGGGAGTGGTTGGGGTGGGGGGGGGGGGGGGGGCGCGGGGAGGGTCGTGCGGGGGAGGAGAAGCTCAGCAGGGCACCTCTGAGATGAAGATGACTCCAAGATAACATGTCAGGCAAGGGAAGATTGGAACAGTCAACACTTTTTGTAGCAGATTGGGTAATCCACTACCTGAACGAGGGAGTTCTGCAGTATTCCAAGGTGCTGTTTATGACTAATCAGTCAGCTTCGCTCATTAATGGGACCTAGAGGGGTAGATCTGCCAAAGGCCGAGTTTCCTCCCAGTCATCTTTGGGTCATCTTTCGCTCCTTAATGATCAGTGGTGCTGCTGGTCCCAACTACAGATTGTACACAGAATCGCTTAGCTTCCTGTCACTTGGTCCAGGTACTGAAGGGCTGCCAGCAGCCGTGAAGCCTACATGTTGACATTTGGATTCACTTTATCTCAAAACATTTGCTACTGTTCTGAATCCTAGGATAAAACCTACACATATGTCGTATTGCAGGCCAGCTATATCCTTTGCATTTCAGTCAGGCTGAACGGTTTCTGATCAAGGACTATTGGTCGTGTAGTGGTTATGGTGCTGGACTAACAACCTAGAAGTTGTGAATTCAAGTCCCACCACGGTAAGTGGGAGAACTGAATTCAATAAAGCTGGTCATTTATGGGGTGTCACCAGGAATGAAAATTACCACAAAACTATCAAACTGTTGTTAAAAAAATCAACTTGTCCATTAGTGTCCTTCAGGGAATGGATCCAGTCACCCTTACCCAATCTGGCTGACAGAGCTCCATCCACTACGTGGTTGACTGTTAATGCCCTCAGGTTAAACATAGATGAACATATCCCAAGAATAAATATTTAAAAACAAGTCCCCAAAAATTGTTTGCCATTTTCATAATGATTTAGTACTTAAACTACTGCAGCAACTGAATATTTTCTTTGGCCCACTTTACACTGGTAATTATCAGGGGTGATTTGGTTATTGAAGGTTTTGGAACTATCGCCAAGCCATAAAATGAAACACTTACCGATTTGTGTGGGAATTGCTGTGCATAAACCAACTGCGGTTGTTGTCAACATACATGGCCCAGGCCTTATCATCCTTGCCCAACATCATATCCTTCACTAAATTAATTCTCGCCACTCCAAAAGCAGGGTCTGGGTGGTTATCATAGCGATCAACAGATAGTTCCCAGTAATGGACTCCTTTGGAGAGTGCGACAGATCCCAGCACAACACGATCATCATAACTGTTACATGTCACGGTCAGGTTATCATTGGACAAAAGGATATCCGGATGGGCAGAGTTGGGGTCAAAGGTGAACCAAGCCACTGAAATGGAATAATAGAACAGCAATTTCAAAATAATGAGAAACATATTCTTACAGATCCTCCAGCTCCCCACTCCCCTACCTCCCCTCCCCCCTCCAGAAGACTTGTGCCTTGACCAAGTGGCCAGTCTTCATATGTGAGCCTAGCTAGTGAGTATTGGCAAGGGGGAGAGAAAGAAAGGAGAGCCATTATAGCCAAGCCTTAACTGACCATGCAGACACCTAGACTTTCCAGGAAGGGGTCACTGGTTAGCATGCAGAAGTGGGAAGCCAACCTGACTTCAAGGGGCACGAGGCCAACACCGGCAGAGGCCGGTGAATAGGTTACTTGCCCACTCTCTTGGGGCTGGGAATATTATGTGCTGCAGGGAGGTCCTGATATAGGAGACAAACAATTTAAAAATATTAATATAGGGGAGCAAAGAAACAAAGGTTGAGGTAAGGTCAGCTTAATTGTGAAAGGCCGAAAGAAGTAAAAGGGAAGGCTCTGCACTAAAGGTATAACAATCTGTTATTCAAATAATCCTCTAGAAGAAATTCAAATGAATTTGCGCTGATAATTGGCCACGCTCATAAAACAAACTTGAAGTAAGTGATCTCAAAAAATGCACAAATCTCTTACCTAAAACTATACTGTATAAAAACTCAGCTTCACTCTACCTTTGCTCTTTTACATTGGCCTCCAACAATTTGAACGATAAAAGATCAAGGCAGCAATGAAGGAGAAAATATATAGAGGAATTACTTGAAGAATAAAAGTTACTTTATCTTCAATAAGCACCTTCTCTTTCTCCTTGACTTCACCTCCCCCCACATCCCATGGACCGAATTTTAACATTTCAGTAATGAACTAAGTCTGCAAGGGACATAATTCCTCAGGCAAGCTTCATGTGAAGCTTCATTGCTGGCATTCCATGGCGACTTTTCAAATTCATATGCAAAAGCCTCGTAGTTCTTGGTCTACACATGGAGATCTGACTTAAGCATTAGCAACTCTTGTACTGTTGCGTTGGTCATGGTCTTGTAAACTACTGATTGTCCTTAGAAGATGGAATCTGGCATGGAACACGCTATCTTCATCATATCTATGACCTGCATGGTTTTAGACTATACGGAGGCCAGGAGTAGACGATGAGCTTTCTCTGAATCTTGCCAAGCAGTGCAACAATATTGCGTTAGTAGTTAGATACAAGCTTTGAAGTTGCCAATTGTGATGTCATTTCTATTCCCCTATCAGCCTATTTTGACCTATTGCCTACATATAGTTCCATTATAACTATCAAACCAACAAGCCAAAATCTTTTGGAAACCTAACAGATGAATTCCACAATAGGTTCGAACTATTGGGACCCAACTTTTGAATTCCAGCCCAGATTGGTGGGATGCATGTGAAATGAGTTGGACAGTCTCAACCTAACGTACAACGCAAAACTGCCCACAATTTGGCCCAAATTAGCGAACTCATTCAGGGAGGTCATTATTCTAGGAAAAGAAAGTCCCATTGGTTCAGTAGGGGAAGTTCCCTGATGTGGAGTTTAAGCCATGTTGTCATGTCAGAATAAAAGCAGCTTTATTCAACATCTGGCTATGTTCTCACTGACTGGCAGCGTTTGATCGAGGTGACAATAGGTGGCAAAAATAGAAAAAGATTCCAAACCCCTGCCTTGACATCCCTTAACCTCGATGAGTAGAAAAACATGGTAACCAAGAATAGGGGTCAAATGTGCTGTGCCTTAGGAATGACTAGAAAGTCATACCTTGCTTAGCAGAGACACCAATTCACTGCCTTTAACCACAATCCACACAAAATAATCTCAAACTTTGGTGCACAGTTCTGAGCGCCTTCTGAATTGGAATACTCGATAGTGAAACAGATTAATAACATGACCCCCTCCCCCTCCCTTGGGGTTCCGAGACAGTTCATGTTAACTGGGACACTGGTGCTAATACTCAGCTTTCAGTCTGCTATTGGGCTGTATGAAGAGTCTCAGAGTTACAAAGACCATCGACATAACAAACAAACTATCTGCTAGCATTACTTGTCAGCTTAGACAGTTGTGGCACTGCTTTCAGTTCTGGGAAAGCCATTTGCAATCTCATTATCTTCTACATACAATCTTGACAGATGTATAATTCTAATTACCTTTTACGATCAAGTACCAAGAGCGTAGGGATGGGACTGCTGGCCACGTAGTCTCGTTCACAAATTGCTAGTTTACTAGTGGTGGCTGTGTAATGAGTAGGCCTTTTCTAGTTGTCCTTGAACAAAAGCTAAAACACAAACTATTCCTCCAATGGGAATTTTATAATCTTGAGAGACAATAATGATCTCAGCTTCCACTAAGGCTGTAGTAGGGCTCTGGCACGGAGGTTCTTTTCAATCTACATTTCAGTGTTTTAATCCCAGTACGTTCAGCTGTAGAGCTCCAAATCTTATATCCCATTTTAAATTACCTGCATATATTTTGTGATATACATTTGCTTTTTGTTTGTTTAAAGACATTTGTAAATGACCCCATTTTAGGAGCTTCCCCCTTACTTGCTACATCCTTTCTGCTCTTTCTCTATTTCATTAAAATACAGTACTTTTTGACAATTTATGAATTTTTCAATTTATTGATCAGATTTGACATGCCTAAAGATTGTGCACATGAAGCAAATAATGGACACTTGTGAAGTTTATGCATTAAAGGTGCCAAAATATCACAAAAATATATCTCAATGAGAAGGAAAGACAGTAAGAGAAGGGATAACCATCCGTGGCTAACAAGGGAAATAAGGGATGGTATCAAATTGAAAACAAGGGCATACAATGTGGCCAAGACTAGTGGGAGGCCAGAGGATTGGGAAATTTTAAAAAAGTCAGCAAAGAACCAGCAAAGAACGACTAAAAAAAATAATAAAGAGGGAAGATAGATTATGAAAGTAAACTAGCATGAAATATAAAAACAGATAGTAAGAGTTTCAACAGGTACATAAAAAAGAAAAGAGTGGCTAACGTAAATGTTGGTCCCTTAAGAGGATGAGACTGGGGAATTAATAATAGGGAACAGGGAAATGGCAGAGACATTAAACAAATATTTTGTATCAGTCTTCACGGTAGAAGACACTAAAAACATCCCAATAGTGGATAATCAAGGGGCTATAGGGAGGGAGGAACTTAATACAATCACTATCACTAAAGAAGTAGTACTCGATAAAATAATGGGACTAAAGGCGGACAAGTCCCCTGGACCTGATGGCTTGCAGCCTAGGGTCTTAAAAGAAGTGGCTGCAGAAATAGTGGATGCATTGGTTGTAATCTACCAAAATTCCCTGGTCTCTGGGGAGGTCCCAGCGGATTGAAAAACCGTAAATGTAACGCCCCTGTTTAAAAAAGGAGGCAGACAGAAAGCATGAAATCATAGACCAGTTAGCCTAACATCTGCCGTCGTGAAAATGCTGGAGTCTATTATTAAGGAAACAATAGCGGAACATTTGGAAAAGCATAATTCAATCAAGCAAAATCAGCATGGTTTTATGAAAGGGAAATCATGTTTGACAAATTTGTTGGAGTTCTTTAAAGATGTAACAAGCAGGGTGGATAAGGGGGAACCATTGGATGTGGTGTATTTGGATTTCCAGAAGGCATTCGATAAGGTGCCACATAAGAGGTTACTGCACAAGACAAAAGTTCACAGGATTGGGGGTAATATATTAGCATGGATAGAGGATTGGCTAACTAACAGAAAACAGAGAGTCAGGATAAATGGGTTATTTTCCGGTTGGCAAACAGTAACTAGTGGGGTACTGCTGGGATCGGTGCTAGGGCCACAACCATTTACAATCTATATTAATGACTTGGATGAAGGGACCAATGTAGCCAAGTTTGCCGATGATACAAAGATGGGTGGGAAAGCAAATTATGAGGAGGACACAAAAAATCTGCAAAGGGATATAGACAGGCTAAGTTAGCGGGCAAAAATTTGGCAGATGGAGTATAATGTGGGAAAATTTGAGGTTATCCACTTTGGCAGAAAAAACAGAAAGCAAATTATAATTTTAATGGAGAAAAATTGCAAAGTACTGCAGTATAGAGGGACCTTGTGCATGAAACACAAAAAATTAGTATGTAGGTACAGCAAGTGATCAGGAAGGCAAATGGAATGTTGGCCTTTATTGCAAGGGGGATAGAGTATAAAAGCAGAGAAGTCCTGCTACAACTGTACAGGGTATTGGTGAGGCTACACCTAGAGTACTGCATACAGTTTTGGTCTCCATATTTAAGGAAGGATATACTTGCAGTGGAGGCTGTTCAGAGACGGTTCACGAGGTTGATTCCGGAGATGAGGAGGTTGACTTATGAAGATAGGTTGAGTAGGTTGGGCCGATACTCATTGGAGTTCAGAAGAATGAGAGGTGATCTTATCGAAACATATAAAATAATGAGGGGGCTTGACAAGGTGGATGCAGAGAGGATATTTCCACTCATAAGGGAAACTAAAACTAGGGGACATAGTCTCAGAATAAGGGGCCATCCATTTAAAATTGAGATGAGGAGGAATTTCTTCTGAGGGTTGTAAATCTGTGTAATTCTCTTCCCCAGAGAGCTGTGGAGGCTGAATCATTGAATATATTTAAGGCGGAGATAGACAGATTTTTGAGCGCAAAGGGGATACAGGGTTATGGGTGTGGGCAGGGAAGTGGAGCCGAGTCCATGATCAGATCAGCCATTGATGGCGGAGCAGGCTCGAGGGGCCAAATGGCCTACTCCCGCTCTTATTTCTTATGTTCTTAAACACTGGTTAGATCAAGTGTTAAAAATAGCACAATTATAGATTTCTATTTTTTTTTTTTAAGTGAATTGGGCTAACATTGAGCACTTTAAGAATCTGGCTTTAACTATTAACAATTGTGATCTTTAGGAAAAGAATAAAAATTATAGTTGTTTATTGATTTGCTGACATGGAGAGAGAGGACATAGTGACTACCTTGGCCACCATGTAATGATTCAATTTTGAATACCCGATGTACATTTTAAAATACATTAGCTAAGTGAGCTAGTGACACTGAATGACTGAATTTAGGTTGGTAGTAACTTCTCATAGCAAATACTTTGGGAGACTGGGGAAAATAAAACCCTACAGTTAGTGAGATTAACTGGATAGCTCTTCCAAAGAGCTGGCACAGGCACAATGGGCCAAATGGCCTCTTTCTGTGCTGTATTATTCTATGATTCTACTTAAGATTATTTTTTCTTTGACAAATATAAACTGATTCCAAATACACTTGACAGTGTGCGTTTTTGGTACGCTTCCAACTTCTTACTTGCCATTAATATTATATTTGTTTAATTTACTTTGACAAGCGACTTCAAGTAAGCAGAAGTTTAAGGGAGGTGCAAGAACCATGATAAGACTGAGGAGCAAGATGTGAATCAAGGTCTTTTCTAGGATTTGACTCAAGACACAAAACCAGTGGCTGAAAGCTCCGGCGAAGATAAAACAATTGAAAGACAACACAGATACAATGTCCCGAATCTGGAATTCCCCAAACCGGAAATGTCTGAAAACCAGACATTTATTTTTTAGAAAAGCATATTGCAGATGGAGTCGTCTGGAATCCGTAATTATTGTCCGAAAACCAGACATGGCCTTGGCCCCTGAGGATGCCGGATTCGGGACGTCAGATTTCTTCTCCGAAATCTGAAAAAATACGAAAACTGTCACGACCTCGGCCCCAAGGTTGCCGTATTCAGGACGTCTGATTTTCTTCTCCGAAATCTGGAAGAATACGAAAACCGGCATGGCCTCAGTCCCAAGGTTGTTGGATTTGGGACGTTGTACCCTAATGCCAATTCTGATAGATGCATCAAATACAATTGCACAAAACAAAAGGTATTAATGTTGTAATATTAAGTTGGTATTGGCCATCCCTCACCTTCAGATGTCTGCAACACAACTGTTTTACTGTAAGGTCCAACACCTGCTGAGTTAAAGGCTTTTACTCTTGCATTGTAGGCACTGTTGAACTGAAGTCCATCTACTGTGCACACAGTTTCTTTGCCAACATACACCTCCTGAAAGTCCAAGTATACTAGCAGTTAGTTCAGAATGTGAATGCATGATCAGGACTACAGTACTTCTGACTTTTATTTCCTTGTTGCACAAATGGTATAGCAATACAAATCACAACCACCAAATAATTAAGAGCATCATCTGCTGACTGAAGCCAAGAAATTACTCGACAATAATTGCATCCAAATGCTTAAAGTATGCATATGACATTTTTGACTGCTGTTTTAAATGGAGGCGTTAACCCATTTTAATTACAGGGCTACGGACCAAGAGCTGGAAAGTGGGATTAGGCTGGATAGCTCCTGGTTGGCCGGCACAGACACGATGAGCCGAAATGGCTTCCTTCTGTGTTGCAAATTTCTATGATGCTATGATTATGTGGTTGTACATTAATGTTGCAAACAATAATTTCTAGACAACCATTTAAAAAAAAATAATTCTCTATTTTTTTTTCCCTCCAGAGTTGTGCTCAATTACAAATGAAGTGCAAAAGTTAATTTCACCCATTCCATTCAGAAACAAAGCAATTTAAACATTAAAAAAACAAAAAAAATCTATTCTGGATCTCTCATGTTCTTACTCCTTCAGATGGGAGGATGGGACAGTCAGATATATGGGATGGAACATCGTTAATGTTGGAAAGTATAATGTTGAAAAGTGTGAGGTTGTGCACTTTGGCAGAAAAAAATCAATCAAAGAGCAAGTTATTATTTAAATGGAGAGAGATTGCAAAGTGCCACAGTACAGCGGGACCTGGGGGTACTTGTGCATGAAACACAAAAGGATAGTATGCAGGTACAGCAAGTGATCAGGAAGGCCAATGGATTCTTGGCCTTTATTGCAAAGGGGATGGAATATAAAAGCAGGGAAGTCTTACTACAGCCAATGATGAGGCCACACCTGGAATACTGCATGCAGTTTTGGTTTCCATATTTACGAAAGGATATACTTGCTTTGGAGGCAGTTCAGAGAAGGTTGATTCCGGGAATGAGGGGGTTGACTTATGAGAAGGTTGGGCCTCTACTCATTGGAATTCAGAAGACTGAGAGGTGATCTTATCAAAACGTATAAGATTATGAGGGGCTTGACAAGGTGGATGCAGAGAGGATGTTTCCACTGATGGGGGAGACTAGAACTAGAGGGCATGATCTTAGAATAAGTGGCCGCCCATTTAAAACTGAGATGGAGAAATCTCTTCTCTCAGAGGGTAAATCTGAGGAATTCGCTGCCTCAGAGAGCTGTGGAAGCTGGGACATTGAATAAATTTAAGACAGAAATAGACAAATAAACGATAAGGTGATAAGGGGTTATGGGGAGCAGGCGGGGAAGTGGAGCGGAGTCCATGATCAGATCAGCCATGATCATATTAAATGGCGGAGCAGGTGCGAGGGGCCGTATGGCCTATTCCTGCTCCTATTTCTTATGTTCTTATGTTTGCGCCCATTCTCGGGCACAAGCCAGAAGCCTGAGGATCACCCAAAACTGGGCCTTGGGGCCCCACTTTAACAAGGATGGGTGAGCTGCCGGCGCCCGACGTGCCTCCAGAGACAGCTCGCTCGTTGACTGGGACAGAATCTGGGACTGCCGCTTGCCAGCAGAGACCCTTGATTAAGTCTTGGGGTGGAGGGAAATGTGCAGAGTGGGGTGGGGGCAAGCACAGCTCGGCATCGACAAGCTCATGGTCTACAGGGCTGTAATAATACCCGCCCTCCTGTATGGCTGAGAGACATGGACCATGTACAGTAGACACCTCAAGTCGCTGGGGAAATACCACCAACGATGTCGCCACAAGATCCTACAAATCCCCTGGGAGGACAGATGCACCAATGTTAGCGTCCTTGACCAGACCAACATCCCCAGCATTGAAGCACTGACCACACCTGACCAGTTCCATTGAGCAGGCCACATAGTCCGCATGCCAGACACGAGACTCCCAAAGCAAGTGCTCTACTCGGAGCTCCTTCACGGCAAGCGAACCCAAGGTGGGCAGCGGAAACGCTACAAGGACACCCTCAAAGCCTCCCTGGTAAAGTGGAACATCCCCACTGACACCTGGGAGTCCCTGGCCAAAGACCGCCCTAAGTAGAGGAAGTGCATCCGGGAGGTCGTTGAGCACCTCGAGTCTCGTCGCCGAAAGCATGCAGAAATCAAGCACAGGCAGCGGAAAAAGCATGCGGCAAACCAGTCCCACCCTCCCCTTCCCTCAACGACTGTCTGTCCCAATTGCGACAGGGACTGTGGCTCTCGTATTGGACTGTTTAGCCACCTAAGGACTCATTTTAAGAGTGGAAACAAGTCTTCCTCGATTCCGAAGGACTGCCTCTGATGATGAGGGCTGTGATGCTGGGAGCTGGGAGGAGCACTCCTGCACCTCTCGCCGTCACAGGAACGAAAGTAAAACAGAAACTTTCTCTACCATTTCATTTTATGGACTGTTGGTTAGGCCGTTGTGGAACAGGAAAAATTAGTCCGAGAATGGACAATGTGTGCTCAGCCTGGTTCTTCATGCATTTTGCAGAAGGGTTCCGAAACAGTTGCGGGACCCTGCTTTACATATTTAAATTGATCCAATGGTGATTTAGCAGCCGCCCAGGAACAGCAGGGACCAATAAGGTTATCGACACAGATCGAGCACAAGACCTCAAGCCCAGAAATTGGTATACGTTGTGCCTATTTTATGCCCGAGAGACAGGAGAATACCAATTTTTACCCGTGAGCTTTTCTAGTGCTCGGTTACATTAAATAAAGTATTCTCTAGGGACCCCGTGACTAATTTTCTCTCCAAGAGAGTAGCCATTTCAAGCTGATGATAGACAAATCGAAATGTTAGTTACAGGTTACATTACACCCACAGCCCATCAGCATGAAAGTCCAATACATTACTATGGATTTCAGTGGGATTTACTTTATTTTAGGGGTTTATTTGCAGTCAGAGTGTTGCCTGGCACAGTCAATATGGTTAATGTGGTGAAATCCACATTGAATGGTTAATAATTGTTGCATTCATAGCAAGTTTACGTAATTGATTACTGGAAATAATACATAGAAGGGCTAAATTTTCATCCATTCATGGTCAGTGTGCAGATAATCTAGTATTACATGTGTAACTACATAGGCTAGTGTGTTATTAGGCTGCAACACAGAGATGTATCACAGCCTTGAAACACAGCCTAGCATTTGTTACTGTATAAAAAGTAGATAAGTTGGAGTTATAGGGGAAGGTTTATTCTGTTTTCAATCAACGTTATTTGCCTGTCGTGGGTTTGATAGTGTGCAGCAATAAATAGTTTTGTAAACAAACCAAGCAATTAGAATTGAAACGACAGAATATTTTATTTTGCTGATATCACAGGGCATGCAACCCTGAATACATTACTTATAATAAATGTTAAAACGAGTGTGATCTTCAAACACATTCAGCTCATAACCTGAAACATTACTATCCAATTAACAGCAGTATGCATAGAGCTATGACGATTTTCTAAATTTGGGGGATAAAGACAGCAAAAAAGCTACCCACTGAGCCATGGCTGATGCTCAGGAGCAAACTACCCAAGATCACTTCGGCCCCATGGAACCATACTCCATACTCACAAGGAATCAACATCTTCAGGAGAAGAGAGAAGGGAGAAAAAAAATAACTGGTGTCAAATTTGCTTTGTCTTTGAGGGACAGAACTGAAATCTGTATACTGTTGTTTTAAGACAACGGGAACTCATGGTGCATGGACATAAACTAATTAGTAATGTGAACTGGGAATCAGCCCAAGGCAAAAGCCCACCAAATGAAAACCCATAATTCCAGAAGATTATAATTGGATGTTTAAAAAGAGAATCAAGTTGATAGATCTAGTTAGTGAATGATCCCGAACGGCTTGGTGAACCTGTCCAGCAGGGGAAGGTTCCTTGGTCTGCTATTTGTTCGTAGTGAACTCAAATGCAATTTTAAAGAACGCATTTATGATTTATTTACAAACAGCAACCAGGAAAAATCTTTCCAGCGAGAGCAGCTGTGACAGATATACCAGGTAGATTCCAGATTCAACCACCAATCCCTGCTCTGAACTCAGCTGAGTTGGTGCCCTTAGGTCAGGCAAGGGAAAAATCAGCCAGCCTTTCCTCTCCTGACAGCTACCCAACGATCCCCGTGGATGGTGGGTGAGGACAGGATCAGGCTCAGCGGTGATGATTCTGTGGTGGAATAGCTAGCTGACTGTCTCTCTGTCCAGACTCATACATGGATGATGACCATGAAGAAAAAAAAAAGACTTGCATTTACATAGCGCCTTTCACAGCATCAGGACATCCCAAAGCGCTTTACAGCCAATTAAGTACTTTTTGAAGTGTAGTCACTGTTGTAATGTAGGAAATGCATCAGCCAATTTGCGCACAGCAAGGTCCCACAAACAGTAATGTGATAATGACCAGATAATCTGTTTTAGTGAGGTTTGTTGAGAGATAAATATTGGCCAGGACACTGGGGAGAACTCCCCTGCTCTTCTTCAAAATAGTTTCATAGGATCTTTTATGTCCATCTGAGAGCGCAGACGGGGCCTCGGTTTAACATCTCATCCGAAAGACGGCACTCCCTCAGCACTGCACTGCAGTGTCAGTCTCGATTATGTGCTCAAGTTTCTGGACTGGGACTGGAACTGGAACTTGGACCCATAACCTTCTGACTCAGAGGCAAGAGTGCTACCCACTGAGCCATGGCTGATGCTCAGGAGCAAACTACCCAAGATCATTTCGGCCCCATGGAACCATACTCCATACTCACAAGGAGTCAACATCTTCAGGAGAAGAGAGGAGAGAGAAAAAAAAAAAATTTCATAGTTTCTTTCAAACATTATGATAAAGGGACTACTTTGCAAACTTTCAAAGACGACACTGCACAAATTCAACGTTCACTGTGAACAATTCAGAAAATAGATTTGTTCTTTTCAGTTGCAAATATATCATGACGAAGTGGAAAGTGAAAGGCTTACTTGAAACTGTCCACCATTTCCATCATCCAGCTCGAGGATGTAGCCTTCAATCGGAGTCTGGTTGAGTGGTGGTGCCTTCCATGCAAGTGTGGCATTGTTGTTGTGAGTACAACATTTCTCCAGTTGTAGTATTGGCACAGGTGGCACTGCAGAAGGAACTAAGCACATCTCAGTCTAACTCTGCCTTTGTACAACAGGATTAATAAAAACCTATAATCAGTTCCCAACTTCACAAAATCTATATTTTTAGAATACGGATATTTGAAATGACACCGAGGGTTTAAGTGGTCAAAAGAATTTATACTATCTTCAACTTTATCCATCTATTAACGACATGGACAAGATGGATAAAGTGGTAACCACACCCTCGACTTTTTAACAACCCAAGGCCTCACACAATAATTTGCCTATTTTTATTTTATTTCTATAAGCATTGAAAAACTAATCATAGTGATAACAAACGAAGAAGTGAATGTACTAAAGCTTAAACAGTTTATCGTCATTGTGATAAAATCACAATAAATCAGTATATGTGTATTGCTGAAAAAAATGGGAATTCAGCCAAGAAATTCAAATGTCTTTCTCAGCAAGGATTAAATGGTTCAGTAACTTTCAACAGGTTAAACAATAGGTGGAAGACATGAGGGACAATTGGTGCATTCTGCTCGTTGTCCTTTGGACCTGAGAATTGCACTGGTCACATCTTGAGAAATGTCGAAATGCATTCACCATTATGTTAGGAGAGAAGGCACCCAACTTGTAACAAGCAAGATTCCACAAAGAGTAGTGAAATGCATGACCAGTTAATTTGCTTAATCGTGGTGCTTGCGGGATGAATGTTTTCAAGGGCATTCCCCATTCTTCTTCCAGTAGTGCTATGGGATCTAGCCAAACAGACAGATACGGCCTCATCTGAAAGGAGGCACCTCCAACAAGGCAGCACACCTTCAATCTACTATACTTAAGTGTTAACCTTCAATTTGTGCTCAAGTCCTGGAGAGGGTTTCAACCAACAACCTTCTGACACAGAAGAGTGCGACACCAACTAAGCTACAGTGACACTCAAATGATCAAACACATGCTTTTTGCTCAATCAATTGTCTGACTTGTGGAAACCCATCACCATGTACAAGTCTCCAAAACACGCTACTGAGTAATTTACACAAATGCAGAGCACTCTCTCCCCATAGGGACTCAAATCATATACTCAAGTCTAGAGAGATTATGCACAGATTAGCAACAGTCAAGGTTGAAGGATCCCTAAAATGTACAGGGATATTGCAAGACTTTCAACAGCTGAAATCCTATAGTTTACCAACAAAGATACCGTACAATTCTGCCTGGTTGTCTAAGTATGATCTGTTACCACATTGGCTTGCAGGATTACCTGCAACCAAATGGGAAGAATCCCCACTCGCATTGACAGGTTTACTCTTCCAGGTCCCAATAATAGGCCAAACTGGCTAGTCAATGATCAGCAGTGTGCTGGAGTACTGAGGACCTGCCTAGTCCAAGTATCGTATTACAGAGTCTGCTACGCAGAGTTGATTCATTTTCAATTTGCCATTGCTGGACATGTCACCATGGAGCCAAATAAACCATAAAGAGACACTACATAGCTCTCCTCCAAGGTGGATAGTCAAGTTAGGTCATGCGCAAGAAATTTGTGCACCTATCTGAAATGCTCAATCTCCAACATTCAATTTGCCTTGATGATGGCATGGACACTTCTGAAACCCCTCGGGAACTAGCTGCCACCTGACTTGCGCTTTTGCCCCTGCCCAAAAGTGGCCTCTCAACCACAGGAAAGCAACAAACACCATCCACAAGAAGGGATAAAATTTAGACCCCAGCACAGAAAGATTAGTATTCCTATTGTTAATTAGGCCAAAGCTCATGGTACTGGATAACAACATCAAATAAGATACAGCAAAGGCCATAGGCTCCGATAACATCCTGGTTGTTGGCTGAAGACTTGTGCTCCAGAATTAGCTGCGCCTCTAGCCAAGCTCTTCCAGTACAGCTACTACACTGGCATCTATCCAACAATGTGGAAACTGCCCAGATATGCCCTGTCCACAAAAAGCAGGACAAATGCAATCCGGCCAATTACCACCCCATCAGTTTACTCTCAATTACCAAAGTGATGGAAGGTGTCGACAAGCGACACTTACTCACCAATACTCAGTGTGGATTCCACCAGGACCTCTCGGCTCTAACCTCATTACAGCCTTGATCCAAATATGGACAAAAGAGCTGAATTCCAGAGGTGAGGCGAGAGTGACTGCCCTCTATATCAAGGCAGCATTTGACTGAGTGTGGCATCAAGGAGCCCTAGTAAAATTGAAGTCAATGGGAATCAGGGGGAAAGCCCTCCACTGGCTGGAGTCCATAACTATCACAAAGGAAAATGATTGTGATTGTTGGAGATTAATCAGCTCAGCCCCTAGATATTGCCGCAGGGGTTCTTCAGGGAAGTGTACTAGGCACAAACATCTTCAGCTACTTCATCAATGACCTTCCCTACATCAAAGCCAGAAGTGGGGATGTTCGCTGATGACTGCACAGTGTTCAGTTCCATTCGCAACTCCTCAGATAATGAAGCAGTCCATGCCTGCATGCAGCAAGGCCTGAACAATATTTAGGCTTGGGCTGATAAGTGACAAGTAACATTCACACCACACAAGTGCCAGGCAATGACTATCTCCAACAAGCGAGAGTCCAACCACCTCTCCTTGATATTCAATGGCATTACCATCCCCGAATCCCCCACCATCAACATCCTGGGTGCCACCATTAACATGAAACTCAACTGGAACAGATATAAATATACTATGGCTACAAGAGCAGGTCAGAGGCTGAGTATTCTCTGGCGAGTGACTCCTCACAGTCTTTGCAGCTCCAAGAACACTCAAGAACCTCGACACTATTCAGGACAAAGCAGCCCGCTTGATTGGCACCACATGCACCACCTTCAACATTCACCACCGACGTACCGTGGCTACAGTGTGTACCATCTACAAGGTGCACTGCAGCAACTCGCCAAGGCTTCTTCGGCAGCACCTCCCAAACCAGCGACCTCTACCGCCTAGAAGGACAGGGCTGCAGGTTCATAGGAACATCATTACCTGCAAGTACCCCTCCAAGTCACACACCATCCTGACTTGGAAATACATCACTATTCCTTCATTGCCGCTGGCTCAAAATCCTGGAACTCCCTACCTAACAACACTGTGGGAGTATCTTCATCACACGGATGCAGCGGTTCAAGGTGATGACTCACCACCACCTTCTCAAGGGCAATTAGGGATGGGCAATAAATGCTGACCTTGCAAGTGTGTTCACATCCCAGGAACAATTTTTTTTTTAAATCAGACCAAAAGCTTTACATAAAACATCAGTGATACACGGCTTCCACTGGTTTTTGTGAATATCTTAAAATTTGTGCTCTCTTGTTAACATTGTTGCAAGACACATGTTGACCATAAATCTCCAACTTTATCTTTAAGAGAAATACAGGGTATTTTGGAAAAAGTATTTGAATCAGGCAGGATGTGATAACTCAAACCTCATGTTTGTAACAAAACATTTACAGGTTCAACACTTTGTGAATCTGAGTGCATCATGTCAAGTTTTTGGCATACGTTGGATAAGTAGGCCAAAAGGCCCCCTTATCCTTGCAAAAATTAATTTAAAGCCATATTGCATTATTGCTTCACTAGTGTTACTTACTTTTCATTTGAATGAAGTCCAGCTGGTGAATTGACTGCAGTAACGGGCCATTGTCGAGCGTCAGGTCAAATTCAGGATTTATTTTGGGTTCTAAGGCTCCTTTAACCCACTGCTCCTGAGACACTTGCACACGCTTGATTAAAGCATCTGAAATCTAGAACCATAACACTTAATATATTTCATTAACTTTTACAGTGAATTTTTTGATTCAAATTTGTTTCAGATAAATGCTCAAATTTGGAATGGGCACAGGATGGGCAGTTCAGTTTATAATCGAAAGAACAATTGGTTTTCTAAGCATAATAATACCTGAACTTTTCAAATCTCCAGTGCAATTTAGAATCATAGAATTATACAATTATACAGCACAGAAGGAGGTCTTTCGGCCATTCATATCTGTGCCGGCTCTTTGGTAGTTATCCAATTAGTCCCACTTCTTTCCCCATAGCCCTGTAAATGTTTTCCCTTCAAGAATTTATCCAATTCCTTTTTGAAAGTTACTAGTGAACTTGCTACCACCACCCTTTCAGGCAGTGCGTACCATATCACAACAAATCAGGGTGTAAAAAAATGTTTCCTCATGTCACCTCTGGTTCTTTTACCAATCACCTTAAATCGGTGTCCTCTAGTTATCGACCCTTCTGCCACTGGAAACTGTTTCTCTTTATTTACTCTATCAAAACCCTTCATATTTTTGAACACGTCTATCAAATCTCCTCTTAACCTTCTTTGCTCTAAGGAGAACAACCCCAGCTTCTCCAGTCTCCCTACATAACTGAAGTTCCTCATCCCTGGTGGCATTCTAGTAAACTTCTTCTGCACTCTCTCCAAAGCAGCGACATCAATGTGAAGTGTGGTGCCCAGAATTGAAAACAATACTCCAGTTGAGGCCTAATCAGTGTTTTATAAAGCTTTAGGACATCTTCCTTGCTTTTGTACTCTATTCCTCTATGAATAAAGCCATTGATATGATGATGTTTTAAAAAACATTTTAAACAGTCTTCTCAACTTGTCCTGTCACCTTCAAAGATCTGTGTATGTACACCTCCATGACTCTCTGTTCCTGCACCCCCTTTAAAATTGTATAATTTAGTCCATATTACATAAAAACATAAGAAATAGGAGCAGCAATAGGCCATTTGGCCCCTTGAGCCTGCTCCACCATTCAATAAGATCATGGCTGATCTGATCTTGACCACAACTCCACTTTCCTGCCCGCTCCCCATAACCCTTGAATCCCTGGTCATTCATTTACTAGGCATTTGTATTTTTAGCATCTATTAAATGATTCAGATAACCATACAAGTGCTTGATGCCTCTTTATTAATAAATGATTGAATAACAGTACAAACATTGTACAGGCATGTTAGTCATTCTAACTAGCAACAAGAGTTTGAAACTGCAGAACAACCAGTGAATACTGCAAAAGCAAAATACTGCTGGAAATCTGAAATAAAAACAGAAAATGCTGGAAATACTCAGCAGGTCAGGCAGCATCTGTGGAGAGAGAAACAGAATTAGCGTTTCAGGTCGGTGAACTTTCATCAGAACTGGAAAATGTTGGAGATGTAATAGATTTTAAGCAATTTAATCCAGTGACTACTCCAGATTGGTGACCATGAAAATATATTGAAAAATAAAAACCATCTTCAGGACACCGAGGACAATTGGCTTTATTCTCCTTAAACATTTATAGGAGAATAACGGCAAAATAATTAGCATTGCATTTGATAACCAGAAGAAACTGCTGTAACGAAAATGGTATGAGGAAGGATCGGAAGTTCACAAACCGTTTAAAATGTTTCACTTGGTATCTCTCCAGGTGGCACATGTGAGACTGAGAATGCACCAAGTGGTTAAAAGGAAGTATGAACCTACAATCTTTCATTCTGAGACAGTACGTGGAACCACAGCAGCTTATATCACAGAAGGAGGCCATTAAATTTTGGACAAAATGGGGCCTTTGGGCCATATTGAATTGGCCAATTTTCTCTCCCATTGACTTCATTTCAAAGGAAAATCGACATGGCTAATTTGATATCACACCATCGGCCAAAGTTACTCGTTGCTAGAGAAATCCAAGATGCCCACTGCTTCTGCTCTCTCCCCACAGCCCTGTGTCTTCCTCTGTTTCAAATATTTATCCAACTTTATTTTAAAAGATGGAATGGCCTCTGCTTCAACCACACCCAGTGTCAAAACTTCCAATAACCTATTGGAGAAAGAAATTTCCCTAACCCTTTTTCTCATTCTTTCAATTACTATTTTAAATTGATTATATTGCATCATCGACCTCCCCTGTCCCAACTTGAGGGTATAGCCTTTCTTTATTCACTCTACCAACATGCTTCACATAATTTCAAAAATATTAACATTTCCTCTGCTTTTGTGGGAAATAGATTATCAACTGTTAGGTATGGAAGAACTCCACAAGACCGAGTACTGTGAGCTAAAACTGATGTGACCTTAGTCTCTAATACAACGCCAGAGTGCCTGAGCAGCATGACAGACAACCTTTTATACTCCCTTGCACAAGGTGTGCAGATGACCCTTGGGTCTCCAACAGTTGCGCCCTCTGGTGGCAAGTCTTACACAGTTACAATGTTTACATACATAACATCAACCTCTCCTCAGAACTAGTTTCCCCATTCCTGGCGTAATCCTGGTGAATCCACACTGTACAATCTGTACGGCTTTAATGTTCTTTCGAGAACGGAGCACCCAAAACTGCACAGTAGTGCTGTGGCCTAACCAATGCTTTGTACAAATGTATTATTTCTTAACTCTTGCATTCTATGCCCCCTGTTTATAAAACTCATTCATACACTGCGACACCATGCTGCTTCTCCGTTGTGATTCAGGCGGAGGATTAGTATTACAAGCTACGTTCCAATAAACCTTCCTTTTGAAATGCATCATGTCACGTTTCTTCTAAAGAATGTTACAAATATAATCGAGCTTTAAAATAAGATACAAATTTATGAGATGTGAACAAATACAAAACTATTGAAAATAGTGTACCTGTAAGAAATAGAGCATAATATATCTTACTGTTTTCCAATGGAGAAAGTTACTTTGGGATTGCTGTTACATAGATACTGAATGCATTTGTCTTGCACTAAAATAGTTTTCTACTCTCTCCATATGTAACTTTGAAATAAATGTTATTGTAAGTAATTTGTTCTTGTTAACAAACGTCTGACAGGCCACTCCACTCAAATATTTATTGCTAAAAAGGAGGATTGTCTACTGTACAATGATAAAAGGTGCATACTGCACACTACATACCTGTAGGAATCCACTGGGATCATTGTCTTTTAATACTTCCAGGCAGTACTCCATGAGGCCGGTCGTCTGGCGAAGTTTCAATGTGCAGTGGCTTATTTGGTCCCGAACGACCTGGAAAGCAGATGTACAATATTTATAACCTAGTTCAACGCATCACATGCGAGTGTTTGGGAAAATAAAATTTGCACATCATAGTGCTTTTCCTTGTTGTCCTGTGGGTCTTGTCTACACAGATCCACATCTGAGTATTTACTAGGAGAGGGAAAGGAAATGTGAGCTGCATAACACTACTGGTATAAAGATCTCACTTACAAACACTTAATATTCATTCAGGACTATGGGAGAAACACTGAATGTGTCAAAGAGACCCCCCCCCCTCCCCCAAGAGAACGAAGACTGTAATGAATAGCCCCTTGTTGATTTGAAAGTGTATAGTGATGCATAGAAGACTGCATATTACGTCGAATGTACACCACAGAAACAGGCTATTCAACGCAACTGGTCCATGTCGGTGTTTATGCTCCACACGAGCCTCCTCCTACCTTTCTACATCTAGCCCCATCAGCACATCCTTATATTGCTTTCTCCCTCATGTGTTTATCTAACATCCCCTTAAATACATCTATGCTATTAGCCTCAACTACTCCTTGTGGTAGCGAGTTCCACATTCTCACCATTCTCTGGGTAAAGAAGTTTCTCCTGAATTCCCCACTGATTCATTAGTGACTATCTTATATTTATTTGGTTTAATTTAACTTAGCCAGAAGAAGCTTTTCTACACCTGTTGAGAGCAGGTTGCTTAGTTCTCTTCTGCCCTGTCTCAAGATCATTGCTTTTTGATTGGCACCTCTTAAATCGTTACTAGTTCTTCATTAACAACCATTCAGTCCTGTGTTCAGTACATAATTGGAATGTCATGTTTAGTTCTATACATCCTATCATCTTGGATTAAAAAGGTTTCTACTTATATTTATCTATTTCACCCCAAGCAAATATTTAACCTGCAAAATACAATATGAACATTTTCAAGTAAAACCCACTTCTTGTAGTCTTCATTTTATAAGTACTACACACAAAATTAAAAATCTTAATGCCCAACATTGGCGGGTGCAGAAGAGATTTACTAGAATTATACCAGGGATGTGGGACTTCAGTTATGTGAAAAGACTAGAGAAGCTGGGATTGTTCTCTTTAGTAGAGGTTTTCAAAATAATGAAGGGTTTTAATAGAATAAATAAGGAGAAACTGGCAGGGAGTCAATAACCAAAGGACACAGATTTAAGATATTTGGCAAAAGAAACAGAGGGGAGATAAGGAGAATTTTTTCTTTTACACACTGAGTTATGATGATCTGAAATGCAATGCATACAAGTGTGGTGAAAGCAGATTCAATAGCAATTTTCAAAGGAGAATTTGATATATACTTAAACAGGAAAATTTTGCAGGGCTGTGGGATAAGAGTGGGGGAGTGGGAATAATTGGATAGCTCTTCCAAGGAGCCGGTGCAGGCATGATGGGCTGAATGGCCTCCTTCTCTGCTGTATGCGTCTATGGTTTTATAACAAGAGTCGTCAATGTTACAATCACCATTTTATCCAGAACTCACCTTTAATTTAAACTCGCGTTCCTTGGTAACCCTGGTAAGCAACTTTGCTTTCTGACGATTTAATGAATCAACAAGGGCATCACATTGTGCCACAAGGCAAGCTTCAAACTCCACACCATTCTCCTGCATAAGAGCAATCAGACGACTGTGAGGGTCAGAAATATCATGTGTCAAACAAATACAGCCTGTTTTCTAATGGTGACTGTATTGGAAAATTATTGGTAAGTTCAATTCAAAATATCTTATTTTGCAAATCGCTCCATTAACAAATTACAAACTTTCTTCACTTAAGATTTTACTATGAATATAGTTTTAGAATTTTTCTTAATTCCACTGTTTGAATTATGTATGATTTCGACAAAAAAATACATTTAAACTAGGCCTAGCAAAATATTTCCAACACCAGAATACCATTCAATGCTGCAGATCAGGGACTGATACAGGTACAAGTTCTCCACACAAGCCCCACTCTGCTTAGAGCCCAATTTGAGCTGTATTGAATACCGAAGTGCTCAACAAAGAGGAGAACATTACAAGGGCTCCTTGTGCCTCTAGCTGCCCAGCTAAAAGGTAATTGGCAGTGAGCCAGGTCGCTTAGCTGAGAAGGCGTTTGGGCTAGGTCGACTTATTACAGGAAAAATGAGGCAGATTTACTGCAAAAATACATTTATGGAAATGTGATTTTGATTTCTACAGTTCTAGGATAATGTGTCTGATATGGTAATAAAAGTAAAAGTAGCACCACTGAAAGCATTTGGTGAAGAAATTGAAGACTAAAGATAAATGAAGGTACACAGTAAAAGAGTTTTTAATATTTAAATAAAAACTGAAGTGTACTTCTATTCAGATTCATTTCACCACTGGCTCATGGTTACTATATTTTGCCTTTGTCTATAAATCTGTGTCGTTTTACTTTAATAAGGCATTTAAAACTTTTTTTCCCTCACTCTCTTTGCTGACTCATCATAGTACTCCTTTCTCCAATTATAGCTCTACCGTTACCAACCCATCAAGGAAAGTAGTTCCACCGCACCTTTTGACCACTATAGATCCTTGAATCAAACCAACACTGTCCAATGCCAGCTTCTCGGTCTACACCCAGTGTACTTAGATCTGGTACTTGTCGAGGTCAATTTGCATTGGTGGACCCATATACAAATATTGCCAGGATCCGAAATTACAAACTAATGGCAACAGATAGGAACTTCAATTCAGTAATGTGAGCTGTTCATTCATTATCCATCCGAGTTATCCAACCTGTTAATCTGCAGCCACATCTTGTCTGAAACGAAGCAACAGTTTTCAAGACAGTGGAAAGTGGGTAATCAGAACCCACTGAATGAAAGCACCACAAGTGTTTTGGCCATTTTCTTTCGACAAAACTCTGTGGTTTCACAAAGCAACCATGCGTGCAATGCCACGAATCTTATAACCAACTTACCTGAATTAGTTGCACCATATTTTTCAATTGCACCAAAAACTCTTTGGCCTCCTTCGCTTTGTCAGACACACCATTTAATGCTTGAGACAGTTGGGCCTACAGTTGAGAAAAATAAAGGTTTGCATTAAGTCAATAGATTCCCATTTACCTCTTGCACAGTCAGAAGGGCTCACTATTTAATCTCACCTTCAAGTTATAGATTTAAGCATCAGGTTGACTCAGCTGGTAAAGCTCTCCTCTCAATCAGAATCCTATGTGGCGGCACCCCCCCACCCCACCCCACAACCTGCATTTAAGAACACAACCAGAGGCTCACGCTTCACCACAGAATCTTAAGGGAGTACTGCGTTGTTAGTGTTTTGTATGCAATAACTGTTAGACTGAGTACTGTTTAACTCCAAGAGGTATGACCTTGGCTCTGCTTTATTAAGGTCCAAAGTGACTAATATACAAAATGGCTGACCTTTTATACGTGCGTGCAGCCCAATGGCCTACATAGAAACATAGAAAATAGGTGGAGTAGGCCATTCGGCCCTTCGAGCCTGCACCACCATTCAATATGATCATGGCTGATCATGCAACTTCAGTACCCTATTCCTGCTTTCTCTCCATACCCCTTGATCCCATTAGCCGTAAGAGCCACATCTAATTCCCTTTTGAATATATCTAACGAAGTGGCCTCAACAACTTTCTGTGTTAGAGAATTCCACAGATTCACATTTCTCTGAGTGAAGAAGTTTCTCCTCAGCTCGGTCCTAAATGGCTTACCCCTTATCCTTAGACTATGTCCCCTGATTCTGGACTTCCCCAACATCAGAAACATTCCTCCTGCATCTAACTTGTTCAATCCCGTCAGAATTTTATATGTTTCTATGAGATCCCCCCTCATTCGTCTAAAATCCAGTGACTATAAGCCTAGTTGATCCAGTCTTTCCTCATAAGTCAGTCCTGTCATCCCGGGAATCAGTTTGGTGAACCTTCGCTGCACTCCCTCAATAGCAAGAATGTCCTTCCTCAGATTAGGAGACCAAAACTGTACACAGTATTCCAGGTGGGGCCTCACCAAGGCCCTGTACAACTGCAGTAAGGCCTCTCTGCTCCTAAACTCAAAATCCCTAGCTATGAAGGCCAACATACCATTTGCCTTCTTCACCGCCTGCTGTACCTGCATGCCAACTTTCAATGACTGATGTACCATGACACCCAGGTCTTGTTGCACCTCCCCTTTTCCTAATCTGTCACCATTCAGATAATATTCTGCCTTCCTGTTTTTGCCACCAAAGTGGATAACCTCACATTTATCCACATTATACCGCATCTGCCATGCATTTGCCCACTCACCTAACCTGTCCAAGTCACCCTGCAGCCTCTTAGCATCCTCCTCACAGCCACTCAGCTTAGTGTCATCTGCAAACTTGGCGATATTACATTCAATTTCTTTGTCTAAATCATTAATGTATATTGTAAGTAGCTGGGGGCCCAGCACTGAACCTTGCGGTACCCCACTAGTCACTGCCTGCCATTCTGAAAAGGACCTGTTTATTCCTATTCTTTGATTCCTATCTGTTAACCAATTCTCTATCCATGTCAATACATTACCCTCAATACCATGTGCTTTAATTTTGCACACTAATCTCTTGTGTGGGACCTTGTCAAAAGCCTTTTGAAAGTCCAAATACACTACATCCACTGGTTCTCCCTTGTCCACTCTACTAGTTACATCCTCAAAAAGTTCTAGAAGATTTGTCAAGCATGATTTCCCTTTCATAAATCCATGCTGACTTGGACCGATCCTGTCACTGCTTTCCAAATGCGCTGCTATTTCAGCTTTAATAATTGATTCCAACATTTTCCTCACTACCGATGTCAGGCTAACCGGTCTATAATTCCCTGTTTTCTCTCTCCCTCCTTTTTTAAAAAGTGGTGTTACATTAGCTACCCTCCAGTCCATAGTAACAGATCCAGAGTCTATAGAATGTTGGAAAATGACCACCACTATTTCTAGGGCCACAGTACAACAGTGACGCCATCTAGTGGCTCGTGATCCCAAAAGTACATACATGACAATAGGGGTATATTTTTATATCTTTTGAGATATTGACACAGTCTTTTACAAATTGAGACGGTCCGGTGTTTTACGCTCCCGGGTTGACCGTCTCAGTTCAACTCCAGCCTTGGGTGAGTGTTCAGAGTCTGTTGTGACTGGTGGCTGGGTGGCTGACCTGGTGGGAGTGGCAATGGCCATGTCAGGGATTGAAAGTCCATTTTCATTGAAAATGTCTGACTGAAAGTCCCAATTCACTGATGACCACTGAGTCCTCTGATGACTGGGGGTAGGTAAGTTGGTTGGTCGTCGATTGTCTCTTCCTGCGACTGTTCCGGTTCATCGGTGTGCCGCAGCTTTGTCTGATCCAGATGTTTCCTGCATATTTGCCCATTTTTGAGCTCGACAATAAATACTCTGTTGCCCTCCTTGGCCATGACAGTACCAACGATCCACTTGGGACCCTGACCATAATTCAGAACATATACAGGATCATTTACAGAAATATCATGTGACACAGCTGCGCGATCATGATACTCTTGCTGACTTTGTCACATGATTATTCAAGTAAGGGTGTACAAGAGATAGCTTGGTCTTAAGGCCTCTCCATCATTAGTTCAGCAGTCGAGACTGTAAGCAGTCAGCAGTAAGCGTGTGTAGTCTTGTCCTGTAACTAAGCAGTATGCATGACAAGCGGGTCTGCAGTGACCCTTTAGTTACTCGCTCCATATTCTGCTTTTTGATTTGGACAGCACATTCTGCTTGCTCATTGGATGCAGGTTTGAACGGTGCTGACCTTACATGTTTAATACCATTGAGTTTCATGAACTCTTGAAACTCCTAACTGGTGAAGCACGATCCGTTGTCGCTAACAACGATGTCAGGCAGACCATGTGTCGCGAACATGACACTGAGATTCTCAATGGTAGCTGTGGATGTGCTGGATGACATGATTATACACTCTATCCACTTCGAATATGCATCCACAACAAAAAACATTTTCCCCAGGAAGGGACCTGAAAAGTCTATGTGGATCCTGAACCATGGTTTGGACGTCCACGACCACAGACTCAGCGGCGATTCCGCTGGTGCTTTGCTAATCTGCATGCCAGTGTTGCACTGGTACACACAATTCCAGCTCAGCGTCAATTCCCGGCCACCATACACGAGACCTGGCAATGGCTTTCATCATTACAATGCCGGGATGTGTGCTATGTAGCTCATGAGAATTTTCTCTCTCCGTTTCTTGGGCATAACATCACGATTGCCCCACAGTATACAATCCAACTGAATAGACAGTTCGTCTTCGCGACGAATGTAAGGTTTGGTCTCCTCGCACATTTTCTTGGGTATGGCAGACCAATCACCTTTGAGGATACAACTCTTCACCACCGATAAAATCGGGTCCTGGCTGGTCCAGGTCTTAACTTGTTGAGCCGTGACAGGGGTTCCTTCACTCTCAAGAGCATCCATAACTAACAATAGGTCTGCCGCTTGTGGCGTTTCCACCTCCAGTGTGGGCAACAGCAGATGGCTCAAGGCATCGGCACAATTTTCGATGCCAGGTCTATGGCGAATGACATAATCCTAAGCGGATAATGTCAGCGCCCACCTCTGGATGCGGGATGAAGCACTGATATTGATACCTTTGTTTTCAGAGAACAGTGAAATGAGCGGCTTGTGATCTGTCTCCAGCTCAAACCGAAGACCAAACAGGTCCTGATGCATCTTTTTAACCCCATACACACAGGCTAGTGCTTCTTTCTCTACCATGCGGTAGGCTCTTTCTGCTTTAGACAAACTTTTTGAAGCATACGCGACTGGTTGAAATTTACCCGACTCATTAGCTTGTTGGAGTACGCAACCAATTCTATATGACGAAACATCACACGCCAATACTAAACGTTTACATGGGTCATAATGTACCAGCAGCTTGTTAGAGCAAAGCAGATTAGTGGCTTTCTCAAAAGTTCTGTCTTGAGATGCACCCTACACCCAGTTGTCGCCTTTTCTTAGCAGCATGTGCAGTGGTTCTAATAAGATGCTCAATTTAGGTAGGAAGTTACCGAAGTAGTTGAGTAGACCTAGGAACGAACGCAGCTCCGTCACATTCTGCGGCTTGGGTTCATTCTTGATGGCCTTGGTTTTCGCGTCCGCAGGCCTGATGCTGTCAGCAGCAATTTTCCTCCCCAGGAATTCGACCTCTGGACAATCCATAGCGGTAACTCGTGAACCGCACCATCATACGACACTTTAATTGTGGCACTGCCAATCACCGTTGAGTTCTTTGGTGTACGTGCGCAACTTGGCATTGACTGGACTCAGCCTGGGCCTCTCAGCCTTAGTATCCCACAACTTGTCGAATGCCCTCTGGCTCATTATCGATTGACTCGCCCCCGTGTCCAGTTCCATCGATACTGGCACCCCATTAAATTTCATGTTGATCATTATCGGTTTGCTCTTAGTTAGGAACGAGTACAGTCCATAACTTCCTCCTCTGGTATCTCGTATTGCGTATCCGGATCCGCACTAGTCTGACCATCATCCTCCACGTGGTGTGTCGCAGCACGCTTACTCATTTGCGGATACTTGCGCTGGAGATGCCCCACTCTCAGACAGCCTTTGCAACTGTATTGCTTAAATCGGCACTGCTGGTGCCGGTGATTTCTCCCACAATGCCAACGCGGAGAAATCGGATGCATTCCCGCTGGCGGACTTTGGGCAGCCACAGGTTTTGCGTACGCAGTCAGGTAGGCCCTGCCATGTGCCGCTCTGCCGAACGCCAAATCAATAATTTTTACAATACTTGCCGAGTTTCGATTTTTCACTGATATCTGCTTTAGACTTCTATCCATCGTTATGCATGACTGAGCGATCGTGATGGCCCTGTTCAAGTCCAACGTCTCCACCGCCAGTAGTTTACGCAGGATCACCTCGGGGTTGATGCCAATTACAAAGAAGTCCCGCAGCATGTCTGCCAACACAGCCCCGAACTTACACAGTCCCAGAGTAGACCTAGACGTCTCAGGTCGGCAACAAATTCTGACGCATTCTGGCCCTCTGAGCGAACGTGCGTATAAAATCTGTATTTCGAGATGATGATGCCTTCATCTGGCTTAAGGTGGTCCTGTACCAGTGTACACAATTCTTCATACGTCTTCTCTGTTGGACTCACAGACAGAAGTAGATTCTTTATCAGACCGTAAATTTTTGGACCGCAAACTGTGAGGAACACCGCCCGGCGTTGATCTGATTCGCCGACCTCCTCCATTTTGTTGGCCACGAAGAACTGGCTCAAACGACTCACAAAGTCTGCCCAATTTTCTCGTTACACAAATCGCTCCAACAATCCAATCATGCTCATTTTTGCATGCAAAGGTTCTTGTTGCCTCATCTCCAAATGTTGTGTGTGCAATAACTGTTAGACTGAGTACTGTTTAACTCCAAGAGGTATGACCTTGGCTCTGCTTTACTAAGGCCCAAAGTGACCAATATACAAAATGGCTGGCCTTTTATACTTGGGCTGCACACACGTGCGTGCAGCCCAATGGCCTCCCACAGTGACGCCATCTAGTGGCAAGTGATCCCAAAAGTGACAGTTAGAAGTGTTATTTTTTGGGATGAGTCATTAAACAATCTATCTGTTCAGCTGGACTAAAAGTTCCCATGGCACTATTCGAAGAAGAACAGGCTGCTCTCCTGTATCCTTGCCAGCATTCCTCCCGGAACCAACATCATCAAAAACACATTCAATGTCCATTCATCTTATTTGCAGTTTTGGATCCCTGGATATAGGTCTGGAGGGAACTGTGTGAAATTTGTAGACAATACCAAAATAGGAGGTAGTTAATTCTTTAGCGGACCAAAGGTAACTTGAGCCAACAGGCTATTGATAAGATGGGGCTAAAAAGTTGCAGATGGAATTCAATGTCAGTTCGTGTGAGGTGATGCATTTTGGTTAAAAAAAATAACAGCAGAAATAATCCCCTGAATGGAAGCAGACTCGGTGCGATGGAAGAGCAGAGGGTCTTAGGGTGCAGGTTCACAGAATATTAAAAGAAGCACCTGAGGTTGCTAAGGCTGTAAAAAAAAACTTACAGCATTCTAGATTTTATCATGAGGTATCGAATATAAAAGAAAAGGGGGCCTAATATAAAACTTTAAGGCCTCAGTTAGAATAGTGTGCGCAGTATGGGGCTCAATGCTATAGGCAAGATATTGAGGCTAGTGAGGGTACAGTGCAGACGCACTGTGATGCTGCCTGGTATAAGGAAATACAAATACGAATAAAGACTTCAAACTTTTTTCTGTTAGAACAACTCAAATTACAGGGCGATATAATAGACCTTTTAAAAATTATGGCAGAATGCGATAAGTTAGAGAGAAGGAAACTGTTTCCGGCAGTTGTGGGGTCTAGAATGAGGGCCCATTGATACAAGATTAAATGCAAGAGATTTAAAACCAGGAGAACCCACTTCACACAGAGTTGCGAGGCTGTGGAATTCACTCCCAGGGTTAGTGGCTGAGGCAGAAACAATGTCAACTTTAAAGATTAGATGGGAGAGGTAGATAAAGGGAAAGGGGTTGAAGGGATATAGGAACAGGGTGTAAAACTGTGATTAGGATTATTTGCTTGTGAGGAGGGTAATTGCCAACTTTGACTGGTTGGGCTGAATGGCCTGTATCTGTTTGTTACTTCTGTATATTCCTGTGTGCTTTGCGCAAATTGCCTGCTGCATTTATCGAGATAACAGTGACTGCATTTCAAAAATAATTCAACAGCTGTGAAGTGCATTATGGTATCCTGAGGATATGATAAGGCACTATATAAATGATAAATAAATTATGAGAGAAAGTAGAATTAAGTACGGTATAACAGATCCCCTACTTTAAAATGCTAACTGAGAATGAGACAATTAATCCTTTACATTAAGGTACCCAATATAGCAAAGGTCTGTTAACAGCCAGATTTCTGAGTTGCTTAGCTTCTAAATAGTGCAAAGCTCTGTTACTTTGTATTAAATCACCAAACCATCTCAGCCACTTTACCTTCCGAGCTGAAGTTTGTGCGTGGAAACAGAAACGTAGGCGGTCAATGCAAATACAGCAACTTGAAAAAGAGATGATATCCTTGTGATTAAAAGCCTCGCAGTTTGTGGGTCTACTGAGTCACACCTTTTGAAAGATGGTGTGTGACTTGGAAAATAATTTACAAGGGATGATGATACATTGCTGCTCTTCTCCTTCTGGTCGAGGTCACGGGTGCTGTTAAAGTAAGCTCAGAGAGCTACTGCAGAGCATCTAGAAGATAGTACATACTGTGATCATGTTGGCATTTGGAACTTGGTTAATTCAGCTTCTGAAAGGTGTTCATGTTTAGTTCATTCAATATGGGGGGCAATAAGGTGGTTGGCATCATGAGAGAAAGAGAGAGAGGTTTCACTTAGCAACAGTCAGCGTTCAAGATTGAAGTGAAGCCTTGGCATGTTTATAGCATTGCCGTACTGTAAACATCCCATCACATACCACTGCAATCTTCGCAAGGGGATGTTGAGAAACAAGCCAGATGAATGACGGTACGTTGAATGTAAATTACCAAATGTTGTTGTACAAGAAATGTAAACTTGTGTGCATCGACTGAAGGACGGTGCTTTTGACCGGAGACCTATATTCTCTGTCATTTTTTGGGGCCCTGCATGGCCCCTTTAAGGGGCTGCACGGGGGATTCAAAATACCGCGTGGTTTTTACATTGAAATATCAGCAAGCCTGGAGCAGTGCGTGGTCACACCGCCATGCACCTTACAGGAACACTGCTGGAGACTACCAAATAAGGCAAGGCTACTTGATAAAGAGAATAGTGTACAAGAAAGCTTTTGTGTTAAGGTTGAAGAAGAAAGTGAGACACCTTTTTTCATGAAACATAAGAAATAAGAGTAGGCGGCCATTTGACCCTTCGAGCCTGCTCTGCCATTTAATAAGATCATGGTTGATCTGATCATGGACTCAGCTCCACTTCCCTGCCCGCTCCCCATAACCCCTTATTCCCTTATCGCTCAAAGATCTGTCTATCTCCACCTTAAATATATTCAATGATCCAGCCTGCACAGCTCTCTGGGGCAGAGAATTCCACAGATATACAACCCTCAGAGAAGAAATGTGTTATGTATGTTAACTGGGTTTTACCTACCACTGGAGGGCGCGACTGTCGGAGTCCTAATGGTCACTGGCAGACCCATGCAAGCCGTGTATATAATGTTGGCAGCCATCTTGAATCCTTACTGAGAATAAATAAACTGGAGTAAGGTCACACCTGAACTAGCTCACCGTACTTAGCCTCTTGGAGTTATTCGATACTTCACAATTGGCGACGAGTTAAAAATACGAACTTTCACGCAACTATGTCTGTTGGAATTTTGGAGAGATTCGTGGAAGGGGAAGACTGGGAGGATTTCACTGATCGCCTCGACCAGTACTTTGTAGCCAACGGATTGGAAGGAACCGAAAACGCAATTAAGTGCAGGGCGATTCTCCTCACTGTTTGTGGGTCAAAGATTTATGGCCTGAGCAAGAATCTACTCTCATCGACTCGACCAACAGATAAGACTGACGATGAATTGTGTACGCTGGTTCGGAACCACTTTAAACCGAAGGAAAGCATCATCATGGCGAGGTATCGTTTCTATATGCACAATCACTCCGAGGGCCAGGATGTGGCGGAATTTGTCGCCTGAGATGTCTCGCTGGGCCGTGAAACTTCAGAGCTGCGTTGGAGAAAATGCTGCGGAACCTTTTCGTGCTTGGCATTGGCCACGAGGTCATCCTTCGAAAGTTGCTGGCTGCTGAATCTCTAGACCTGAGCAGGGCCATCACGATCGCCCAGGCATGCATTTCCACGGACGAAAACTAGAAATAGATATCTTCCCAGCATCGAAACTCACCGGCAAGTACTGTGTATAAAATATATCGTCGACAGGCAGAGCTGCACATGGCAGGGCCTATTCGTCCGCATTCGTATGACCTGTAACTGCTCAAAGTCCGCCATCGGGGGGTGAATCAAATCTCGCCTTGTTGGCGTTGAGGGGGCTATCATCGGGCCCATCAATGCCGATTCAAGCAATACGTGTGCAAAGGCTGTGCAACAATGGGGCACCTTCAGCGAATGTGTCGGCAACCGAACAAGCGTGCTACGACACACCACGTGGCTGAGGAGGATCGATCTAGCATGGATCAAGTAGCACAGGCAACTCAACCCGAGGTACAGGATGAAATGTATGGGTACATTCTTTAACCAAAAGTCCTCCGATAATTCTGGAAAGTTAAATTAAATGGGGTTCCAGTATCCATGGAATTGGACACGGGTGCGAGCCAGTCAATAATGAGCCAGAGGGCTTTCGAAAAGCTGTGGGACACTAAGGCAAAAAGACCCTAACTGAGCCCAATCAACGCGAAGCTGCCTACCTACACCAAAGAGCTCGTACCAGTCATTGGCAGCGCGGCAGTACGATGGAGCTATGCATGATTTATCGTTGTGGATCGTTCCAGGCAATGGCCCAACGCCGTTCGGCAGGAGTTGGCTTGAGAAAATTAAATGGAACTGGAACGATATTACAGCCTTATCATCAGTGGATGACGCTTCGTGTGCTCAAGTGCTGAGCAAGTTTCCCTCGTTGTTCGAACCAGGTTCGGCAACTTCACGGGAGCCATGGTGCAGATCCACCTAGGCCCAGATGCAAGACCCGTCAATCACAAGACTCAGGCAGTTCCGTTCCGTACATGATGAGGGTGAAGGTCGAGATTGAACTGGACAGACTTCAATGGGAAGGAATCATATCACCAGTCGAGTTCAGCGAATGGGCCAGTCCAATTGTCCTGGTGTTGAAAAGTGATGGCACATCTGTGGCGACTACAAGGTAACGATCAACCGAGTCTCGATACAGGATCAGTACCCGTTACCCAAGGCTGACGACCTGTTTGCAATGCTAGCGGGAGGGAAGTCGTTCACCAAATTGGACCTGACCTCCACTTACATGACACAGGAGCTGGTCGAATCGATGATAAAACTGACGTGCATCAACACGCACAAAGGACTGTTTATATACCACAGATGCCCTTTTGGAATTAGCTTGGCGGCAGCCATATTTCAGAGAAACATGGAGAGTTTGCTGAAGTCCGTCCCGAGAACCGTCGTGTTCCAAGATGACATCCTGATCACTGGTCGTGGCACCACCGAACACCTGCACAACCTGGAAGAGGTTCTACGTCGTCTGAACAGAGTGGGACTCAGGCTAAAACGCTCCAAGTGCGGTTTCATGGCACCAGAAGTCGAATTCCTGGGGAGAAAGATTGCAGCAGACGGCATCAGGCCTACGGACTCGAAGACAGAGGCCATCAAGAATGCATTCAGACCCCAGAGTGTGACGGAGCTGCATTCGTTCCTGGGTCTTCTCAACTATTTTGGTAACTTTCTACCTAGTTTGAGCACATTGCGAGAGCCCTTGCACATGTTGCTGAGAAAGGGTAACGACTGGGTTTGGGGCAAATCTCAAGACAGAGCCTTTGAGGGGGCCAGGAACCTGCTATGTTCCAATAAATTACTGGTACACTATAATCCATGTAAGCGGTTAGTGCTGGCCTGCGACGCCTCATCATATGGAGTCGGTTGTGTGCTCCAGCAAGCCAATGTATCAAGCAAACTCCAACCAGTTGCATATGCATCCAGAAGTCTGTCTAAGGCTGAAAGAGCCTATAAGTATGGTAGAGAAAGAGGCTTTAGCATCCGTATATGAGGTTAGGAAAATGCACCAATACCTGTTTGGACTTCGGTTTGAGCTTGAAAAGACTACAAGCCGCTCATTTCATTGTTTTCCAACAGCAAAGGTGTAAACACCAATGCCTCGTCCTGCATCCAAAGATGGGCACTGACATTACTGCTTATGATTATGTCATCCGCCACAGACCAAGCACTAAAAACTGTGCTGATGCGCTTATCCGGCTACCATTGCCCACAACCGGGGTGGAAATGCTGCAGCCCGCAGATTTGCTGCTGGTCATGGACGCCTTCGCAAGCGAGGGGTCACCCATCACAGCTCGCCAAATTAGGACCTGCAGCTGCCAGGATCCTGTACTGTCAAGCGTAAAAAGGCGTGTCCTAAATGGAAATTGATCTGCCATTTCCAGGGAGGCTTATAGCCGCCACAATGATGAATTGTCTATTCAGTCTGATTGTCTGTTATAGGGTAAGCGTGTTGTTATGCCAAAAAAAGGCAGGGAAACTTTTGTGCGAGATTTACACAGTACCCACCCAGGCATTGTCACGATGAAGGCCATTGCCAGGTCTCACGTTTGGTGGCCCGGCATTGACTCAGACTTGGAGTCATGCATGCATCAGTGCAACACTTGCATGCAACTGAGTAACGCACCTGTGGAGGCTGCGCTGAGTCTGTGGTCATGGCCTTCAACCAAATTTTAATTTGACTTGATATGTTTTAAAGTTTAATTTGTTTTAATTGCCGGGTTTTAGTGTCCCCCCCTCCCCTTTTATGGGGGGCACTTGTAAATTATATGATTTTAATGCCCCAAAAAAAAAATCACAAAAAGGAAAAAAAAAACACATAAAAAAGAGGGCAGTTATAAGTGCCTGGAGTGTCCCCTAAATCGGGGGGCACTCGATCTAATGTTTGTTTTGTACTCCCTAAAAGAGTTGTGGTCATGGCCACCCAAACCGTAGTCAAGGATCCACATAGACTTTGCCGGCCCCTTTCTCGGCAAAATGTTTTTAGTGGTAGTGTACACTTACTCCAAATGGATTGAAAGCCTCCGGGCCATGTAAGCGACCCATGGCTTGCTCGACATCCTCGTCAGCGACAACGGACCGTGTTTCACCAGTTTGGAGTTCCACGAGTTTATGACCCGTAATGGCATCAAGCATGTCAGGTCTGCCCCTTTCAAACCCGTGTCTAATGGTCAAGCGGAGTGAGCTGTCCAAACCATTAATCAGAGCCTAAAACACATGACTCACGGCTCCCTACAGACCCACTTCTCCCGCATTCTGCTCAGTTACCGGACGAGACCCCACTCGCTCACCGGGGTCCCTCCTCCCGAGCTGTTAATGAAGAGAGGCCTCAAAACCAGGCTCTGCCTTGTACACCTGGATCTCAATGATCACGTCAAAACCAGAAGGCAACGGAAGCAATGGTACCACGATCGCGTGGCCATATCATGTGACATTGCTGTTCATGACCGTGTGTTTGTCCTGAATTATGGACATGGTCCAAAGTGGGTTGCTGGCACGGTTTTGGCCAAGGAGGGGAACAGGGTGTTTGTAGTCAAACTGTTAAATGGCCAAACGTGCAAGAGGCACATCGACCAAACCAAACTGTGATTTACAGATAACCCAGAACAAATTGAAGATGACATCACATCCAACCATCAGTTGACCTTTGTGTCATTCACGAAGACGAACCTACCATCCCTGACAGTCCTGTCAGACCAACTGCTCCGTAATGCAGCAATGGTCCTACTAACTCACCCAAGCTTGGGTTCGAACTGAGAAGATCAACCAGGGAGCGGAAGGCCCCGGACCGTCTCAACTTGTAAATACAACCTGTACCAAGGGCTTTGGGGGGGGGAATGATGTTATGTATGTTAACTGGGTTTTACCTGCCACCGGGGGGCGCGACTATCGGAGTCCTAATGGTCACTGGCAGACACGTGCAAGCTGTGGATATAACGTTGGCAGCCATGTTGAATCCTCACTTCGAGAATAAATAAACTGGAGTAAGGTCATGCCTGAACTAGCTCACCGTACTTAGCCTCGTGGAGTTATTCGATACTTAATAAAATTCCTCCTCATCTCAGTTTTAAATGGGAAGGCCCTTATTCTGAGACTATGCCCCCTAGTTTCAGTTTCCCCTATGAGTGGAAATATCCTCTCTGCATCCAACTTGTCGAGCCCCCTCATGGAGATGGCAGAAACTCTAAACAAGCATTTTGTATCAGTTTTTACAGTAGAGGATACCAACAATATTCCAACAGTGGATAGTCAAGGGGCTATAAGGGGGAGGAACTTAACACAATCACAATCACTAAGGAGGTGGACTCTAAGATAATGGGACTAAAGGCAGATAAATCCCCTGGACTTGATGGCTTGCATCCTAGGGTCTTAAGAAAAGTAGCGGCAGGGATTGTGGATGCATTGGTTGTAATTTACCAAAATTCCCTGGATTCTGGGGAGGTCGCAACAGATTGGAAAACTACAAATGTAACGACCCTATTCAAAAAAGGAGGCAGACAAAAAGCAAGAAACTATAGACCAGCTAGCCTAACATCTGTGGTTGGGAAAATGTTGGAGTCCATTATAAAGAAGCAGTAACAGGACATTTGGAAAAGCAAAATTTGGTCAGGCAGAGTCAGCATGGATTTATGAAGGGGAAGCTATGTTTGACAACTTTGCTGGAATTCTTTGAGGATGTAACGAACAGGGTGGATAAAGGGGAGCCAGTGGATGCAGTGTATTTGGACTTCCAGAAGGCATTTGACAAGGCGCCACACAAAAGGTTACTGCACAAGATAAAAGTTCACGGGGTTGGAGGTAATATATTAGAATGGATAGAGGATTGGCTAACGAGCAGAAAACAGAGAGTTGGGATAAATGTTTCATTCTCGGGTTGGCAATCGGTAACTAGTGGGGAGCCGCAGGGATCAGTGCTGGGACCCCAACTATTTACAATCTATATTAATGACTAGGAAGAAGGGACTGAGTATAACGAGCCAAGTGTGCTGACAATACAAAGATGGGAGGAAAAGCAATGTATGAGGAGGACATAAAAAAGCTGGAAAAGGACATAGACAGGCTAAGTGAGTGGGCAAAAATTTGGCAGATGAAGTATAATGTTGGAAAGTGTGAGGTCATGCACTTTGGCAGAAAAAAATTAAAGAGCAAGTTATTATTTAAATGGATAAAGATTGCAAAGTGCTGCAGTACAGTGGGACCTGGGGGTACTTCTGCATGAAACACAGAAGGATAGTATGCAGGTACAGCAAGTGATCAGGAAGGCCAAAGGAATCTTGGCCTTTAATGCAAAGGGGATGGAGTATAAAAGCAGGGAAGTCTTGCTACAGCTATACAGGGTATTGGTGAGGCCACACCTGGAATACTGCATGCAGTTTTGGTTTCCATATTTACGAAAGGATATGCTTGCTTTGGAGGCAGTTCAGAGAAGGTTCACTAGGTTGATTCCGGGGATGATGGGGTTGATTTATGAGGAAAGGTTGAGTAGATTGGGCCTCTACTCATTGCAATTCAGAAGAATGAGAGATAATCTTATCGAAACGTGTAAGATTATGAGGGGGCTTGACAAGCTGGATGTAGAGAGGATGTTTCCACTGGTGGGGGAGACTAGAACTAGAGGGCATGACCTTAGAATAAGGGGCCGCCCATTTAGAACTGAGATGAGGAGAAATTTCTTCTCTCAGAGGGTTGTGCATCTGTGGAATTCGCTGCCTCAGAGAGCTGTGGAAGCTGGAACATTAAATAAATTTAAGACAGAAATCGACAGTTTCTTGAACGATAAAGGGATAAGGGGTTATGGGAGTGGGCAGGGAAGTGGAGCGGAGTCCTTGATCAGATCAGCCATGATCTTATTGAATGGCGGAAGAGGCTCGAGGGGCCTGCTCCTGCCCAAATTTATTATCTTCTAATGTTCTTATTACCTTATATGTTTCGATAAGATCACCCCTCATTCTTCTGAACTCCAATGATTATAGTCCCAACCTACTCAACCTTTCCTCTTAAGTCAACCCCTCATCTCCGGAATCAACCTCGTGAGCCTTCTCTGAATAGCCTCCAAAGCAAGTATATCCTTCCTCAAGGTCACAGCAGCCCTGACCTGCAAGGACCATCAGCAGGTCGGGGCCTACAAAGGAGCATACCACTTCAAGTTCCAGTGAGTGCTGCAGAGCGACATCTGTGATGAGGACGACTGGGTTGGACGTCACCAAAGTCCAGGTCACTGACTGAAGCGTGCGCAGGAGTGGCGAGGTTGGGCGCAGGAGCGGCGAGTAATCGTGTAGTGACGTGATTGGGGCCCAGGAAAGGCACATGTTCGGGGCCTAGAAGAAGCGAGGGCCCGGGGGCAGCACGGGCCAGCCCACACTGCGATATGCGTGCGCATTAGCTCAATGCAACAGAGCTGGTCTCCAGTCGTCTTGGTTAATCCTTGCCACTGGACCAAGACCTAGCTCTGTCAAGACGGTGTGGTGGCTGGTGTGCAACAGCCACCACACGTTAAAAAATCCACGCACGGGCATCTTCCACCCTTCAACATGTAGTTCGGGACCTGGAATATTAGGTTCTTCATTGAAACACCTGTGAACTCATCACTTTTTGGCATGGAAGTCATCCTCGATACGAGAGGCCACCTATGATGATCCTTCCTTAAATATGAAGACCAAAACTGCACGTGGTACTCCAGGTATGTCCTCACCAATACTCTGTACAGTTGTGCAGGACTTCTCTGCTTTTATACTCTATCCCCCTTGCAATAATGGCCTGCATTCCATTTGCCTTCCTGATTACTTGCTGTACCTGCATATTAACTTTTTGTGTTTCATGCACAAGGACCCCAGGTCCCTCTGTATTGAACACTTTGCAATTTTTCTCCATTTAAATTATAATTTGCTTTCTATTTTTTCTGCCAAAGTGGATAACCTCACATTTTCCGACATTATTCTCCATCTGCCAAATTTTTGCCCACTCACTTAGCGTGTCTATATCCCTTTGCAGATTTTTTGTGTCTTCCTCACAATTTGCTTTCCCACCAATCTTTGTATCATCAGCAAACTTGGCAACTTGGTCCCAAGACATTAATATAGATTGTTAATATTTGAGGCCCCAGCACCAATCCCTGCAGCACCCCACTAGTTACTGTTGCCAACCGGAAATGACCAGTTTATCCCGACTCTCTGTTTTCTGTTAGTTAGCCAATCCTCAATCCATGCTAATATATTACCCCCAATCCAGTGAACTGTTATCTTGTGCAGTAACCATTTATGTGGCATCTTATCGAATTCCTTCTGAAAATCCACTGATTCCCCCTTATCCACCCTGCTTGTTACATCCTCAAAGAATTCCAGCAAATTTGTCAAACACAATTTCCCTTTCATAAAACCATGCTGACTCTGCTTGATTGAATTATGCTTTTCCAAATGTCCTGCTACTGCTTCCTTAATAATGGACTCAAGCATTTTCCCCAATGACAGATGTTTGGCTAACCAGGCTATAGTTTCCTGCTTTCTGCCTGCCTCCTTTTTTAAATAGGGGTGTTACATTTGCGGTTTTCCAATCCGCTGGGACCTCCCCAGAATTCAGGGTATTTCAGTACATGCCTACACTCTGAACTGCGAACGAAACTCCAGCTGTAAATGGTGTTATACTCTGAAGAAGAGACAGTGCCGATTTTCGGATTTTTCCAGATTTCGGAGGAGAAAGTTAAGAGCGTACGTATGCTACCGAGACAGACAAAGTACTAATGGTGGCGGGTCAGGTCGAAGGTCATTCGGCAAGGCTCGCACACTATTCAAAACATAGTGGTGAAGTCGATAACTAGTGTGGCCTGCTGGATTTTGGACAATAATTCCGGATTTTATCTTACTGATTATCAAATGGGACTCTCTCAAAAATGTCTGGTTTTCGGACAATTCCGATTGTCAGACAGCCGGATTGCTTGTAACATAAGACGGAATTCTTTACTACACAACGGAACCACAGAAGACTGTTTCAAACAATAGGTCACAATGCACCAGTGGAGGAGAGAGTGGATACTAACTACAATAGCGAGTGCCAATTGAACAAACTGTTTGCTCCCAGATGGTGTTCAACTTGTTGCTACAGTTGTACAGGGCCTTGGTGAGGCCACACCTGGAGTATTGTGTACAGTTTTGGTCTCCTAACTTGAGGAAGGACATTCTTGCTATTGAGGGAGTGCAGCGAAGGTTCACCAGACTGATTCCCGGGATGGCGGGACTGACCTATCAAGAAAGATTGGATCAACTGGGCTTGTATTCACTGGAGTTCAGAAGAATGAGAGGGGACCTCATAGAAACGTTTAAAATTCTGACGGGTTTAGACAGGTTAGATGCAGAAAGAATGTTCCCAATGTTGGGGAAGTCCAGAACCAGGGGTCACAGTCTGAGGATAAGGGGTAAGCCATTTAGGACCGAGATGAGGAGAAACTTCTTCACCCAGAGAGTGGTGAACCTGTGGAATTCTCTACCACAGAAAGTAGTTGAGGCCAATTCACTAAATATATTCAAAAGGGAGTTAGATGAAGTCCTTACTACTCGGGGGATCAAGGGTTATGGCGAGAAAGCAGGAAGGGGGTACTGAAGTTTCATGTTCAGCCATGAACTCATTGAATGGCGGTGCAGGCTAGAAGGGCTGAATGGCCTGCTCCTGCACCTATTTTCTATGTTTCTATGTTTCTATGTGAGTATTCCATCTTTAAAACTTTAAGAGGGTATGAAGGGCAAGAAATTGTGAATAATCAACAGCTCTTTCAGAGAAACAGAGCAGTTGCATAAGCCCCCTCTCTGTGCTGGAGAATTGTATACTTCGATCTTAACAAATACTACAAATCCAGTACAGTACAGGAAAGATATATTATGATGTAAATAACTAAGAATAAGCAGTTTTAGGGGCTGTTCCAAATTTTGGTTATGCACTACATATTCTTTTAGGTTCAGCATCACTGGTCACTCCTGTAAGTGGACCCCGTGTCCCTTACTATCTGGAGAGCATCTTTACTGTCCAGTATCTAGTAAATTGACTCTGTGGTCCAAGGACTGCAATAATAAAAAACCCCCATTGCGTGTAGTGGACACTGTGACCTTGTGCATTTCACCATGCATTTTCTATTTTTGCAGAAGCAACTGAAAAACTCTTATTTGGCAAGGCCAATTATAAACTAACAAACTGGTTTGTTGAATGAATGAAAAGAATGCAGTTTTCTAGTGAAATGCATCTGTTTCTCATTGCTCCTTACAACATTGGAAATAACAAAATATGCCACTCTACCTCTATTAAATGAACAGTCTGGCACTAACCTTAGAAAGCGAGATATCCTCTGTGTCACTAAGACTATGCCAAGTACAAAGTACAAGTTTCTTTATGCTAGAGACCCAAAGAAGAAAGACTGATTACTGACCCTCCCACAACTCTCCGTGCATTAGTGGTAGCATTCCCACCTGAGTCAGAAGGTGAAGGGTTCAAGTCCCACTCCAGACAGTGCTGGCGAGTGGAGACGAGAATATGGTCTCTAAATACTAGGTTGACATCCAGCCGCGTAGTTGCGTCTGAACAAGTGACCACTGGCTCACTGGTAATATTCTCATCTCCGTGTAATAGCGTAAAGGGCTCGAACCCCACTCCAGACAGCCCTGTGTTAAATACTGCCAATCAAATTTACACCACCTTGAATATACAACTCTCAACCTTAGTGTGGATGTTATGGCAACTACACTGTCTGTTCAGCTAAGCCTCCTGCTGGTCACAAAGAATGAAAACTATTTTATTACTAAAAGTGTGAAGCGTTTTAGAATGTGCTGGACAACTGTCTCAAACCTAACATGTGCAACAGTTTGAATAGCCAACTTATTTACTCTTGGGACAACATGTCAAAACTCCTAACCACCTTTAGTTCAGCATCTCCAGGCTTTTTACTATCAAATCAGAAAAATATGCTGAAACCAAATCTAATTTAATACCAATAAAATATAAATTAAACCAGGATCCCTTCCAGGCCAAAAATCTCTTAAACATTACAAGAACAAAGAACACAAGTCACTTGCATCCGTCGAGCGACATCAAACATATTCTGCTTCTGAGGTGATGATTCAAGGAGCACAACATTCTTCAATGGATTTTACTACAGTCATCACCTCTTCAACTAACTTATCTATGTTCCGTGAAGTCTTTTAGAGTTAACAGCATTCCCTACTTTTATAAAAACAGAACCTCAAAGGTAATAATCTCTGGATTGTTACCTGAGCCACACGCCAATTGGCATAGGGATAAGCAGATTAGAGCGTTAAATGCGTGGCAGAAAGAGTGGTGAGGGAGGAGGGGTTTTACTTCATGGGGCACTGACACTAGTACTGGGGAAAGAGGGAGTTGTTCCATTGGGAGGAGCTCCACTTGAACCGGGCTGGAACTAGTGTCCTGGCGAATCAAATAAATTGGTAAGTAGACAGTGTTTTAAACCAATGGGGGGGGGGCGGGGAAGGATTCAGGAAAGAGTACATTTTAAAGCAGCAAGAGAAATATCAAGGCTCTAGAGCAGAGCAGAGTTTTGGGTAAAAATAAGCAGAGTGGGTCAGGAAGGGACAGAGAGAATAACAAGGGTAATAGGGCATCACTGACATCAGGGAAAAATAGAAAAAAGTCAAAGCTAAAGGTACTATATCTGAACGCGCATTGCATTCGCAATAAACTAGATGAATTAATAGCACAAATAGAAATAAATGGGTTTGATCTCATAGCCATTACAGAGAGGTAGTTGCTATGGCCTCAAGTTTCCACATGATTTGCTCCTGATTTTTAGGAGCAACTGGTGTAGAACGGAGTATCTTAGAAATCGGAATACTCGTCATTTAGTTTGCTCCAGTTCTAGTCAGTTAGAACAGTTTCACTTTGGAACGGAATTTTTTTTTCAAAAGGGGGCGTGTCCGGCCACTTACGCCTGTTTTCAAAGTTTCGTCAGTGAAAACTTACTCCAAACTAACTTAGAATGGAGTAAGTGAAGATTTTTGTACGCTCGAAAAAACCTTGTCTACACTTTAGAAAATCAGGCATAGGTTACAAATCAGGCGTAGGGAATGGTGAGGGGGGGGTTTAAAGGGAAGTTTACAAACATTAAACACTTCAGTTTAACAAATAAAGAGCCATCATCAATAATAAATACATCAATAAATCAACCAATAAATCAATCAAAAAAAATTAATAAGAAATCATTTTTTTTTAAATCAATAAAATATTTTCTACTTACCGACTGCAGCACCGGGAGCCCTCCAACAGCGTGCTGGGATGCCCCCCCCCCGAGTGTGTCTCTGTCAGTGTCTCTATCTCTCTGTCTGTGTGTGTCTCTCATTCTCTGTCTGTCAGTGTCTGTGTTTCTGACAGCGAGGGGAGGGGGATAGAGGGGGAGGGATGGGGGAGAAGGGGGAGGGATGGGGGAGAAGGGGGAGGGATGGGGGAGAAGGGGGAGGGATGGGGGAGAAGGGGGAGGGATGGGGGAGAAGGGGGAGGGATGGGGGAGAAGGGGGAGGGATGGGGGAGAAGGGGGAGGGATGGGGGAGAAGGGGGAGGGATGGGGGAGAAGGGGGAGGGATGGGGGAGAAGGGGGAGGGATGGGGGAGAAGGGGGAGGGATGGGGGAGAAGGGGGAGGGATGGGGGAGAAGGGGGAGGGATGGGGGAGAAGGGGGAGGGATGGGGGAGAAGGGGGAGGGATGGGGGAGAAGGGGGAGGGATGGAGGAGATGGGGGAGAAGGGGGAGGAGATGGGGGAGAAGGGGGAGGGATGGGGGAGAAGGGGGAGGGAAGGGGGAGAAGGGGAGGGATGGGGGAGAAGGGGAGGGATGGGGGAGAAGGGGAGGGATGGGGGAGAAGGGGAGGGATGGGGGAGAAGGGGAGGGATGGGGGAGAAGGGGAGGGATGGGGGAGAAGGGGAGGGATGGGGGAGAAGGGGAGGGATGGGGGAGAAGGGGAGGGATGGGGGAGAAGGGGAGGGATGGGGGAGAAGGGGAGGGATGGGGGAGAAGGGGAGGGATGGGGGAGAAGGGGAGGGATGGGGGAGAAGGGGAGGGATGGGGGAGAAGGGGAGGGATGGGGGAGAAGGGGAGGGATGGGGGAGAAGGGGAGGGATGGGGGAGAAGGGGAGGGATGGGGAGAAGGGGGAGGGATGGGGGAGAAGGGGGAGGGATGGGGGAGAAGGGGGGAGGGATGGGGGAGAGGGGGAGGGATGGGGGGAGAGGCGGGAGGGATGGGGGAGAAGGGGGAGGGATGGGGGAGATGGGGATGGGGGGATGGGGTGGGGAGGGATGGGGGAGAAGGGGGAGGGATGGGGGAGAAGGGGGAGGGATGGGGGAGAAGGGGGAGGGATGGGGGAGAAGGGGGAGGGATGGGGGAGAAGGGGGAGGGATGGGGGAGAAGGGGGAGGGATGGGGGAGAAGGGGGAGGGATGGGGGAGAAGGGGGAGGGATGGGGAGAAGGGGGAGGGATGGGGAGAAGGGGGAGGGATGGGGGAGAAGGGGGAGGGATGGGGGAGAAGGGGAAAGGAGATTGGGGGGAAAGGAGATTGGGGGGGAGGAGATTGTGGGGGGGGAGGAGATTGGGGGGGGGAGGAGATTGGCGGGGGAGGAGATTGGGGGGGGAGGAGATTGGGGGGGGAGGAGATTGGGGGGGGAGGAGATTGGGGGGGGAGGAGATTGGGGGGGGAGGAGATTGGGGGGGGAGGAGATTGGGGGGGGGGAGGAGATTGGGGGGGGGAGGAGATTGGGGGGGGAGGAGATTGGGGGGGGGGGAGGAGATTGGGGGGGGGAGGAGATTGGGGGGGGAGGAGATTGGGGGGGGGAGGAGATTGGGGGGGGGGAGGAGATTGGGGGGGGGAGGAGATTGGGGGGGGAAGGAGATTGGGGGGGGAGGAGATTGGGGGGGGGGAGGAGATAGGGGGGGGGAGGAGATTTGGGGGGGGGAGGAGATTGGGGGGGGGGAGGAGATTGGGGGGGGGAGGAGATTGGGGGGGGGAGGAGATTGGGGGGGGAGGAGATTGGGGGGGGGAGGAGATTGGGGGGGGGAGGAGATTGGGGGGGGAGGAGATTGGGGGGGGGAGGAGATTGGGGGGGGAGGAGATTGGGGGGGGAGGAGATTGGGGGGGGAGGAGATTGGGGGGGGAGGAGATTGGGGGGGGAGGAGATTGGGGGGGGAGGAGATTGGGGGGGGAGGAGATTGGGGGGGGGAGGAGATTGGGGGGGGAGGAGATTGGGGGGGGGAGGAGATTGGGGGGGGAGGAGATTGGGGGGGGAGGAGATTGGGGGGGGAGGAGATTGGGGGGGAGGAGATTGGGGGGGGGGGGGGAGGAGATTGGGGGGGGGGAGATTGGGGGGGGGGAGGAGATTGGGGGGGGGAGGAGATTGGGGGGGGAGGAGATTGGGGGGGGGGAGGAGATTGGGGGGGGGAGGAGATTGGGGGGGGGGAGGAGATTGGGGGGGGGGGGAGATTGGGGGGGGAGGAGATTGGGGGGGGAGGAGATTGGGGGGGGGAGGAGATTGGGGGGGGGAGGAGATTGGGGGGGGAGGAGATTGGGGGGGGGAGGAGATTGGGGGGGGGAGGAGAATTGGGGGGGGAGGAGATTGGGGGGGGAGGAGATTGGGGGGGGGAGGAGATTGGGGGGGGGAGGAGATTGGGGGGGGGAGGAGATTGGGGGGGGGAGGAGATTGGGGGGGGGAGGAGATTGGGGGGGGGAGGAGATTGGGGGGGGGAGGAGATTGGGGGGGGGAGGAGATTGGGGGGGGGAGGAGATTGGGGGGGGGAGGAGATTGGGGGGGGGAGGAGATTGGGGGGGGGAGGAGATTGGGGGGGGGAGGAGATTGGGGGGGGAGGAGATTGGGGGGGAGGAGATTGGGGGGGGAGGAGATTGGGGGGGGGAGGAGATTGGGGGGGGAGGAGATTGGGGGGGGAGGAGATTGGGGGGGAGGAGATTGGGGGGGGGAGGAGATTGGGGGGGGAGGAGATTGGGGGGGGGAGGAGATTGGGGGGGGAGGAGATTGGGGGGGGAGGAGATTGGGGGGGGAGGAGATTGGGGATTGGGGGGGGAGGAGATTGGGGGGGAGGAGATTGGGGGGGAGGAGATTGGGGGGAGGAGACTGGGGGGGAGGAGACTGGGGGGGAGGAGACTGGGGGGGGAGGAGACTGGGGGGGGAGGAGACTGGGGGGGGAGGAGACTGGGGGGGGAGGAGACTGGGGGGGAGGAGACTGGGGGGGGAGGAGACTGGGGGGGGAGGAGACTGGGAGGGGAGGAGACTGGGGGGGGAGGAGACTGGGGGGGGAGGAGACTGGGGGGGGAGGAGACTGGGGGGGGAGGAGACTGGGGGGGGAGGAGACTGGGGGGGGAGGAGACTGGGGGGGAGGAGACTGGGGGGGGAGGAGACTGGGGGGACGGAGACTGGGGGAGGAGACTGGGGGGGGAGGAGACTGGGGGGGGAGGAGACTGGGGGGGAGGAGACTGGGGGGGGGGGAGGAGACTGGGGGGGGGGGAGGAGACTGGGGGGGGGAGGAGACTGGGGGGGGGGAGGAGACTGGGGGGGGGGAGGAGACTGGGGGGGGAGGAGACTGGGGGGGGAGGAGATTGGGGGGGAGAGGAGGAGATTGGGGGGAGAGGAGGAGATTGGGGGGGGAGGAGATTGGGGGGAGATTGGGGGGGGAGGAGATTGGGGGGGGAGGAGATTGGGGGGGGAGGAGATTGGGGGGGGAGGAGATTGGGGGGGGAGGAGATTGGGGGGGGAGGAGATTGGGGGGGGAGGAGATTGGGGGGGGAGGAGATTGGGGGGGGAGGAGATTGGGGGGGGAGGAGATTGGGGGGGGAGGAGATTGGGGGGGGAGGAGATTGGGGGGGGAGGAGATTGGGGGGGGAGGAGATTGGGGGGGGAGGAGATTGGGGGGGGAGGAGATTGGGGGGGGAGGAGATTGGGGGGGGAGGAGATTGGGGGGGGAGGAGATTGGGGGGGGAGGAGATTGGGGGGGGAGGAGATTGGGGGGGGAGGAGATTGGGGGGGGGAGGAGATTGGGGGGGGAGGAGATTGGGGGGGGAGGAGATTGGGGGGGGAGGAGATTGGGGGGGAGGAGATTGGGGGGGGAGGAGATTGGGGGGGAGGAGATTGGGGGGGGAGGAGATTGGGGGGGGAGGAGATTGGGGGGGAGGAGATTGGGGGGGGAGGAGATTGGGGGGGAGGAGATTGGGGGGGAGGAGATTGGGGGGGGAGGAGATTGGGGGGGAGGAGATTGGGGGGGAGGAGATTGGGGGGGGAGGAGATTGGGGGGGGAGGAGATTAGGGGGGGGGAGGAGATTGGGGGGGGAGAGGAGATTGGGGGGGGAGAGGAGATTGGGGGGGAGAGGAGATTGGGGGGGGGAGGAGATTGGGGGGGGAGGAGATTGGGGGGGGGAGGAGATTGGGGGGGGGAGGAGATTGGGGGGGGAGGAGATTGGGGGGGGGAGGAGATTGGGGGGGGGAGGAGATTGGGGGGGGAGGAGATTGGGGGGGGAGGAGATTGGGGGGGGAGGAGATTGGGGGGGGAGGAGATTGGGGGGGAGGAGATTGGGGGGGGGGAGGAGATTGGGGGGGGGAGGAGATTGGGGGGGGGGGAGGAGATTGGGGGGGGAGGAGATTGGGGGGGGAGGAGATTGGGGGGGGGGGGAGATTGGGGGGGGGGGAGAAGATTGGGGGGGGGGGGAGGAGATTGGGGGGGGGGAGGAGATTGGGGGGGGGGAGGAGATTGGGGGGGGGGGAGATTGGGGGGGGGGGAGATTGGGGGGGGGAGGAGATGGGGGTGGGGGGAGGAGATTGGGGGGGGGGAAAGAAAAGGGGGAGGGGGAGGGAGGCTGAATGGGCTGGGCACGAGACTTCGGGCAGGGCCCGTCTCCAGCACCAGATTTACAGGTAGGTGGCATTGGGTCGGGTCGGGGGAAGCGCCGGTCCCGGGGGGGGGGGCGGTGTGGGAGGGAGTTCGGTTCGGTTCGGGTCGGGGGGAGGGAGGGAGAGGGAGGTCAGGTCGGGGGGAGGGAGGTCAGGTCGGATCCAGTCCGTGGGGCGGGCGTCGGGTCGGGGTCGGTGTCCGGTCCGGAGACGGGGGCAGCGGGGGTCGGGTCGGGTCCAGTCGGGGGAGGGGGGGGGGGGGGGAGCAGGAGTCAGGTCGGTGTCGGGTCCGGTCCGGAGGCGGGAGTCGAGTCAGGTCGGTAGGAAGCAGGAGCTGGCCGTGGGAGGAGCCTTATGCACGCAGCCCCAGTGAGGCCATTCGGCCAGGGCTAGGGGCTGCGTGCTTCGGGCCCCTCCCACACAGTTTCGGGCACCTGGAGCTACTGCACTTGCGCGCCCACTGTAGCGCGCATGTGCAGAGGTCCCGGCACTGTTTTCAGCGCAGGGACCTGGCTCTGCCCCCTATAGCTCGTGCTGCGCCGAGGGCCAGAGGACCTGCAGGGAGGTGGAGAATACGGAGGGTTTTTTTAGGCGCATTTTGTGGCGCGAAAAACGGGCGTCCAGGTCGGGACTGCGCCGTTCTCAGCGCGGCTCGAAACTTGGGCCCAAAGTGCCTACGGTTGGGAACAAAATATTCCAGGATACATAATGATTAGAAGAGATAGGCAAAATGGAAAAGGAGTACGGGTAGCCCTGATAATACAGGATGGGATAAAGACAGTAGAGAGAAAGGATCTTAGCTCAGAAAATCAAGACGTAGAATCAGTTTGGGTGGAGCTAAGATACAGCAATGGGCAGAAAATATTGGTGGGAGTTGTTTATCGGCCCCCAAACAGTAGTGGTAATGTAGGGCAGAGTATAAATCAGGGAATTAGAGTTGCATGTAACAAAGGTAATACAGTCATCATGGGGGACTTTAATCTACACATTGATAGATGCAGTAATAGTGTGGAGGAAGAATTCATGGAATATATACAAGATGGTTTTCTAGATCAGTATGTTGTGGAACCAACTAGGGAATAGGCTATTTTAGATCTAGTATTGAGCAATGAGAAAGGGTTAATTAATAACCTTGTAGTAAAGGTGCCCTTAGGGAAAAGTGACCATAATATGACAAAATTTTACATTAAGTTTGAAAGTGATTTAGTTAAACCCGAAACTAAGGTGTTAAATCTATACAAAGCAAGCTATGTAGGTATGAGGGGAGAACTGGCTACGGTAGATTGGGAAATTACATTGAAAGATATGACGGGAGACAAGCAATGGTTAGCATTTAAATAATTAATACATAATTTACAACAAACATACATTCCTTTAAGGCACAAAAACCCACAGGGAAAGTGGTCCAACCGTGGCTAACAAGAGAAGTTAAAGATAGTATTAGATCAAAAGAAGAGGCTTATAATGTTGTCAAAAACAACAGTGAGCCTGAGGATTGGAAGGAGTTTAGAATTCAGCAAAGGAGGACCAAGAAATTGATAAAGAAAGGGAAAATAGAATGAGTGTAAACGAGCAAGAGACATAAAACCAGACGGTAAAAGTTTCTATAGGTATGTAAAAAGGAAAGGATTAGCAAAAGTAAATGTGGGTCCCCTACAGGCTGAGACAGGAGAAATTATAATGGGGAATAAGGAATAGCAGAGAAATTAAACAAATACTTTGTGTCCGTCTTTACAGAAAAATCTCCCGGAAATAGTGGCTTACCAAGGATCTAGCGAGAATGAGGAACTGAAAGAAATTAGTATTAATAAAAAAATAGTACTGGAGAAATTATTGGGACTGAAAGTTGATAAATCCCCTGGACCTGATGGCCGTCATCCTAGAGTTTTGAAAGAGGTGGCTATAGAGGTGATAGAGATAGTGGATGCATTGGTTGTCACTTTCCAAACTTCCATAGATTCTAGAACGGTTCCCGCAGATTGGAAGATAGCTAATTTAACTCCGCTATTTAAGAAAGGAGGGAGTTAGCCGGACATCAGTAGTAGGGAAAATGCGAGAATCTATTATTAAGGATGTGGTAACAGGGCACTTAGAAAATAGTAATAGGATTGGGCAGAGTCAACACTTATTTGTGAAAGGGAAATCATGTTTGACGAATCTGTTAAGAGTTTTTTGAGGGTGTAACTAGTAGGATAAGGGGGAACCAGTGGATGTGGTGTATTTGAATTTTCAGAAGGCATTCGATAAGCTGCCACACAAGAGATTATTGAACAAAATTAGGCTCATGGGATTGGGGGTAATATACTAGCATGGATTGAGGATTGGTTAATGGACAGAAAACAAAGAGTAGGAATAAACGGGTCATTTTCGGGTTGGCAGGTTGTAACTAGTGGGGTGCTGTAAGGATCGGTGCTTGGGTCCCAGCTATTCACAATTTATGTCAATGATTTGGATGAGGGGACCAAATGTAATACAGGTTGAGCATCCAAAATCCGGAGTTCCGAAATTCGGACTGTTCCTGAATCCGAACACCGGGCCGATCCGTGGCGGGGTTGTCCAGAATCTGGAAAATGCTCTGAAATCCGGACATTTTTTTTTTATAAACGATTACCGCTGCGAGTTGGGCCTACGGAGGGGGAAAAACAATCCCCAAAATTCCAAAAAATAAAAATTCACAAAACCCTTATCTACTAAATTGCTGAAAAAGAATTTAAAAATAAAAACTTCAACGAACCTTTTTTACAGGTCTTCAATGCAGGTTTTTCCTGGCCGCCGACCCCTGACCCGGAACCCCAACCGAGCCTGGAACCATCGGGCTCCCCAGGCTCCGCCACCTGGCTCCTCCCCCCAAGGCTCCGCCGCCACCCTCTCCATCCCCCTTCCCTTTCCTCCCCACCACCCATCCCTCTTACCTCGGCCCAGACTTTTCCGGATTCAGGACGTCGGAAAGACGTTCCGAAATCCTGATATTCCCGAAATCCAGAACGGCCTCGGTCCTGAGGTTTCCGGATTTCGGACGCTCTACCTGTATATCCAAGTTTGCTGATGATACAAAGCTAGGTGGGGATGTAAGTTGTGAGGAGGATGCAAAGAGACTTCAAGGGGATAGAGACAGGCTAAGTGAGTGGGCAAGAACATGGCAAATGTAATATAAGCAAAGAAATGATTAAATAAACCATCTTCCTACCTGTGTGAAAGTGCTTCAGGCAGGCCTTTCGGGACCAGCACCAGATTTACAGGTAGGTGGCGTTGGGTTGGGTCGGGTCGGGGAGGGGAGGTTCGGTTCGGGTCGGGGGGGAGAGAGAGGGAGAGAGGGGGAGAGAGAGGGAGAGAGGGAGGGAGAGAGGGAGGGAGGGGGGGGCGGAGGGAGAGAGAGAGAGGGAGGGGGGGAGGGAGAGAGAGAGAGAGAGGGGGGGAGGGAGGGAGAGAGAGAGGGAGGGAGGGAGGGGGGAGGTCAGGTCGGATCCAGTCCGGGAGCGGGAGTCGGGTCGGGTCCAGTGGGGGGGGGGGGGGGGGTCGGGGGGCGGGAGCGCGTCGGGTCCAGTCGGGGAGGCGGGGAGCGGGAACAGGAGCGCGGGTAGGGTCGGGTCCAGTCGGGGGGGTGGGGAGCAGGAACAGGAGCGCGGGTAGGGTCGGGTCAGTCGGGGGGGGGGGGGCGCGGGTGTCGGGTCTGGTCCGGAGGCGGGGGGGGGGGGGGGGGGGGGGAGCAGGTGTCGGGTCTGGTCCGGAGGCAGGGGGGGGGGGGGGAGCGGGTGTCGGGTCTGGTCCGGAGGCGGGGGGGGGAGGAGCGGGTGTCGGGTCTGGTCCGGAGGCGGGGGGGGGGGGGGGGGGGGAGCAGGTGTCGGGTCTGGTCTGGTCCGGAGGCTGGGGGGGGGGAGCGGGTGTCGGGTCTGGTCCGGAGGCGGGGGGGGGGGGGGGGGCGGGTGTCGGGTCTGGTCCGGAGGCGGATGGGAGGAGCGGGTGTCGGGTCTGGTCCGGAGGCAGTGGGGGGGGGAGCGGGTGTCGGGTCTGGTCCGGAGGCGGGGGGGGAGGGAGCAGGTGTCGGGTCTGGTCTGGTCCGGAGGCTGGGGGGGGGGGGGAGCGGGTGTCGGGTCTGGTCCGGAGGCAGTGGGGGGGGGAGCGGGTGTCGGGTCTGGTCTGGTCCGGAGGCGGGGAGCGGGTGTCGGGTCTGGTCCGGAGGCATGGGGGGGGGGGGCGCGGGGAGCGGGTGTCGGGTCTGGTCCGGAGGCAGTGGGGGGGTGGGGGGGAGCGGGTGTCGGGTCTGGTCTGGTCCGGAGGCGGGGAGCGGGTGTCGGGTCTGGTCCGGAGGCATGGGGGGGGGGGGGCGGGGAGCGGGTGTCGGGTCTGGTCCGGAGGCATGGGGGGGGGGGGGGGCGGGGAGTGAGTGTCGGGTCTGGTCGAGGGGGGGCGGGGGAGCAGGAGCTGGCCGTGGGAGGAGCCTTATTCACGCAGCCCCAGTGAGGCCATTCAGCCAGGGCTAGGGGCTGCGTGCTTCGGGCCCCTCCCACACAGTTCGGCGCCTGGAGCTACTGCACTTGCGTGCCCACTGTAGCGCGCATGTGCAGAGGTCCCAGCACGGTTTTCAGCGCAGGGACCTGGCTCCGCCCCCCCACAGCTCGTGCTGGCTGCGCCGAGGGCCAGAGGACCTGCAGGGAGGTGGAGAATACCGAGGATTTTTTTCGGCGCACTTTGTGGCGCAAAAAATGGGCGTCCAGGTCGGGACTGCGCTGTTCTAGGTGCGTGTGGAAACTTGGGCCCATAATGTGGAGAAACATGAAGTTGGCCACCTTGGTAGGAAAAATAGAAAAGCAGATTATTTTATAAATGGTGAGAGATTGGGAAATGTTGGTGTTCAGAGGGACCTCGTGTCCTTGTGCACGAACATGCAAGTGCAGCAAATAATTAAGAAAGCAAATGGTATGTTTGCCTTTATTACAAGAGGATTTGAGCATAAGAGTAAAGACGTCTTACTGCAATTATATAGGGCCCTGGTGAGACCGCACCTGGAGTATTGTGTACAGTTTTGGTCTCCTTACCCAAGGAAGGATATACTTGCCATTGAGGGAGTGCAACGAAGGTTCACCAGACTGATTCCTGGGATGGAGGAATTGTCCTATGAGGAGAGATTGAGCAGACTAGGTCTATATTCTCTAGAGTTTAGACGAATGAGAGGTGATCTCATTGAAACATACAACATTCTTACGGGGCTTGACAGGGTAGATGTTTCCACTAGCTGAGGAGTCTAGAACCAGGGGTCACGGTCTCAGAATAAGGGGTCGGCCATTTAGGACTGAGATGAGGAGAAACTTCTTCACTCAGAGGATGGTGAATCTTTGGAATTCTCTACCCCAGAGGGCTGTGGAGGCTCAGCCATTGAGTATATTCATTGATAGATTTTGATACATAGAGATTGATAGATTTTTGGATATTAAGGGAATCAAGGGATATGGGAATAGTGCAGGAAAGTGGAGTTGGGGTAGAAGATCAGCCATGGTCATATCGAATGGCGGAACAGGCTTGAGGGGCCGAATGGCCTACTCCTGCTCTAATTCTCATGTCCTTGTGTTATTATATTGCACCTCAGTTTATTATTCCCTCCTCCCTCCTCAAACTTTACTGTATGGATGGGATCATCATCATACGCAATCCCTCAAAAAGGAGGAAGACTTGCTTCCACTCAAAAGGTGAGTTCTCAGGTGACTAAACAGTCCAATATGGGAATTACAGTCTCTGTCACAGGTGGGACAGACAGTCATTGAGGGAAAGGGTGGGTGGGATTGGTTTGCCACACGCTCTTTCCGCTGCCTGCGCTTGTTTTCTGCATGTTCTCAGCGACGAGACTTGAGGTGCTCAGCGCCCTCCCGGATGCTCTTCCTCCACTTAGAGAGGTCTTTGGCCAGGGACTCCCAGGTGTCCATGGGAATGTTGCACTTTATCAAGGAGGCTTTGAGAGTGTCCTTGAAACGTTTTCTCTGCCAACCTGGGGCTCGCTTGCTGAGTAGGAGTTCCGAGTAGAGTGCTTGCTTTGGGAGTCTTGTGTCAGGCAAGCGAACAATGTGGCCCACCCAATGGAGCTGGTTGAGTGTGGTCAGTGCTTCGATGCTGAGGATGTTGGCCTGATTGAGAACACTAACGTTGGTGCGTCTGTCCTCCCAGGGGATTTGCAATAACTTGCGGAGACATCGTTGGTGGTATTTCTCCTACGATTTGCAGCAGCCAGCGGTGTGCAACGGCCACCCCATGTTAACTCACGCACAGGCATCTTCCACCCTTCAAAATGAAGTTCGGGACCTGGAACGTCAGGACCCTCATGGACAAATGGACAATTTCAACAGCGACAAACCGGAACACTGCAACGCCATCGTTACCCGGGAACTTAGACGCTTCGATGTCGACATCGCCACCCTAAGCAAGACCCAACAGGCAGGGGAAGGCCAGCTCAAAGAACAAGGTGGAAAGGCAAACCAGAGAAAGAACGCTGCCTCCACGGAGTCGGTTTCGCCATCAAGAACGAGCTGGTTGGCTGCCTCAGAGATTCCCTCTGCGGGATTAGCGAACGTCTCATGACTCTCCGACTCACCCTATCCTGGAACCAGTGCGTCAGTTATCAGCGCATACGCCCCAACACTTGACGCAACAGATGAGGCCAAAGAGGGATTCTACTCCAGCCTCGAACAATCCGTGTCCTGTGACCCTACGGACGACAAACTGATCCTCCTCGGCGACTTCAACGCCAGAGTCAGTAAGGACGCAGACCTCTGGGGAGGCGTGATCAGCAGAAAGTAGATAGGGAAAACCAACTCCAGCGGTACTCTGCTCCTGACAAAATGCCTAGAACACGCCCTTGGATGGGAACATATTCAGAATGAATGGGCGCAGGAGAAGTGAACTACAGACCAGCTGACACATCATGCGAGACTTGAGTTGGTTCCTGTTCTAAGGCATAATACAACAATGAACCTGAACTTTTTCTTGACACTCTCAGCACAATAGCCCAAGTGAGCCTATGCTCTCAACTGGTCAATTGACAGATTAATTTCACAAGTGGATGATGGTTTGATTATTCCTCCAGACCCAAAGTGTCTGGAACTTGTACAGTGTTTCTAATTGACAACTGGAGATGAGTCAGCATTGATTCATGTCTGGGAAAGAAATGCTTCTGAATTCATTTGCCATGATCCCAGGATGCTAAAAATAAAGCAATGCCAATTTTGATAATCCCAGTTTACTTGCAAAATGTGGTTCTTGGGCATCAAATAGTGTGTGCCCCACAGTTAAGCTCAACTGTCAAGTTAGATATTGCATCCAAAGCCAGCCAGCTTTTGATTCAAACCCTACCTCTACTGAGAAAATAAAAAGAATTGTATTTATATGGCACCTTTCACGACCACTGGATGATCCAACCAATGAAGCACTTTTGAAGTGTAACCACTGTTGTAATGTAGTAAACACGCAACCAATTTGCGCACAGCAAGTTCTCACAAACAGCAATGTGATAATGACCAGTTAATTTGTTTTAGTGATGTTGATTGAGGGGTAAATACTGGCCAGGAGATAGAATAATTACTGGACCGAGTAAGGGATTTGATTGCATGAATTGCTCCATTATACTAGGGAAATCATGCTTGACAAGTCTTCTAGAATTTTTTAAGGATCTAACTAGTAGAGTGGACAAGGGAGAACTAGTGGATGTGGTGTATTTGGACTTTCAAAAGGCTTTTGACAAGGTCCCACACAAGCGACTGGTGTGCAAAATTAAAGCACATGGTATTGGGGGTAATGTATTGACGTGGATAGAGAACTGGTTGGCAGATAGGAAGCAGAGAGTCGGGATAAACAGGTCCTTTTCAGAATGGCAGGCAGTGACTAGTGGGGTGCCGCAAGGCTCAGTGCTGGGACCTCAGCTCTTTACAATATACATTAACGATTTAGATGAAGGAATTGAATGTAATATCTCCAAATTTGCAGATGACAATAAGCTGGGTGGTAGTGTGAGCTGTGAGGAGGATGCTAAGAGGCTGCATGGTGACTTAGACAGGTTAGGTGAGTGGGCAAATGCATGGCAGATGCAGTATAATGTGGATAAATGTGAGCTTATCCACTTTGGTGGCAAAAACAGGAAGGCAGATTATTATCTGAATGGTGACAGATTAGTAAAAGGGAAGGTGCAACGAGACCTGAGTATCATGGTACATCAGTCATTGAAAGTTGGCAAGCAGGTACAGCAGGCGGTGAAGAAGGCAAATGGCATGTTGGCCTTCATGGCTAGGGGATTTGAGTATAGGAGCCGGGAGGTCTTACTGCAGTTGTACAGGACCTTGGTGAGGCCTCACCTGGAATATTGTGTTCAGTTTTAGTCTTCTAATCTGAGGAAGGACATGCTTGCTGTTGAGGGAGTGCAGCGAAGGTTCATCAGACTGATTTCCGGGATGGCAGGACTGACATGTGAGGAGACTGGATCGACTGGGCTTGTATTCACTGGAGTTTAGAAGAATGAGAGGAAATCTCATAGAAACATACAAAAATTTGACAGGATTGGACAGGTTAGATGTAGGAAGAATGTTCCCGATGTTGGGGAAGTCCAGAACCAGGGGTCACAGTCTAAGGATAAGGGGGAAGCCATTTAGGTCCGAGACGAGGAGAAACTTCTTCACTGAGAGAATTGTTAACTTGTGGAATTCTCTACCGCATAAAGTTGTTGATGCCAGTTCATTGGATATATTCAAAAGGGAGTAGATATGGCCCTTACAGCTAAAGGGATCAAGGGGTATGGAGAGAAAGCAGGAAAGGGGTACTGAGGTAATGATCAGTCATGATCTTATTGAATGGTGGTGCAGGTTGGAAGGGCAGATTGGTCTGCTCCTGCAGCCAATTTCTATGCTTCTATGTTCTAATCCAACTAATTCTTACTAGCAATGTGTTGCTATGAATTCTTAAGCAAAGAACCCAGGAAGCAAATACGTTCTGCTTACCTTGTGTTGCTTCCACATGGCTCCCAGCGCCTTCACTTCGTGGGTGGCGTGCTTGCCTTCCTGCAGGCACTGGTAGCACACGGGCACCTTGCAGTGGGCGCAGTACATGCTGTGGTTCTCCAGCTCGTGCTCGGTGCAGGTGGAGGTCTTGCGGGGCGGCGGCGGCTTGTTGGCGACGCGGCCCTGGCCCTGGCCGGGCGGCAGCAGCCGGTGCTTGGCCAAGGGCCCGCGGGCCGGGTGGCAGCGCCGTTGGCACGGCTGGCAGTAGAAGACGTCGCACTGCTCGCACAGCACGGCCGCCTCGAGCGGGCTGCGCTCGCACAGCTGGCAGCTGGCGGCCGCCCCCGCCGGCCCGGCGCCCACGCCGCCCCCCTGCCGGTAGCGGCCGACGATGGCCTCCAGCAGGCGGTTGCGGGCGAAGCCGCGGAGGCCGCGCTCCTCCAGCAGCGCGCTGCGGTGGCACTGCGGGCAGGTGAGGCAGGCGTGGCGGAGCGGCGCCAGCGGCGGTGGGGCCGGCGGCGGCGGCGGGGCCGGCGGGAAGACCCGCACGCCGTTCGGCGACTTCTGGCTGGGGGTGGCCGGCGCGAAGCTGGTGTACGAGCCGTAGCCGCTGTCCGCCTCGCTGTACACGCTCATCTTGTCCAGCTCCAGGTAGTCGTAGTCCGAGGCGGCCGAGGCCCGCTCCCGCTCCCGCTCCCGGGGCGGCGGCGGCTCGGCCTCGGGGGTCTGCACCAGGATGGTGCGAGCGCACGGCAGGCACACGTTGTGCGAGCACGGCAGGATGATGGGGTCTCGGTAGAAGGAGCCGCACACCGGGCACTTGAGTTCCTCTTCCATGTCAGCCATGCGGCGGAGGCGGCGGCGGCCGGAGAACGGCTGAAGAGAGTGGCGGCGGCGGCGGCGGCGGGGAACGCGCGGCTTCGGGCCGCCCGACAGCACCAGGCGAGGGGACAGCGCCGCCGCACACTGCGCATGTGCACACTCCTCGCGCGGTCTCTCTCCCCCCCAGGGCCGCGTAATGCGCATGTGCGCATCCTCGCTCTCTCGTTGCCCCCGCAGGGCCGCGTACTGCGCATGTGCGCACTCCTCGCTCTCTCTCTTCCCCCAGGGCCGCGTAATGCGCATGTGCGCACTCCTCGCTCTCTCTTCCCCCAGGGCCGCGTACTGCGCATGTGCACACACACACACACTCTCTCTCTCGCTCTCCCTTTCCCTCTGCCCCAGGGCCGCACACTGCGCATGTGTACATTCCTCTTCGTTTCCCCACCCCTCCCTTCAGGGCCGCGCACTGCGCATGTGCATATTGCCCCGCACCGCTCGCAGGGACATGTAGTCTGTTACTCTGGTGGCCAAGGTGAGAACAGAAAGACAGGCTTGTCTTTCTATAGCGCTTTTCACGACCACCGGATGTCCCACAGCATTTTACAGCCATCGAAGTACTTTTGAATTGTGGTCACTGTTGTAATGTGGGAAACGCGGCAGCCAATTTGCACACAGCAAGCTCCGACAAACAGCAATGTGATAATGACCGGATGATCTCTTTTAGTGATGTTGATTGAGGGTTGAATATTGGCCAGGACACTGGGGATAACTTGCCTGCTCTTCTTCAAAATAATGCCACTTTTACATCCATCTCAGAAAGTAGATGGGGCCTCGATTTAACATCTCATCCAAAATTTATGCGATATTGATGCATAGCTTCCAAGTTTCAGGTTTGGATGTTGGCATGGAACAGATTAATGGTGGGGCAGACAGCTGTTTGTAAGTGGAATTTAAAGACCTAGAGATAATTAGAAGGGATAATTAGAAGGGAGTGTCACAATAGCATGACAGGGCCTTTGGAAAGGAAAGAGCTCCTCAATCCATTAGCAACCTTTGCTCAGGCAACTAAAATCTGACAGACAATGATGAAGTGAAAGGAAACCCTTGATGCAGATGAGTCTATAGGCATGCCCTGTGTGATGAAGTGGAGGTAATACTGCATGAGGTGGTTGAGAGGATCACTGTGCCACTACATGGGCAGCATTTGAGCTTCCCTGCGAGGAGCTAGAAACACAGAAAATAGGTGCAGGGGTAAGCGATTTGGCCCTTCGAGCCTGCACCACCCACCATTCAATATGATCATGGCTGATCATGCAACTTTAGTACCCCATTCCTGCTTTCTCTCCATACCCCATGATCCTTTTAGGTGTAAGGGCCACATCTAACTCCCTTTTGAATATATCTAACGAATTGGCCTCACAACTTTCTGTGGTAGAGAATTCCACAGGTTCACGATTATCTGTGAAGAAGTTTCTCCTCATCTCGGTCCTAAATGGCTTACCCCTTATCTTTCGACTGTGACCCCTGGTTCTGGACTTCCCCAACATCGGGAACATTCTTCCTGTATCTAACCTGTCCAATCCCGTCAGAATGTTAGATGTTTCTATGAGATCACCTCTCATCCTTCTAAATTCCAGTGAATATAAGCCTAGTCGATCCAGTCTTTCTTTATATCTCAGTCCTACCATCCCAGGAATCAGTCTGGTGAACCTTTGCTGCACTCCCTCAATAGCAAGAATGTCCTTCTTCAGATTAGGCAACCAAAACTGAACACAATATTCAAGGTGTGGCCTCACCAAGGCCCTGTACAACTGCAGTAAGACCTCCCTGCCCATATACTCTCATCCTCTCGCTGTGAAGGCCAACATGCCATTTGCCTTCTTCACCGCCTGCTGTACCTGCATGCCAACTTTCAATGACTGATGTGCCATGACAGCCAGGTCTCGTTGCACCTCCCCTTTTCCTAATCTGTCACCATTCAGACAATATTCTGCCTTCCTGTTTTTGCCACCAAAGTGGATAACCTCACATTTATTCACATTATACTGCATCTGCCATGTATTTGCCCACTCACCTAACTTGTCCAAGTCACCCTGCAGCCTCTTAGCATCCTCCTCACAGCTCACACTGCCACCCAGCTTGGTGTCATCTGCAAACTTGGAGATATTACATTCAATTCCTTCGACTAGATCATTAATGTATATTGTCAATAGCTCGTGTCCCAGCACTGAACCTTGCGGTACTCCACTAGTCACTACCTGCCATTCTGAAAAGGACACGTTTATTCCTACTCTTAGCTTCCTGTCTGCCAACCAGTTCTCTATCCACGTCAATACATTACCCCAAATACCATGTGATTTAAATTTGCACGCTAATCTCTTGTGTGGAACCTTGTCAAAAGCCTTTTGAAAGTCCAAATACACCACATCCACTGGTTCTCCCTTGTCCACTCTGCTAGTTACATCCTCAAAAAATTCTAGAAGATTTGTCAAGCATGATTTCCCTTTTATAAATCCATGCTGACTTGGACCGATCCTGTCACTGCTTTCCAAATGCGCTGCTATTACATCTTTAATAATTGATTCCAACATTTTCCCCACTACCGATGTCAGGCTAACCAGTCTATAATTCCCTGTTTTCACTCTCCTTTTTTAAAAAGTGGGGTTACATTAGCTACCCTCCAATCCATAGGAACTGTTCCAGAGTCTATAGAATGTTGGAAAATGACCACCAATGCATCCACTATTTCTAGGGCCGCTTCCTTAAGTACTCTGGGATGCAGACTATCAGGCCTTGGGGATTTATCGGCCTTCAATCCCATCAATTTCCCGAACACAATTTCCTGACTAATAAAGATTTCCTTCAGTTCCTCTTTCTCGCTAGACCCTCGGTCCCCTAGTATTTCCGGAAGGTTATTTGTGTCTTCCTTAGTGAAGCCAGAACCGAAGTATTTGTTCAATTTGTCTGCCATTCCTTTGTTCCCCATTATAAATTCACCTGATTCTGACTGCAAGGGACCTACATTTGTCTTCACTAGTTTCAAGCCAAGTTTCAAGCCACTGCTAACTATTACTGTCACTGCATGAGTCATCCCTATGCTGCACAGTGGATGCAGATATTGTCACAGGAGATGACACAGCTCTGCGCATAACTTCCTAATAACCGAATCCAATTTGAGTCATGCACAGACTGTGCAAAGACAATTTCTCATTTCATTGCCAGGAAGGTGTTCAAGAGTCTGCAGTTATGGTAGGGGTAAGCTTGATAAATCTGGGCATTCAGGATACACTGACTGTTGATCATCCTGGCATGCCTGGTTTCATGCAAAGCCACCAAAAAAATGATATACTGCGATTGGAGTGCTTCCGAGGACATTCACACATCCTGGTGGTGCTAATGGATCTTTTTTAAATATTCGTTCATGGGATGTGGGCATCGTTGATAAAGCCAGCATTTATTGCCCATCCTTAATTGCCCTTGAGAAGGTTGTGGTGAGCTACCTTATGAAACCACTGCAGTCCTTGTGGTGAAGGTGCTCCCACAGTACTGTTATGTAGGCAGTTCCAGGATTTTGACTCAGTGACAATGAAGGAACGGCAATATACTTCCAAATCAGGATGGTGTGTGACTTGGAGGGAAACTTACAGGTGATTGTGTTCCTATGCGCCTGTGGCCCTTGTCCTTCTAGGTGGTAGAGATGAAGGGTTTGGGAGGTGCTTCTGAAGAAGCCTTGGCGAGTTGCTGCAGTGCATCTTGTAGACAGTGCGCCATTGGTGGAGGGGGCGAATGTTTAAGGTGGTGGATGGGGTGCCAATCAAGCAGGCTGCTTTGTCCTGGATGGTATCGTGCTTCTTGCGTGTTGTTGAATCTGCACTCATCCAGGCAAGCGGAGAGTATTCCATCACTCTCATGACTTGTGCCTTGTAGATAGTGGAAAACATAGAAACATAGAAATTTACAGCACGGAAGGAGGCCATTTCGGCCCATTGTATCCACGATAGGGAGGCAAGAGATGAGACATTCACCGCAAAATCATCATCATCATCATCATCACCATCCTCATAGGCAGTCCCTCGGAATCGAGGAAGACTTGCTTCCACTCTTAAAATGAATCCTTAGGTGGCTGAACAGTCCAATACGAGAGACACGGTCCATGTCACAGATGGGACAGATAGTCACTGAGGGTAAGGGAGGGTGGGACAGATTTGCCGCATGCTCTTTCCGCTGCCTGTTCTTGATTTCTGCATGCTCTCGCCGATGAGACTCGAGGTGCTCAGCGCCCTCCCGGATGCACTTCCTCCATTTAGGGCGGTCTTTAGCCAGGGACCCAGGTGTCAGTGGGGATGTTGCACTTTATCAGGGAGGCTTTGAGGGTGCCCTTGTAACATTTCTGCTGCCCACCTTTGGCTCATTTGCCGTGAAGGAGTTCCAAGTAGAGCGTTTGCTTTGGGAGTCTCGTGTCTGGCATGCAGACAGTGTGGCCCGCCCAGCGGAGCTGATCGAGTGTGGTCAGTGCTTCAATGCTGGGGATGTTGGCCTGGTCGAGGACACTCATGTTGGTGCGTCTGTCCTCCCAGGAGATTTGTAGGATCTTGCGGAGACATCGTTGGTGGTATTTCTGCAGCGACTTGAGGTGTCTACTGTGCATGGTCCATGTCTCTGAGCCATACAGGAGGGCGGGTATTACTACAACCCTGTAGACCATGAGCTTGGTGATAGATTTGAGGGCCTGGTCTTCGAACACTCTTTTCCTCAGGCGGCCGAAGGCTGCACTGGCGCACTGGTGTTGGATCTCGTCATCAATGTCTGCTCTTGTTGATAAGATGCTCCTGAGGTATGGGAAATGGTCCATGTTGTCCAGGGCCGCGCCATGGATCTTGATGACTGGCTGGCAGTGCTGTGTGGTGAGGACAGGCTGGTGGAGGACCTTTGTCTTACGGCTGTTTAGTGTCAGGCCCATGCTTTCTTACGCCTCAGTAAATACGTTGACTATGTCCTGGGGTTCAGTCTCTGTACGTGCGCAGACGCAGGTGTCGTCCGCATACTGTAGCTCGATGACAGAAGTTGAGGTGGTTTTGGACCTGGCCTAGGGACGGCGATGGTTGAACAGGTTCCCACTGGTTCTGTAGTTTAGTTCCACTCCAGCGGGGAACTTGTTGACTGTGAGGTGGAGCATGGCAGCAAGGAAGATTGAGAAGAGGGCGATGATGCTGCCCTGTTTGACCCCAGTCCGGACGTGGATTGGGTCTTTAATGGATTCGTTGGTAAGGATCACGGCCTGCATGTCGTCGTGGAGCAGGCGAACAAGAAACCATTGTGCAGCCTAAACTGCATGGCTTTCTTGGGATGGTCCTCTTCTTTCAAACACCTCAGTGATAGAATCATAGAAATTTACAACACAGAGGTCGTCATTCGACCCATTATGTCTTTGCTGACCAAAAAAGAGCTATCCATCCTAATCCCACTTAACAGCTCTTGGTCCGTAGCATTGTAGGTTGCAGCACTTCAAGTGTGTATCCAAGTACTTTTTAAATGTGGTGAGGGTTTCTGCCTCTATCACTCTTTCAGGCAGTGAGTTCCAGACCCCCACCACCCTCTGGGTGAAAAAAAGTTATCCTCAACTCCCTTCTATTCCTTCAACCAGTTACTTTAAATCTATGCCCCTGGTTATTGACCTCACTGCTAAGGGATAGAGGTCCTTCTTATCCATTCTATCTAGACCCCTCATAATTGTATACACCTCAATTAAATCTCCCCTCAGCCTCCTCTGCTCCAAAGAAAACAACCCCAGCCTATCCAGTCTTTCCTCATAGCTAAAATTATCCAGTCCAGGCAAGATCCTCTGTACGCTCTCTAGTGCAATCACATCTTTCCTTCAATGTGGATACCATAACTGTATGCAGCATGCTAGCTGTTGCCTAACTTGTGTTTTATACAGCTCTAACATAGCCTCCCTGCTTCTATATTCTATGCCTCGGCTAATAAAGGAAAGGATCCCATATGCCTTCTTAACCAGCTTCAGGGATCTGTGGACATGCACTCCAAGGTCCCTCTGTTGTTCTACATTTCTCTGTATCCTACCATATATATGTATTCCCTTGCCTTGCCCTCCCCAAACACATTACCTCACACTTCTCCAGATTAAATTCCTTTTGCCACTGTTCTGCCCACCTGACCAGTCATTGATATTTTCCTGTAGTCTACAGCTTTCTTTCTCATTATCAACCACACAACCAATTTTTGTATCATCTGCAAACTTCTTAATCATGCCCACTACATTGGTCTAAATCATTGATATATACCACAAAAAGCAAGAGACCCAGTACTGAGCCCTGCAGAACCCCACTGGAAACAGCCTTCCAGTCACAAAAACTGCAGTCAACCAATACCCTTTGCTTCCTGCCACTGAGCCAATTTTGGATCCCATGGATTTCCCTTGGATCCCATGGGCTTTTACTTTTCTAACCAGTCTGCCATGTAGGACCTTGTCAAAAGCCTTGCTAACAGCCATGTAGACTACATCAAACGCACTACCCTCATCGACCCTCCTTGTTACCGCCTCAAAACATTCAATCAAATTAGTCAGACACGACCTTCCCTTAACAAATCCATGCCGACTGTCCATTTGGAAATCCATTGTTACCAGTACTGGGAGCAAAAAAATAAGAATATTTAACGCAATGGCTCATGAGAACCTACATGCCATCAGAAAAATTGAAGAAAATTGGTTAAGAAATAGATGAAATAATCAGAAATGCATTAACATATTCTGTGTCCTTTCCATGTTCTTCCATATACTTATCATCTAGTGACCCTGGATATCCATTTCACAGGTGTGTGATTACAAACAATCTTTCTGCATGCATTAGCATTGGGAAGTATAATGCAGGATATCCACGCCCCCTATTAATATGGAAATATTTCAGATGGTTGCTTCTTATACCAGCGTTTTCCACCCATAGAAAATGATTCTTGATGTAAAGTGGATGGAGGTTATAGACAAAGGGCCCTAAAAAGGTGAACTCTGGGAGAACAGAATGAGTTAATGCTAAACACCATGGTTAATGCAAGATGGAATAATGCACTGTCAGCAACATAATCTTTCCCAGTTAGCATCTGGTTCTAATTAGTAACTGGAACTGTGCACATCCAGGCTTGTCGAGGATTAATGAAGAGTTGTTTGTTTGCTGACATGACAAAAATGCCTACAGTGACGGTCCTTTATCTTGTCCTGTCCCCGGTGTGATTTACAGCCAGGCAAAGCGAAGGAATACTTCACAAATAGAGCTGGGGGACCAAAATCTTCCCTTGCTCATCTTACTATAGCTATTCGCAGCAAGACAAAATAAACAGTTTTGTAGTTTATGAGCAAATCTGGCTCTCTTAAGTCATTAACAATTTGCTAATTGTAAGGGCTTTGCAATGTGCCTAAGATATTTGTCGGCAAATAAGGGAATCCCTGCACAAAGTGTATCACTCCAGTTGGCCACTGTATCAAATACGAAAAGAGATTTTCCCTCGAGAGGTATAAAAGATGGCATTTTGACACATGGTCAATCTGGAAGTCAAGGAAGTAAAAGATCAGGACAGATCAATCGAGCAGTAGAAGAAAGGGAATTCAGAGAGGGGTCTATGCATCGGTGCCATTCGGCATGGTACTTACTACGGCCCTATGGGCTATCTTACCCACCAGGGATGTTGAATTTAATCAGTGGATCCCAACCCTTAACCTGGGATGGCCACTTCCTTCTCCATGACGTTAACCCTGTGTGAAGCACCTTAGGACATTTTTCTACATTAAAGGCGCTATATAAATGCATGTTGTTATTGTAGTCAGGTCACCATTTGCAATTTCTGATGGCTGTGTGCAGCAGCTGACGATGGTGAACCCAGTCTGAAAGCGTCTGGCAAGAGCAGTGTCTGTAGTATTGCTCTCCCCTAAGAGGTGACAGGGTCTCATGCTCAAACACGTCGCTCTGGTAAGTTTGACCCAAAGATGTTAAAAAAATGCTATTTCTGAAAATGGTTGTTAACTCTCAACTGAATAGGTAGGAATTACATTATATGCTATAGAATCATAGAAATTTATGGCACAGGAGGCCATTTGGCCCATCGTGTCTGTGCCAGCCGAAGAAGAGCTATCCAGTCTAATCCCACTTTCCAGCTCTTGTTGATCAAACTGACTTTTTGCTACTTACACAAAAGCAAAACACTGCGGGTGCTGGAAATCGGAAATAAAAACAGCAAATGCTGGAAATATTCAGCAGGTCAGGCAGCATCTGTGGAGAAAGAAACAGAGTTAACATTTCAGGTTGGTTACCTTTCATCAGAACTGGAAAATGTTAGAGATGTAATAGTTTTACGCAACTCATTCCAATGACTAGTCCGATTTCGTAACCATGAAAAATAATTCTCTCTCCGCAGATGCTGCCTGACCTGTTGAGTATTCCCAGCATTTTCAGTTTTTGCTACTTACAGTTGTCCCTGTCGTCATGTTGTGGCTAGGGGGACCACCAGGTGGTAGCTGGCAGACTTATCAGGTGCAGTGTTAATGAAACCGAGCTTTAATAAATTCCATGACATAGGTGGTGCAATTACGACTGCATACCAGACCAAGCAGCCTAAGTATAAAGACACAAGAAACTTTTCTGAGAGAGTGTGATGTATGTGTTTTGCAGGAAGGGATATAGTCCAACCAGGGATGATGTGGAGTTTGCCTGAGTGTTCTGTAATAACCCGTCACTCCTGGTACAGGAAATTAACCACTTCCATATCTAATTATGCAATCATAGAAAATGCTCAAGACTTCAGGTGACTAGTTGCCATCCTAAGAATGTTTCCAGATCAGAGAAACAGAACCCACCCAAGGATGTGCATTCTGTTTCCATCACACCTATCCCTTTACAGATAACGATGGAAATTTGTATCGAAACAAACAATTGGAAATGCTAACCAAAAGAGGGATGCAGTATTGCCCTGAGGTGTCCTGAGGTTTTGGTGTGGTCTGAAGTGAGAATGTCTCTCTATTCATACTTTGATTTTATTGTAATGATTAAGCATTTTTTTTTAATTCATGTTTCCGTTTTCACTAACCATTCCATTCTTGTTGCAAGAGCAGGAGTATAATACTTGTGATAGAAATTTTATGCCAGAACTATAGCAGAGGTCAGACCCAATGGAGTAGGAATTCAGATATCAAAGACTGAAAGTTCCAGAGAAACAGTAGACAGAGCACCACAATTCTGAAGAGGTTTAAAACTACCAGTCTCTGAAATGGACACAGTATCAAAACCAATGACCAGCTCACTTAAAGAGGGATACTTTGGGGTTACGCAGAGAGACAGAGCAAAGAATAGAATGGTTAGTGAAAAAGGAAATACGAATTTAAAAAAAATGCTTAACCATTACAATAAAATCAAAGTATGAATAGAGGGGCATTCTTACAACAGGCCACACCAAAAGCCTGCAGCCGGGATTGGGCGTATAGTGGTAATGTTACTGGACTAATGATCTGAAGACATGAGTTCAAATCCCACCATGGCAGCTGGGGAATTTAAATTCAGTTAAATAAATCTGGAATAAGAAGCTAGTGTCAATAATGGTGACCATGAAACTACCAGATTGTTGTAAAAACTCATCTGGTCCAAGGAAATCTGCTGTCCTTACCTGGTCTGGCCTATATGTGACTCCAGACCCACAACAATGTGGTTTGACTCTTAACTGCCCTCTGAAATGGCCTAGCTATTCAGTTGTATTCAAAAAGGACTGCACTGTAATATATACACCTGTGAGTATGCTCACAGGTTGAAGCAGGTTGGGTGGCGCCAGAGGAGCTGGGGCGGCACATGTCCTGGGCTGACGTCCAGCTCGTGGCCAAAGCCATCGAGTCGCTAAAAATGGCACTGGGCCCTGATTCCACTGCGTGTTCAAGAAGGCTCAAGCACGTGGGGCGATCCCGTCCGAACTGACCCCAGTCCGATGGAATTCCTCATCGGTGCTTAGCCCTGAAACCTTCCTCGGGAGCCGCACCCGCCTTCGGGAAATCCCCATCATTGCTTTCAGTTCTGCACGGAGGGGATTGCTGTACGGGCTGCTCTTGCACACCCTCCATTTTGCCATCCTAGTCTGTTGCCCGGACATGCCATGGCACATCATCTTGCTGCCCGGAGGAGGCATGGTTCTCCAATGGAGGGCTCTCTACGTGGGGGACCTCCCTTTATTTATTGGGGACTTAGCCTGAGGCAGTCCCGTGCAATAAGTTTTTAAGTTGGTTCATGGACTCCCAGGCCACCTGCAATTTCTGCGGTCTGGAAGAATCCATGTTCCACATGTACATTCAATGTGTGAGATTGCAGCCCCTCTTCCATTATTTGAAGGGGCTGCTCCTCGATTTCTGGCTGCACTTCAGTCCCACGCTTTTGATCTTTGGACGCCTGGTGCGGAGGTGAGCAGGCAGGTCGGAGGCCCCCTCATAGGACTGCTCCTGGGCCTGGCCAAGGTGGCCATTAACCGGTCCAGGCAGTGGGCAGTCGAAGGTGTCATTCAGTCCGACTGCTTGCCTCTCTTCCACGGCTACGTTCACGCCAGGGTGTCCCTGGAGATGCAGCCCACGGTGTCCACCGGTATGCTCGCGGCCTTCCGCAAAAGGTAGGCACCGGAGGGACAGGAGTGTATCATTACCCCCGGCAACCAAATTTTAATTTGAGCTAAGTTTCCATTAAAGTTTTATTTGGAAATTTGTGGGTTCTAGTGCCCAAAAGGGGGCACTGATTTAAAGTTATATACAACATAATTGTAGAGCTGTTGAGTTGGGAGTGGCTTAGCCAGTCATGTGATGTTCACAAGCCTCAATAAAACCCCAGCCAGTTGGGTTCGGAGGATTCACGATTGGGCAGGTGATTGTGAGCCTAGTGAATGAACTGGTAATGTGTAGTGTGATTGTTAAACCTTTTGTTAATAAACCAACTAGTTCTTAATAGCAATGTGTTGCTATGAATTCTTAAGCAAAGAACCCATGAAGCAAATACAGAACATTAAAGGAACCGCTATCTTCTCAATGGCAATTGGGGACGGCCTTGCTGGCGACGTCTACATTCCATGAATGAATAAAAAAACTGCACATGTGTGAGAATGCAGTTGTAGCCAAGATTAACTGATTCAATAACTATTTGTCTTAAACTGGTATAGCATTAGTGTTAAATTACACATTTACTCTGTTGGAAATGCAAACACTTTTACTAAATTGAAAAACACAGCCTGCACTATATTTTCATGTGACTGCATATATTAAAATCTGTTCAGCTTCCTGGAAAGGCTTTGAGCCTTGAAGTAAATTGTGTAGATTTTATTTTTGATTTTAGAGTTAGCAAAGCATTTCAATTATTTTTTTTAAATGACTGAAATCTCGTTGCTAAATGCCAAGGTTCAGAGGGCCTAGGCTCAACTGCAAACGCACACCGAGCTGGGAAAAACTCAAGACCTAAGCACAAGAGAAGAATGCGACAAAATACAAGAAGAAATGAATAAACTTGTAGAATGGGTGTGTAATTAGCAAATGAATTTCAATATAGCTAAGTGTGAGGTAGTATATCTTGGCAGGAAGAATAAGGAGGACACACACTGCTTGGAAAATAAAAGTCTAAATGGGGTAGAGTAGAAAGAGATTTAGGGCTATATTATCAATGATGTCCCAATGACTGTGGCCACTGCCACGGTCAATGTCATGCTGTTGAACATTGGGATGAGGGTACTTTTTCTTAGGCGGTCCCTCGGATCGAGGATGACTTGCTTCCATGCCAAAAAGGGATGAATTCAATGAGTTCACAGGTGTTTCAATGAAGGACCGAATATTCCAGATCCCGAACTGCATATTGAAAGGTGGAAGATGCCTGTGGGTGGGTTTTTTTAATGTATGGTGGCCGTTGAACACTAGCCACCACACAGGCTTGACAGAGCTTGGTATTGGTCCAATGGCAAGTGTTAACCAAGATATCATAGTGTGGGCTGGCCTGTGCTGCCCCTGGGCCCAAGCCTCTTCTGGGCCCCGAACTCACGCCTCTCATGGGCCCCGATCACATCACTCTGCAATCTCTCGCTGCTCCTTCGCCCCAACCTTGCCGCTCCTGCTGTACCTGCCCACGCTCCAATCCACCGACCTGGGTTATGGTGACGTCCAATCCAGTTGCCCTCTTCACAGCTGTTGCCCTCCCGGACCAGCTCGCGCTGTACCCTGGAGTGGCATGTTGTCACGCTGCTCCCAGGCCACTGCTCGCCGCTCCTTTTAAGGCCCCGACTAGCCACTGATATTCCCACGCAGATTGGGGCCACCACACTGCTCCCAGGCCGCCACTTGCCGCTCTTTTTAAGGCCCCGACCAGCCACTGATGTTCCCACGCAGGTCGGGGCCACCACGCTGTCTTTCATAAATCATGATGCGGGTACAACCCACTATTGGCAATGCCGCGCTCACTACATACGCCCATGAGTTCATTTTAACGGGCAGAAAATGGCACAGCTCATTTCCGCAACCATTGTTTTAAGCTCGGGCCCAGGTTTAGTGCACTGAGCCTTGACACTGGGTTCCACTATATTTACCGTTGATGAACACCGCTGAAGGTAGCTGTTTAAGAAAGGAGGGAGAGAGAAAACGGGGAACTACAGATCAGTTAGCCTGACATCAGTAATAGGGAAAATGCGATAATCTATTATTAAGGACGTGGTAACTGCACTTAGAAAATAATAATAGGATTGGGCAGAGTCAACACGGATTTATGAAAGGGAAATCATGTTTGACAAATCTGTTAGCGTTTTTTGAGGTTGTAACTAGCAGAATAGATAAGGGGGAACCAGTGGATGTGGTGTATTTGGATTTTCAGAAGGCATTTGATAAGCTGAACAAAATTAGGGCTTATGGGATTGGGGGTAATATACTATCATGGATTGAGGATTGGTTAATGGACAGAAAACAGAGAGTAGGAATAAAAGGGTCATTTTTGGGTTGGCAGGCTGTAACTAGTGGGGTGCCACAAGGATCAGTGTTTGGGCCCCAGCTATTCACAATCTATATCAATGATTTGGATGAGGGGACCAAATGTAATATATCCAAATTTGCTGATGATACAAAGCTAGGTGGGAATGTAAGTTGTGAGGAGGATGTAAAGAGATTTCAAGGGAATATAGACAGGCTAAGTGAGTGGGCAAGAACATGGCAAATGGAATATAACGTGGAGAAATGTGAAGTTATCCACTTTCGTAGGAAAAATGGTGAAAGATTGGAAAATGTTGGTGTTCAGAGGACCTGGGTGTCCTTGTACACGAATCACTGAAAGTTAACATGCAGGTACAGAAAGCAATTAAGAAAGCAAATGGTATGGTGGCCTTTATTACAAGAGGATTTGAGTAGAAATACATAAGAACATAAGAAATAGGAGCAGGAGTAGGCCATACGACCCCTCGAGCCTGCTCCGCTATTTAATACAATCTTGGCTGATCCGATCATGGACTCAGGTCATTTTTCTGCCCACTCCCCATAACCTCTTATTCCCTTATCGGTTAAGAAACTGTCTATCTCTGTCTTAAATTTATTCAATGGCCCAGCTTCCACAGCTCTCTGAGGCAGCGAATTCCACAGATTTACAACCCTCTGAGAGAAGAAATTTCTCCTCATCTCAGCTTTAAATGTTCGGCCCTTTATTCTAAGATTATGCCCCCTAGTTCTAGTCTCCCCCATCAGTGGAAACATTCTCTCTGCATCCACCTTGTCAAGCCCCCTCATAATCTTATACGTGATCTTATAAGATCACCTCTCAATCTTCTGAATTCCAATGAGTAGAGGCCCAACCTGCTCAACCTTGACTCATAAGTCAATCCCCTCATCTCCAGTATCAACCTAGTGAACCTTCTCTGAACTGCCTCCAAAGCAAGTATATCCTTTCGTAAATATGGAAACAAAACTGTACGCAGTATTCCAGGTGTGGCCTCACCAAACCCTGTATAACTGTAGCAAGACTTCCCTGCTTTTATACTCCATCCCCTTTGCAATAAAGGCCAAGATTCCATTGGCCTTCCTGATCACTTGCTGTACCTGCATACTAATCTTTTATGTTTCATACACAAGTGCCCCCAGGTCCCGCTGTACTGCAGCACTTTGCAATCTTCATTTAAATAATAACTTGCTCTTTGATTTTTTTTCTGTCAAAGTGCATGACCTCACACTTTCCAACATTATACTCCATCTGCCAAATTTTTGCCCACTCACTTAGCCTGTCTATGTCCTTTTGCAGATTTTGTGTGTCCTCCTCACACATTGCTTTTCCTCCCATCTTTGTATCGTCAGCAAACTTGGCTACTTTACACTCGAGTTGTTAATATAGATTGTAAATAGTTGGGGTCCCAACACTGATACCTGCGACTCCCCACTAGTTACTGATTGCCAACCCAAGAATGAACCATTTATCCCGACTCTCTGTTTTCTGTTCATTAGCCAATCCTTTATCCATGCTAATATATTACCCCCAACTCCATGAACTTTTATCTTGTGCAGTAACCTTTTATGTGGCACCTTGTCAAATGCCTTCTGGAAGTCCAAATACACCACATCCACTGGTTCCCCTTTATTCACGCTTTTCGTTACATCCTCAAAGAATTCCAGAAAATTTGTCAAACATAACTTCCCCTTCATAAATCCATGCTGACTCTGCCTGACCGAATTTTACTTTTCCAAATATCCCACTACTGCTTCTTTAATAATGGACTCCAACATTTTCCCAACCATTGTTCTGACGAAGGGTCATCGATCCGAAATGTTAACTATGCTTTCTCTCCAAAGATGCTGCCTGACCCGCTGAAATTTCCAGTATTTTCTGTTTTTATTCCAGATTCCAGCATCTACAGTATTTTGCTTTTGTACTAAGGAAGGATATACTTGCCATTGAGGGAGTGCAATGAAGGTTCATCAGACTGATCCTGGGATTGGGAGATTGTCCTAGGAGGAGAGATTGAGCAGATTATGCCTATATTCTCGAGAGTTTGGAAGAATGAGAGGTATGATCTCATTGAAACATACAAAATTCTTACAGGGCTTGACAGGTAGATGTAGGGAGAATATTTCCGTTGGCTGAGGAGTCTAGAACCAGGGGTCACTATCTCAGAATAAGGGGCCGACCATTTAGGACTGAGATGAGGAGCAACTTCTTCATTCAGAGGGTGATGAATCTATGGTATTCTCTACGCCAGAGTGCTGTGGAGGTTCTGTCTTTCAGTATATTGAAGACAGAGATTGATAGATTTTTGGATATTAAGGGACTCAAGGGATATGGGGATAGTGCAGGAAAGTGGAGTTGAGGTAAAAGATCAGCCATGATCTCATTGAATGGCGGAGCAGGCTTAAGGGGCCGCATGGTCTACTCCTGCTTCTAATTCTTATGTTATGTACAGCTAATTTGCGTACAGCAAGCTCCCACAAACAGCAATGTGATAATGACCAGTTCATCTGTTTTAGTGATGTTGGTTGAGGGATGAATAGGGGAGACTTACCCTGCTCGTCTTCAAAAATAGTGCTGTGGGATCTTTTACATTCACCGGAGAGGGCAGATGGGGCCTCAGTTTAACGTTTCGTCCGAAAGAGGGCACCACCGACAATGCAGCACTTCCTCAGTACTGCTCTTCTGAAATTGCAGCGCTCCATCAGTACTGCCCCTCCGACAGTGCAGCGCTCTCAGTCCTGCCCCTCCGACAGTGCAGCGCTCCATCAGTACTGCCCCTCCGACACTGCAGCACTCCCTCAGTACTGCCCCCCGACAATGCAGCGCTCCCTCAGTGCTGCTCCTCTGACAGTGCAGCACTCCCTCAGTACTGCCCCTCCGACAGTGCTGCACTCCATCAGTACTGCCCCTCTGACAGTGCAGCAGTCCCTCAGTACTCGTACTGGGCGTGTAAGTCTAGATTTTGTGCTCCTACTGAGCCACGGTAGACACTTGTGTATTTCTTCTCACCCCGCGTTTATGTATCTAGTGCTTATCTTGAGTTCGTGGACTGCTGTCTTTGATTTTCCTCCCAATGGAAATAATCTAACTAAAGCTTTCAGGAGAGGCGGGTTACTATTGCGACATGATGCCCGAAACACCACACTTGCAATGGTAGTTGTGGACAAGTCACAATGTCAGTGGAATTCTTAAAGAGGACAAATAACTTAAAATCAAATTATGTGGGATTCAAAAAGAATGTTAATGTCTGATGAAATTTGTTATTTTTAACCAGGCCTTTAAGATGCTTTACAAAACTTACCTCCTTGACTCACCTGTCCTTATGTGACTCGGTATCAATTTTTTCTGTTCACACTCCTGTGAAGCGCCTTGGGACGTTTAACTGCCTTAAAAGGTGCTATATAAATGCAGGTTGTTGTTGCTTCTGTGCAGATTTCTTTCTTGCAATATTTTTGAAGGAAAAATAAAAAAGCAAATGATTATTTAAATTGGGAGAGATTACAAAATGCTGTGAAGCAGAGGGATCTGGGGGTCCTTGTACATGTAACACAAAAAGTTAGCATGTAGGTACAGCAAGTAATTAGGACGGCAAATGTCCTTTATTGCAAGGGGGATAGAATATAAAAATAAAGAAGTCCCATTACAACTCTACAGGAAATCCTGCTACAATTGTTGGTGAGACCACACCTGGAGTAGTGTTGGTTTCCTTAATTAAAGAGGAAGGGATATACTTGCATTGGAGGCAGTTCAGAGAAAGTTCACAAGGTTGATTCCTGAGATGAGGGCGTTGTCATATGAGGAAAGATTGAACATGTTCGTTCAATACTCATTGAAGTGTAGAAGAATGAGAGGTGATCTTATTGAAACATATAAGATTCTCAGGGATGTTTCCTCTTGTGGGGGAGTCTAGAACTAGGGGGCATAGTCTCAGAATAAGGGGTCACCCATTTAAAATGGAAATGGGGATGAATTTCTTCTCACAGAGGGTCGTGAATCTTTGGAACTCTCCTCCCCAGAAAGCTGTGGAGGCTGGGTCATTGAATATATTTAAGTTGGAGGTAGACAGATTTTTGAAAGATAAGGACGTCAAGGGTTATGGGGAGCGGACGGGGAAGTGGAGATGAGGCCAGGATCGGATCAGCCATGATGTGAGAAATATGCCAGTTTAAGCCAATTTCTGGTCACTTTAATAATCAGGATCGACTGTAAAACCAATCTGGTGGATATATTGTGTTTAATCAGAGTTTAAGATGGAATATAACACATTAGCTAAATAGCAAAAACATACAACCGTAACAGGTAGTTGATACCGATTCCGATCGGATAAACGGCTGGCGCACATATCAGTTCTCTGGTTTAATAACTCTTTCTCTTGTCAAGAGCTTCCTTCGGTAAAGCATGAGATCACTCTTGAAAAGTGTTCGACCAGCTAAACTCCTGTTCTGCTCTCCCCTCACACCGTCTGTGACTACAAGCTTCCAAGAGGTCACTTTTAATCTGAATATTGACAAGATCTTTTGACCTCTGGAGGTTCCCCTAAAACCTTAATATCCAATAAGACTTCTAGTTCTTTGTCTCGATCCTTGTTTCAAGAACCCGCCTTAAAGATATTTTCCGATTTTGGCCATTTGTCACTCTGTTTACACTAACGCAGGATCTCTTCCTATGGAAATCTCTCTTATCTCTCTCTTCCTGATCCTCTCTTTGATCCCAGAGGCCAAACCAGAAAACTGCTCGTTATCTCTTTTATGTTTATGTTAACTCTTACAATTTCCATCGATTCTAAGTCTTTTCTAAACAAATTGTCTTCAAGATATATAAACAAACTGAAGTTTTAACTTGAAAACTACAGTTAATGGTTGCCATAGTGCACAATACTATAACATCTCAGCAAGGTACCAAGACATTAGCATTTCTGAGCATCTTCATAGACAATTCGTCTCCAGTTAAACAACAATTTAAATATAGCTTTCATACCAGTTTTATACATTCGTAACAGTTTTATACATTTTTAGGAATCCCTGATTTCTAACAATGATCTTATTGAATGGCGGAGCAGGCTCGAGGGGCCAGATGGCCTACTTCTGCTCCTATTTCTTATGTTCTTAACAGGATTATTAGTTTTAGCCTGAGTTTTGCGCGGTACTTATCCGGCAACTGGAGAGATCGGGAGGCGAGGGATGGTCAACCAGTGCCATTTGAGGTACCTGACCCAACAGTATAAGGGCGCACTGTTCTCCCTGTGGCACGCTATCCTATATACTCAACGTTCACAAGAAGCAGCACTTGCCGAGGACCGCGGACGTTTGTGGAGAGCTCAGGGACCGAGCACTGGGGAGGAGCCTGAACTGTGCCTGTAAACTCACTAGACTTTACGGGAAGATAGCCATAGCTTGTTGGGGATCGCGAACCCTTGCCTCGAAAATTTTGGGGGGAAACCCACTCATTTAAAGCTTCCAAACTTTGTACCCTTGCAGAAGAAGCATCAATTCCATCGGTTAGCTTAATGGCCAAGAGGGCATAGCCTACCCTGTAGCCCTTCCCCCTCTATCCCCTCCGCCTCTATCCCTCTGCTTTTATCAGGCGCAAGAGTTTTCAGGACATTTGCTGGGCAAGATAAGGGTAAATGCCACAATCTTGCCCTTGCAAATGTCCTCGCTCCCGAGATGCGGAGGATCTGTCGAGCTCCATCTCCAGGGACACCCTGGCGCGGATGTAACCACAGAAGAGAGGCAGACAGTAGGGCTGAATGATCCCCTCGACCACCCGCTGCCTGGACCGGTTAATGGCCATCTTGGCCAGGCCCAGGAGCAGTCCTATGAGGATCCCCAACTACAACTATTTTTTTGTAAGAACTTTTAAATCAAGTAACCCCTTTTTTTGAGGGCACTAGAACCCACAAATCCAAATTAACATGGGAACTTGATCAAATTAAATCAAAATTTTGTTCCCGGGGATAGAAACATAGAAAATAGGTGCAGGAGTAGGCCATTCAGCTCTTCGAGCCTGCACCACCATTCATTAAGATCATGGCTGATCATTCACCTCAGCACCCCTTTCCTGCTTTCTCTCCATACCCTTTGATCCCTTTAGCCGTAAGGGCCATATCTAACTCCCTCTTGAATATATCCAATGAACTGGCATCAACAACTCTCTGCGGCAGGGAATTCCACAGGTTAACAATTCTCTGAGTGAAGACGTTTCTCCTCATCTCAGTCCTAAATGGCTTACCCCTTATCCTTAGACTATGTCCCCTGGTTCTGGACTTCCCCAACATCGGGAACATTCTTCCTGCATCTAACCTGTCCAGTCCCGTCAGAATTTTATATGTTTCTATGAGATCCCCTCTCATCCTTCTAAACTCAGTGAATACAGGCCCAGTCGATCCAGTCTCTCCTCATATTATCTCCTCAGTCCTGCCATCCCAGGAATCAGTCTGGTGGACCTTCGCTGCACTCCCTCAATAGCAAGAACGTCCTTCCTCAGATTAGGAGACCAAAACTGAACACAATATTCCAGGTGAGGCCTCACTAAGGCCCTGTACAACTGCAGTAAGACCTCCCTGCTCCTATACTCAAATCCCCTAACTATGAAGGCCAACATACCGTTTGCCTTCATCACCGCCTGCTATACCTGCATGCCAGCTTTCAATGACTGATGAACCATGACGTCCAGGTCTCGTTGCACCTCCCCTTTTCCTAATCTGCCGCCATTCAGATAATATTCTGCCTTCGTGATTTTGCCACCAAAGTGGATAACCTCACATTTATCCACATTATACTGCATCTGCCACATGTTTGCCCACTCACCTAACCTGTCCAAGTCACCTTGCAGCCTTTTAGCGTCCTCCTCACAGCTCACACCGCCACCCAGCTTAGTGTCATCTGCAAACTTGGAGATATTACACTCTATTCCTTCATCTAAATCATTAATGTATATTGTAAATAGCTGGGGTCTCAGCACTGAGCCCTGCGGCACCCCACTAGTCACTGCCTGCCATTCTGAAAAGGACCCATTTATCCCGACTCTCTGCTTCCTGTCTGCCAACCAGTTCTCTATCCACATCAGTACACTACCCCCAATACCATGTGCTTTAATTTTGCACATCAATCTCTTGTGTGGGACCTTGTCAAAAGCCTTTTGAAAGTCCAAATACACCACATCCACTGGTTCTCCCTTGTCCACTCTACCAGTTACATCCTCAAAAAATTCTAGAAGATTTGTCAAGCAGGATTTCTCTTTCATAAATCCATGCTGACTTGGACCAATCCCGTCACTCCTCTCCAAATGTGCTGCTATTTCATTTTTAATAATTGATTCCAACATTTTCCCCACTACCGATGTCAGGCTAACCGGTCAATAATTACCTGTTTTCTCTCTCCCTCCTTTCTTAAAAAGTGGTGTTACATTAGCTACCCTCCAGTCCAGAGGAACTGATCCAGAGTCGATAGACTGTTGGAAAATGGTCAGCAATGCATCCACTATTTCTAGGGCCACTTCCTTAAGTACTCTGGGATGCAGCCTATCAGGCCCTGGGGATTTATCGACCTTCAATCCCATCAATTTCCCTAACACAATTTCCCACCTAATAAGGATTTCCTTCAGTTCCTCCTTCTCACTAGACCCTTGGTCCCCTACTATTTCCAGAAGGTTATTTGTGTCTTCCTTCGTGAAAACAGAACCAAAGTATTTGTTAACTGGTCCACCATTTCTTTGTTCCCCATTATAAATTCACCTGAATCTGACTGCAAGGGACCTAAATTTGTTTTCACTAATATTTTTCTCTTCGCATATCTATAGAAGATTTTGCAGTCAGTTTTTATATTCCCAGCAAGCTTCCTCTCATACTCTATTCTCGCCCTCCTAATTAAACCCTTTGTCCTCCTCTGCTGTATTATAAAATTCTACCAGTCCTCAGGTTTGCTGCTTTTTCTGTCCAATTTATATGCCTCTTCCTTGGATTTAACACTATCCTTAATTTCCCTTGTTAGCCACGGTTGAGCCACCTTCCCCGTTTTATTTTTACTCCAGACAGGGATGTACAACTGTTGAAGTTCATCCATGTGATCTTTAAATGTTTGCCATTGCCTATCCACCATCAACCCTTTAATTATCACTTGCCAGTCTATTCTAGCCAATTCACGTCTTATACCATCGAAGTTATCTTTCCTTAAGTTCAGGACCTTAGTCTCTGAATTAACTGTGTTGTTCTCCATCTTAATAAAGAATTCTACCATATTATGGTCAGTCTTCCCCAAAGGGCCTCGCACAAGATTGCAAATTAGCCCTTTCTCATCACACATCACCCAGTCTAGGATAGCCAGCCCTCTAGTTGGTTCCTCGACATATTGATCTGCAAAACCATCCCTAATACACTCCAGGAAATCCTCCTCCACCGCATTGCTACAAGTTTGGTTAGCCCAATCAATATGTAGATTAAAGTCGCCCATAATAACTGCTGTACCTTTATTGCATGCATCCCTAATTTTTTGTTTGATGCTGTCCCCAACCTCACTACTACTGTTTGGTGGTCTGTACACAACTCCCACTAGCGTTTTCTGCCCTTTGGTATTCCATAGCTGCACCCATACCAATTCCACATCATCCAAGCTAATGTCCTTCCTTACTATTACATTAATTTCCTCTTTAACCAGCAATGCCACCCCACCTCCTTTTCCTTTCTGTCTATCCTTCCTAAATGTTGAATGCCCCTGGATGTTGAGTTCCCAGCCTTGGACACCCTGGCTCGGATGTAACCGCGGAAGAGAGGCAGGCAGTCGGGCTGAAGGACCCTCTCGACGGCCCGCTGCCTGGACCGGTTAATGGCCCACCTCGGTCAGGCTCAGGAGCAGGCCCACCAGGGTTCCCAACTACAATTATTTTGTTGCAAACTTTACTACAAGTGCCCCCTGATTAAAGGAGGGCACTAAAACCGACAGACTTAAACAAACTGAACTTTAGACAGTAAACTTAAATCAAATTAAAATTTGGTTGCCGGGGGTGATCGCCTCCAGATCCCCAACTCTTTTGGGTTGAAGACAATTAAACAATTAGATCGAGTGGCCCCTTATTAAAGGGGGGGGGGAGGGGGACACTCGAAAAACTTTCAAACAAGTGCCCCCTTGTTTTTTTTTGTTTTGTTTTTTGGGGGGGGCACTAAAAGCACAAATTATACAAGTTCCCCCTGGCTAAAAGGGAGGGGACACTAAAACCTGGCACAATAAACCAATTACATTTTAAAACAGATAAAATCAAATTAAAATTTGGTTGCGCGAGTGATGGCCTCCGGATAACTACATGTCGCTCACGCGATTTGATCCCGCCCACACGATTGGCAGTCACTTCGACCAATCATGACCTGGAAAAACGGGAAGGGGGAGGGGTGGAAGGTGTCCAATTGCACGGCAAGAAAGGCGGGATTTGCGGTCAAACCTATTGTTGGGGGTGGGGGGCGGAGCTACAGCCGGAGCAGTCGCGAGGTAACGGAGACCGTTAGTTTGAATGCGGGCGAAGGGAGGAGCGGCGCGCGTGCGTGCGCGAGCGAGCGCGCAGGACGTGAGCCCGCCCAGTCCCCACAGAGCGAGAGCGAGCTCGAGCTCGAGCTCGACACTCCCCGCCTCACCCTCACTCTCACCCTCCCCAGCCGAGCAGCTGACATGGCCGCCAAGCTGGCGAACGGCGGCTCGCTGCCCAACACGACGTGCCTGGAGGGCCTGCCGCCTCTGCCCAAGAGCCTGAGCGGCCTGCTGAACTCGAGCGGCGGCTCGTGGCGCGAGATGGAGCGCGTGTACGCCAAGCGCTGCCGGATCCAGGAGGACCTGAGCCGGGCCCGCACCGCCGCCGCCGCCGGCCGCCACACAGCCCGGCCCAGCAAGCCGGCCAACCTGGACGCTGCCCTGGCCCTGCTGCGGAAAGAGATGGTGAGTGTGCAGCGCGCCAAGGGTAATCGTGCAGTGTCATCAAATGCACAATATCAGGGTGTGCCATCATCAAGTGCACAATATCAGGGTGCAGTGTCATCACATGCACAATGTCAGGGTGCATTTTATGACACTACACCCTGATAGTGCATTTTATGACACTACATCAGGGTGGAGTGTCATAAAATGCACAATATCTGGGTTCACTGCCATAAAATGCACAATATCACAGTGTACTGTCATCAAATGCACAATATCGGTGTGCTGTCACTGGGACATAACATCAGGGTGCACTGTCACGCATTGGGAAACAATTTTGGTGTACTGTTACACACTGGTGTAGGACACAATAGCAGAGTACACTGTCACATACTGGGGTAGGGCACAATGGTGGGGTAGGGCACAATGGCAGGGTGCACTGTCACACTGGGGTAGGACACAATGGCAGGGTGCACTGTCACACTGGGGTAGGGCACAATGGCAGGGTGCACTGTCACACTGGGGTAGGGCACAATGGCAGGGTGCACTGTCACACTGGGGTAGGGCACAATGGCGGGATGCACTGTCACACGGGTTGTACACAATGGCGGGGTGCACTGTCATCAAATGCACAATATCAAGGTGTGCTATCACTGGGACATAATAGGGTGCACTGTCACACATTGGGAAACTATCTGCACTGTCACACACTGGGATAGGACACAATGGCGGGGTGCACTGTTACACACTGGGGTAGGATACAATGGCGGGGTGCACTGTCACTGGGGTAGGACACAATGGCGGGGTGCATTGTCACTGGGGTAGGACACAATGGCGGGGTGCACTGTCACGGGTAGGACACAATGGTGGGGTGCACTGTCACTGGGGTAGGACACAATGGCGGGGTGCACTCACACTGGGGTAGGACACAATGGCGGGGTGCACTGTCATCAAATGCACAATATCAGGGTGTGCTATCACTGGGACATAATATCAGGGTGCACTGTCACACATTGGGAAACTATCAGTGCACTGTCACACGGATAGGACACAATGGCGGGGTGCACTGTTACACACTGGTGTAGGACACAATAGCAGAGTCTCAGTCTCTGTCTCTCACTGGGGTAGGGCATAATGGCGGGGTGCACTGGCGTAGGACACTGGCGGGGTGCACTGTCACTGGGGTGGGACACTGGCGGGGTGCACTGTCACACTGGGATGGGACACAATAGCAGAGTGCACTGTCACACGGGTAAAACACTATCAGGGTGCACTGTCACGCGCTAGGGTAGGACACAATGGCGGGGTGCACTGTCGCACACTGAGTTGGGACACTGGCGGGGTGCATTGTTACGCACTAGGGTAGAACACTATCAGGGTGCACTGTTACACACTGGGGCAGAACACTATCGGTGCACTGTCGCACACTGGGTTGGGACACACTGGTGGGGTGCATTGTCAACAATTATTTCCCAAGCTGAGTTTAATTGGATATGTGAGCTTAGGTGGTGGAAATATACAAATATCTAAGGGCATACGAACACAAAATTCGGGCAGGAAAAGATGAGGTCCAGCTAGCCTGTCTTAAACAGTTGTGATGCCTTAACTATAATATCCATGCACCAATCATGTAGTTTCCTGGACGAGGCAAAAAAACAGAGGAAAAACTCGTGGCTAATTTTTTAAAATTAATTTATGGGATGTGGGCGTCTCTGGCAAGCTCAGCATTTAATGCCCTTGAGAAAATGGTGGTGAGCTTCCTTCTTGAACCGCTGCACACCATGTGGTGAAGGTACTCCCATGGTGCTGTTAGGTACGGAGTGCCAGGATTTTGACCCACCGATGATGAAGGAACGGCCAACATATTTCCAAGTCAGGACGTTGTGTGACTTGGAGGGGAACTTGTAGGTGGTAGTGTTCCCATGCACCTGCTGCCCTTGTCCGTCCAGATGATAGTCATAGGTTTGGGAGGTGCTGCTGAAGAGCTCTTGGCGAGTTACTACACTACATCTTGTAGATGGTACATAGTACAGACACTGTGCGCAGATGGCGGAGGGGATGAATGTTTAATGTGGTGGATGGGGTGCCAATCAAGCGGGTTGCTTTGTTCTGGACAGTGTCGAACATCTTGAGTGTTAGAGCTGCACCCATCCACCAGTGTTTCATCACACTCCTGACTTGTGCCTTGTTGGTGCAAAGGCTTTGGAAAATCAGGAGGTGAGTTATTCACTGCAGAATGCCCAGCCTCTGACCTCTCCATTTATAAGGTTGTTCCAGTTGATTTTCTGGTCAATGGTGACTCCCAGGATGTTGGCGGTGGGGGATTTGACGATAGTAATGCCGTTGAATGTCATGGGGAGGTGGCTAGACTCTTTCTTGTTGGATATGGCCATTGCCTGGCATTTGTGTGGTGTGAATCATAGAAATTTGCAGCACGGAAGGAGGCCATTCAGCTAATCGTGTACGTACCGGCCGACAAAGAGCTATTCAACCTAATCCCTTCTTGGTCCGTTGCCTTGTAGGTTACAGAACTTCAAGTGCACATCCAAGTACTTTTTAAATGCAGTGAGGGTTTCTCCCTCTACCGACAACAACTTGTATTTATATAGCGCCTTTAACGTGGTGAAACGTCCCAAGTGCTTCACAGGAGTATTATGAGATAAAAGATTTGACACCAAGCTGAATAAGTAGGCATTAGCACAGGTGACAAAAAGCTTGGTCAAAGAGGTAGGTTTTAAGGAGCGTCTTGAAGGAGGAAAGTGAGGCGGAGAGGTTTAGGCAGTGAGTTCCAGAGCTTGGGGCCTAGGCAACAAAAGGTACGGCTACCAATGGTTGAGCGATTTATAATCAAGGATGATCAAGAGGCCAGAATTGGAGGGGGGAGGGGGGGGCAGACGGGGGCATGGTTGTGGGGTTGGAGGAGATTACAGAGATAGAGAAGGGCGAGACCATGGAGGGATTTGAAAATAAGCATGATAATTTTGAAATCGAGGCGTTGCTTAACCGGAAGCCAATGTAGGTCAGCAAGCACAGGGGTGATGGGCGAGTGGGATTTGGTGCAAGGTAGGACACGGGCAGCTGAGTTTTGGATCATCACCTTTACTTTGCATAGGGTAGAATGTGCTCATCATCATAGGCAGTCCCTCAATCGAGGAAGACTTACTTCCACTCTAAAAGTGAGTTCTCAGGTGGCTGTACAGTCCAATACGGGAATTACAGTCTCTGTCACAGGTGGGGCAGACAGTGGTTGAAGGAAAGGGTTGGCGGGGAGTCTGGTTTCCCGTACGCTCCTTCCACTGTCTGTCCTTGCTTTCTGCATGCTCTCGGTGACGAGACTCGAGGTGCTCAGCGCCCTCCCGGATGATCTTCCTCCACTTTGGGCGGTCTTGGGTCAGGGATTCCCAGGTGCTGGTGGGGCTGTTACATTTTATCAAGGAGGTTTTGAGGGTGTCCTTGAAGTGTTTCCTCTGCCCACCTGGGGCTTGCTTGCCGTGTAGGAGTGCCGAGTAGAGCACTTGCTTAGAGAGTCTCATGTCAGGCATGCAGACGATGTGGTCCGCCCAACGGAGCTGGTCGAGTGTGGTCAGTGCTTTGATGCTGGGGATGTTGGCCTGAGTGAGAACATTGATGTTGATGCGTCTACCCTCCCAATGGATTTGCAGGATCTTGCAGAGGCAGCGCTGGTGGTACTTCTCCAGCACTTTGAGATGTCTGCTGTATATGGTCCACGTCTCTGAGCCATATAGGAGGGCGGGTATCACTACTGCCCTGTAGAACCATAAGCTTAGTGCTAGATTTGAGGTCCTGGTCTTCAAACATTCTTTTCCTCAGGCGACCGAAGACTGCGCTGGCACACTGGAGGCGGTGTTGGACCTCGTCATCGATGTCTGTCTTTGCTGATAGTAGGCTCCCCGAGGTTTGGAAAATGGTCCATGTTGTCCAAGGCTGAGCCATGGATTTTGATGACTGGAGGGGCAGTGCTGCGTGGCGGTGTCAGGTTGATGGAGGATCTTTGTCTTGGGGATGTTGAGCATAAGGCCCTTGCTTTCGTATGCTTCGGTGAAGGTATTGACGATGGCTTGGAGTTCAGCCTCTGAATATGCACAGATGCAAACATTGTCTTCATACTGTAGTTCAATGACGGAGGATGGGACGACCTTGGATATAGCCTGGAGGCGACGTAGGTTGAATAGGTTCCCATTGGTTCTATAGTTTAGTTCCACTCCAGCGGAAGTTGATCGTGAAATGGAACATTGTAACAAAGAAGATCGAGAAGAGAGTTGGTGCGATGATGCAGCCCTGCTTGACCCCAGTCCGGATGTGGATTGGGTCTGAGGTGGATGCGTTGTCAGGATCATGGCTTGCATGTGGTAGGCCAGGCATACATTGGAATAGTCAAGTCTCTATAGGTAACAAAGGCATGGCTGACAGCTTCAGCAGCGGATAAGCTGAGGCAGGGGCAGAACGGGCGATGTTACGGAGGTGGAAATAGGCGCTCTTAGTTATGCTGCGGATATGTTCTTGAAACTCATTTTAGGGTCAAATATAACACCAAGATTGTGAACCGTCTGGTTCCACCTCAGACAGAAGTTGTGGTGAGGGATGGAGTCAGTGGTTAGGGAACAGAGTTTGTGGCGGGGACTGAAAACAATGGCTTCGGTCTTCCCAATATTCAATTGGAGAAAATTTCTGCTCATCCAGAACTGGCTGTCGGACAAGCAGTCTGACAATTTAGAGACCATGAAGGGGTCGAGAGAAGTGATAATGAGGTAGAACTGGGTGTCATCAGCATACATGTGGAAACTGAAGCTGTGTTTTCAGATGATGTTGCCAAGAGGCAACATGTAGATGAGAAATAGAAGTGAGTCAAGGATAGATCCTTGCGGGACACCAGAGGTAATGATATGGGCAGGAAGGTGCAGGTGATTCCCTGGCTATGATTAGATATATAAGAATGGAACCAGGCTAGTGCAGTCCCACCCAGCTGGGCGACAGTGGATAAGCGTTGGAGAAGGATAGAGTGGTCAAAGACTGCAGATGTCCAGAAGGACGAGGAGGGATAATTTGTCTTTTTCACAGTCACAAAGGATGTCGGGTTCAGGCACTTTTAGGCAGAGAATTCCAGACTCCCACCACCCTCTGGGTGAAAGCATTTTCCCTCAAATCCCCTCTAAACCACCTACCAATTACTTTAAATCTATGCCCCCTGGTTGTTGACCCCTCTGCTAAGGCAAATAGGTTCTTCCTATCTAGGCCCCTCATAATTTTATACACCTCAATAAGGTCTCCCCTCAGCCGCCTCTGTTCCAAAGAAAACAACCCCAACCTATCCAATCTTTCCTCATAGCTAAAATTCTCTAGTTCAGGCAACATCTTCGTAAATCTCCTCTGTATCCTCTCTAGTGCAATCGCATCTTTCCTGTAATGTGGTGACATAACTGCATGCAGTACTCTAGCTATGGCCTAACTAGTGTTTTATACAGTTCAAGCATAACCACCTTGCTCTTGTATTCTATGCCTCAGCTAATAAAGAAAAGTATCCCGTATGCCTTCTTAACCACCTTGTCTACCTGGCCTGCTATTTTCAGGGATCTGTGGACATGCACTCTGTTCCTCTACACGTCTAGATGTTACTTGCCACTTATCAGCCCAAGCCTGAATGTCGTCCAGGTTTGGCTGCATGGACATGGACTGCTTCATTTTCTGAGGAGTTGCGAATGGCACTGAACACTGTGCAGTCGTCAGCGAACATCCCCACTTCTGACCTTATGATGGAGGGAAGGTCATTGATGAAGCAGCTGAAGGTGGTTGGGCCAAGGACACTGTCCTGCGGCTGGGATGATTGATTTAAAAAAAAAAAGAAAAAAGGGAAGCTTATGACAGACACCGGCAGAAACTCTATTGGAGTACAAGAAGTGCAGGGGTGCAATTAAAAAAGATATCAGGAAAGCAAAGAGAGAGCATGAAAGAATATTGGCAACTAAAATCAGGGAAAACTCAGATGTTTTATAAATACATTAAGAGCAAGAGGATAACTAGAGAAAGACTGGGGCCTATCAGAGACCATAAAGGAAATCTGTGTGTTGAGGCGGAAGACGTGGGTAGAATTCTTATTGAATACTTTGTATCCATTTTTACAAAAGAGAGGGGCGATGCAGACTTTGCAGTGAGGGAGGAGGAGTATGACATATTAGACAAGATAAATATAATGAAAGAGGAAGTATTAAGGGGCTTAGCAGCTTTGAAAGTGGATGAATCCCCAGGCATGGATGAAATGTATGCCAGGCTGTTGAGAAGTAAAAGAGGAAATACAGAGGCTCTGACCATCATTTTCCAATGCTCTCTGGCTACAGGTGCGGTGCCAGAGGACTGCTAATGTTGTACGTTGTTTAAAAAGGGAGAAAGGAATAGACCGAGTAATTACAGGCCAGTCAGCCTAATTTCGGTGGGAAAATTATTGGAAAAAATTCTGAGGGACAGGATAAATCTTTATTTAGAAAGACACGGATTAATCAAGGACAGTCAGCATGGATTTGTCAAGGGAAGGCCGTGTCTGACTAACTTGATTGAATTTTTCGAGAAGGTAACCAGGAGGGTTGATGAGGGCAGTGCGTATGATGTAGTGTATATGGATTTTAGCAGAGCTTTCGATAAGGTCCCACGTGGCAGACTGGTCACAAAAGTAAAAGCCCATTAGGTCCAGGGCAAAGTAGCAAGTTGGATCCAAAATTGGCTGAGGCAGTAAGCAAACGGCAATGGTTGATGGGTGTTTTTGTGACTGGAAGGCTGTATCCAGTGGGTTTCTGTAGGGCTCAGTGCTGGGTCCCTTGCTTTTTGTGGTATATATCAATGACTTGGAGTTGAATGTTGAAGACATAGAAACATAGAAAATAGGTGCAGGAGTAGGCCATTCGGCCCTTCGAGCCTGCACCGCCATTCAATGAGTTCATGGCTGAACATGCAACTTCAGTACCCCATTCCTGCTTTCTCGCCATACCCCTTGATCCTCCTAGTAGTAAGGACTACATCTAACTCCTTTTTGAATATATTTAGTGAATTGGCCTCAACCTGTGGTAGAGAATTCCACAGGTTCACCACTCTCTGGGTGAAGAAGTTTCTCCTCATCTCGGTCCTAAATGGCTTACCTCTTATCCTTAGACTGTGACCCCTGGTTCTGGACTTCCCCAACATTGGGAACATTCTTCCTGCATCTAACCTGTCTAAACATTTCTATGAGATCCCCTCTCATTCTTCTGAACTCCAGTGAATACAAGCCCAGTTGATCCAGTCTTTCTTGATAGGTCAGTCCCGCCATCCCGGGAATCAGTCTGGTGAACCTTTGCTGCACTCCCTCAATAGCAAGAATGTCCTTCCTCAAGTTAGGAGACCAAAACTGTACACAATACTCCAGGTGTGGCATCACCAAGGCCCTGTACAACTGTAGCAACACCTCCCTGCCTCTGTACTCAAATCCCCTCGCTATGAAGGCCAACATGCCATTTGCTTTCTTAACCGCCTGCTGCACCTGCATGCCAACCTTCAATGACTGATGTACCATGACACCCAGGTCTCGTTGCACCTCCCCTTTTCCTAATCTGTCACCAGTCAGATAATAGTCTGTCTCTCTGTTTTTACCACCAAAGTGGATAACCTCACATTTATCCACATTATACTTCATCTGCCATGCATTTGCCCACTCACCTAACCTATCCAAGTCACTCTGCAGCCTCATAGCATCCTCCTCGCAGCATGTTGGGGTATGATTAAGAAGTTTGCAGCTGACACTAAAATAGGCTGTGTGGTTGATAATGAAGAAGAAAGCTGCGGACTGCAGGAAGATATCCGTATATTGGTCAGATGGGCAGAACAGTGGCAAATGGAATTCAATCCGGATAAGTGAGAGGTAATGCATTTGGGGAGGTCTAACAAGGAAAGGGAATACAAATTAAATGGTACAACACTGAAAAGTGAAGAGGAACAAAGGGACCTTGGAATGCAGGTCCACAGATCCCTAAAGGTAGCAGGCCAGGTAGATAAGGTGGTTAAGAAGGCATATGGGATACTTTCCTTTAAGTCGAGGCATAGAATACAAGAGCAAGAAGGTATGCTTGAACTGTATAAAATATATAGCATTGTCTGCATCGCCCCTCTCTTGTGAAAACAACTGCAACTTATTCATTCTCCCTTCTCCACTTCATTCCCACTGCCTCAGTGACACAGAAACAGGGACGGAGCACTGATCCCTGCTGCCTTGCGACCTCTTCACCAGATGCATTTCTCGTACGCAGCACAAAGTTAGCTCCCTTAGTCTCTGAGCCAAAGTGTGACCTAATGTGGAATAGCACGCCCTCGGCAAACAATCGATCTGTTTGCCCAGAGAGAGAGATTTTACCTGTGGCAGCTACATTGTTGCCACATTTATGTTTACGATTTTCACTTTACACCCATCTCAGTTCAGAGGATGTATTAAGTATAAAATTCTTGTCTACAAGTCCATCCATGACTTCGTCGCAGCTTTTCTCTGCAATCGCCTCCAGCTTTGTATCCCCTCCTGAATGATCCATTCTTCTGATATCGGCCTTCTGTACACTCGACTCCAAGTTTTGTTGCTGTCCTACTCTGGAGCTCCCTCGCTAAACCTCTCTACCTTTTTTTTAAAAAAAAATCTTCTGAAAGATACCCACTTTTTGACCAAGCTTATGGACTCTGCTCCCCATCCTCACTTGCCATCTGTTTGCTTACACCCATTAGTGAAATGCCTGAGGATCTTTCTTTGTTAAAGGCCTGTAAAAAAAAAGTTATAAATGCATGTTTTTGAGAACAATTGGTATCATTAATGCCAGCCACTCGTACTACACTGAATTATCAAACCAGTTTGATGGCGCCTTTTACAATAACAATAAATACAGCCAGTTTTCTATGTCAGCTTGAAGAGCCAGTTCATGGAAGGGTTAAACAGGCGAGCCAGTTCATGGAAGGGTTAAACAGGCAAACCAATCGAGTTTCTTTTGACTGCTTATTCTCTACAGACTTTTCATGTAATAGATAGTAGGCTCTTGGTAGCTTAGTAGCACCCTAATCCCTACTGATTGTGGTCCTACTGGGATTAGGTTGCTGCTCCTGTTTCTGGAATTCACATCTTGCAGCTGCATTGCTTGGCCAGAATTGTAACTAAGTGGAATATCAAATATCCAAGTCTTGCACTTCTTGATGTGCAGTCTTTGCCATTGTGAAATCAGTCTGCGAGACTAGGGCAATTACTAATGCAACATATGCCCACTGCCATGATGATCTCCCCCTCTTTCCTCTCCTAAAACATTGGGGAGAGGAGAGAAGCTATCTGGATAGTTAGACTTGTGATCTACCATGATCGAAACATAGTTTCTCCTGACTGACTCTTAATAACATTAAACCTATGATAACTATACCACCAATTAGAAAGGTTTATTAATAATGGATATGGATTGCAATGGCACTTTGTGGACCATAAGAATGTTGCAATAGTCTTATTTGTGCAATACAAATAAAAACCAATGACTGTCTTCATAACTGTACCATTCTGCTAGTTCTGCCTATCAATTACTGATGTCCCTTGTTTATAGAAACATAGAAAATAGGTGCAGGAGCAGGCCATTCGGCCCTTCGAGCTTGCATCACCATTCACTAAGATCATGGCTGATTATTCACCTCAGTACCCCTTTCCTGCTTTCTCTTGTTATGTGGCTGATTAGGGCCTCAACTAGCTTAGTGCAATTCAACCAGTTCCAGGTGTTCTATTGTAGAACATCTGTTACTACAACTTCAGCCTGGTTTGGGTCTACATCTTTGTTTCACTCCAAATAACTATCCAAGCTTCTTCTCGCTCAATGTCACCATAATTTAAATAATTACCCAGCAAATCCTCAGATTTTAGCAGTATTTAAAAACCTCTTGCCTTTCATTCCCATCTGAGTGATTTGGGCAGAAATATTCAGCTGACCATGAAAATGTAAGGATGTGGGCCATAATAGATATCGGGTACTGGCTGCTCCACACCAGACATAGTTGTACAGGTCACGGTGCATCTATATTGTGTCATCATCATAGGCAATCCCTTGAATCGAGGATGACTTGCTTCCACGTCAAGAAGTTCACGGGTGTTTCAATGAAGGACCTAAAATTCCAGGTCCCAAACTAAATCTTGAAGGGTGGAAGATGCCTGTGCGTGGATTTTTTTAATATGGAGTGGCCGTTGCACACCAGCCACCACAAGGGCTTGACCGAGCTTAGGGGTTCAAATTTCCCTAACCTGTTTTTCTGGCGCCTTCACTTGAGTTGTGCCGCTTTTGTCCACCTCCAAGCACACCGAAAAAAAATCCCCTCCATATTCTGACCGCTCTCCAGCCTCTCCTCCGTCGTGGCGCAGCGTGGCCTAATGGATTGGGGGCGGAGCTAGGTCCCGGCGCTGAAAACAGTGCCGGGACCTCTGCACATGTGCGCTCTAGAGTCTGCGCGCATGTGCAGTAGCTCCTGGCAGGCTGTTTCTGCAAACGCGCGCTGCAGGCTGTGTGGGTGGGGCCGAAGCACGCCATCCCTAGCCCTGGCCGAATGGGCTCCCTCATCGGCGGCCAGAGTGTGCTCTGCAGGCTGTGTCATCTGATTGTTTTCTTCCCTTCATATCAAAAGATGATTTGATCCCTTTCAGCCTTAGATTAGGGGATTTACAGATTAGAAACACTAAGAAAATCAAGATGGAACTTTGGCCTGGGCGGAGCCCGTGGTGATGGTTCTTGAATCCACCAGTGACGTCACCTCTGACCTGATTGTAAAACTCCTGAAGAGTTTCTGAGGGTCTGGGTTTGTAACTCTCGACCAGATGAACTGGCGATTCATGCGGGTGTTTGATGCCATGCCGGACATCAGTCTAGACCTCCTCCCCCCCGCCCCACCCCTCCCCCCCCCCCCCCCCCCCAAAGCCCTGGCCGAATGGGCTCCCTCATCGGTGGCCCACTGCGTTCCCTAAGGTACGACTTCTATTTTTTATTCGTTATTTACTGATTGATTTTGGTGCTTTAGGTGCAGGGTTCCTTCTATTTTTTTTATTTTTTATTGATTGCTTATTACTTTGGTCTTGGTGCTTTAGGGGCAGGGTTCCTTCTATTTTATTTGTTAATTAATTGCTTATTACTTTTTGTGCTTTGTTTAGTGCTTGGTGGTGCTTTCAATGTAGTTACTTGCGCCGATTCCTTAACTGTAAGTAAGGTCTCTCTGTGCGGACAAAAGTGGACACATACGCTGCCCTAAGCTAGTTTAGTACAACTTTTGTCTGGCCAAATTGGCATAAATGGGGGCTGGGAACGCCCCCATTTGGAAAAAAAACTGACCTAACAAAAAACCTAACTAACTCACTTACACTGGCGCAAATTAAATGACCATAATTGCAACTAAAAAGATAGTTTTAGACCAGAAAAATCAAGTTGCACTTAAAAAAAAAACAGTACAATTCATGGGGAAATTTGGACCCTAGGTCATGGTCCAATAGCAAGGATTAACCAAGACGACTGGAGACCAGCTCTGCTGCACGGACCTAGCAGTGTGGGCTGGCCCGTACTGCCCCTGGGCCGGGCCCTTTCCTTTCCTGGGCCCCAATCACATCTCTCTACAATCTCTCGCCACTCCTTCGCCCCGGCCTCGCCGCTCCTGCTGTACCTGCCCACGCTCCAATCACCGACCTGGATCTTGGTGATGTCTCTTTTCAATGCCGTTGCCCTCCTGCTCCAGCACGTGCTGCTCCCTGGAGTGGTATGTCGCCACGCTGCTTCTTCTGCTTCTCGGCCTGCTATATTGTGTAAGCCTTTGATGGGCAGTCTGTTTCCAAGATTGGATGCAAGAATAGTGCGATATAAAAAGATAAACAAGCACTTTTTGGAAGCACAGGGTGTTAACTATTTTTGCATAACACAAAGACAAGGGGGGTAATTTCCGCCACCATTGGGCGCTGCGATCTTTTTTTGAAGTAATTGGTATTTTGCAAGTTTCCACAAAGTTTGTATACTGACGGTCAGCGTTGGATTTTTTTGGCGTTAAAAATGGATTCCACGCCGTTTTTGGCCATTTATGCTAGTTTCCCCAACAACGATTTTTTTCAGAACAGCGCAGTGACCTTGAGTACCATTCAGAAAAACCCGACCTTAACTTAAGGAACTCTGCGCTCAGGCCTGCTGCAATCCTGGGCCGAATGGCCTTCCCGCTCCCGGCCCGCTGCAATCCCGGGCCGAAAGGAATGCACAGTTTAAATCATGTTTTGCACTCGCCAATGTGAACGATATAAGTCTTCAATAATGAAGGACTTTTTATTTTGGACACCAGTTCTTAACATTTCATTCTCCTGTTGGTGTAGAAAGGATCAGAAGGAGATTAAACCTCCTCTCCTCTGGCTCAAATATGTGCTTAACCCCGACCTCAGAAAAGCTTGCCCTGTGAATTTTTTCCACTTCTCACACCAGCCATCCTATCCACTTTCTCAGTGAAATCATTTTATTTGGTGGCCATTTGTGTATCGGGCAGTTTTGTACTGCAGACTTGTGCCTATTAGGAACTGCTGATGCACAACATGGCCACATGAAACGCATATTCCATTACTGCAGGAGCTTGAAGAACCATCACATATATGGGCTCAAGTTTCAGCCTCAGTTGCTCCTATTTTTTTTTGGAGCAACTAGTTTAGAGTGGAGCATTCTTAGAAATTGCAATTCTCGGCAATTAGTTTGCTCCAGTTCTAGTGATTTAGAATAGTTTCATTGTAGAACAGATTTTTTTTCAAAAGGGGGCATGTACGCCTGTTTTGCAAGTTTAGACAGCGAAAACATACTCCAAACTAACTTAGAATGGAGTAAGTGTAGATTTTTGTACGCTCAGAAAAACCTTGCCTACACTTAGAAATCAGGTGTAGAGAACGAGAGATGTGGGGGGAGCAGGGGGGGTTTACAAACATTAAAAACACTTCACTTTTACAAATAAAGAGCCATTATCAATAATAAATGATAAATAAATCAACTGATAAATCAATCCAAAAAAATTTAAAAATAAAAAATAAAAAAAATAATAAAAAAATCAATCAATAAATAAAAATTAAGTTTCAACTCACCGACTGCAGCACCGGGAGCCCTCCAACAGCGTGCTGGGATAGGCCCCCCCCCACACCAGTCTCTCTCTTTCTCTCTCTCTTTCTCTCTCTCTTTCTCTCTCTCTCTTTCTCTCTTTCTCTCTCTCTCTTTCTCTCTCTCTCTTTCTCTCTCTCTCTCTCTCTCTCTCTCTCAATGTCTGTGTTTCTGACAACGGAGAGGGGGAGGAGACTTTGAGTGGGATGGGCACACCCCGTTGAGGATGTAGGGGCCGGGCCGCCGAAGACTTCGGGGGGGCCGCACCCCCAGCAAGATGCCGGGCAGGCCGATGACGCCATGGAGGAGGGGAGCGGGAGCTAAACGGGAGAGAGGGAAGGAGGGGGTGGGGCGGGGCGGGGAGCAGGAGTTAAACGGGAGGGAGGGGGGGAGCAGGAGCTAAACTGGAGAGAGGGAAGGGGGCCCGAGTCTGATATTCGCCCTGGCAGCCCATTCAGCCAGGGCTAGGGGCAGCATCCTTCGGGCCCCTCCCATACATCCTCAGGGGCCTGGAGCTACTGCACATATGCGCACACTCTAGCGCACATGTGCAGAGGTCCCGGCACTGTTTTCAGCGCCGGGACCTAGCTCCGCCCCCCCACGCATTCTGCTGTGCTGCGCCAAGAGCCTGGACTGACCGGATGGAGGGGAGAATACCGAGGTAAGTAATAGGCGCCGTTTCTGTTCTTAAAAAGTCGACGCACCACACGGAGATGCGCCGTTCTAACCCTGGGGGCAAACTTGGGCCCATAAAGTGGGATGCCATCCTGTAGAACAAATTTCAGGAGTCTGGATTTGGCCCAACCCTTTCCATCCTTTTCCAGTGATACTAATAAGTGGTTATGTTAGCTTAATGGTATAGTTTTAGGCCAGCAACCTAGATGTCATTTAGTTCAACATCCAGCATGGGAAGTTGCACCATTGCTAATAGTTTTATAATAGACTGTACCCAATAAAATGAAAACCATGTTAATGATAGAGTAGAGCTAAAATTACATTAATCAAAGACAGTCATCATTAAGGTGCCATAAATCACTGTGCATCCCGCCTCCACAGTGTTAACTCTTTGCACCTGTTAGTGTGAAAACGTAATGTTGTGTTGCTTTAATTCAAAAATGAATGTACAAGTTTCTGGTTAAATTAAAAAAAATAAATAGGTGTATTAAACATTTGTGCAGTTGTACTTAACTTTTAACACTAATAACTTTAATTAAAAAATTTTATATCAAACTTTTCAATGAAGAAACAAACAAGCCATCTCTCCTCCGCTTAGCGCTGTGCGCCACTCGTGCCCCTGTTGTTGCCTCTATCCCTACCCGTGCCTGTTGCAGAATTCTGCTTCCCCCCGCTCCTTCCCCCCCCCCCCCCAAACCCCAAGGTTTTGTCTGTTTTCTTTTCAACGGTGCATTTGTTGTTGGTGGGTTCCGACAGGGACAGACCTAGCAGACGTCATTGTGGAAGACCCGGGTTCCTCTTCGGACTCTTCTTCATCCTGTGGATCAACCCCTGACTTTGATCTGGGGGTTAGAATGTTAGTGGCAGCAATGACAGCCTGGATGTGCCCCCTTATTGCTGCGACAACCTCTGACGTCCCCTCCTTCATCTGTCCCGACAGTGTTGCTACCTCTAATGACAGACCCACAATTTCTCCCCTCACCTCACCCATTCCTCCAGCCAGTGTTACTACTTCAAGTGCCAGTCCTGCTAATTCTACCCTCACCCCACCCATGGTTTCCAGGAGAGATCCCGTTAGCTAGATGCTCTCCCCACGAACTGTCCTATGTTCCCTGTATCCTGTATTTCAGGTTCAGCTCTCCCTCCCACCCTCCTCTGCCATCTCCCAGGTGTGGCTTGCTGCGACACACTGGGACCCGCAGCCTCAAACGGTACACCTTGAAATGTCGCGTCTGTTGATTCGCTCAGGAAAGGGCTTGGAATCCTCAAGGGGTTCATCAGCTCCAATTCCAGTGTAACCATCTCAGTATCGATGTCTTTCTGCTGCCCTTCATTCTCCTAATCTAGATGAACAATATCTTAACTGACGGCTTCCTGATCATGCTCTTCTTCTACTTCAGGTACATCTTCTGTCTCTTCCTGATGCGCAACATCTGCAAAACGTAACCGGGATGCTTGGTTAGCAGCAGGGGAGGAAGCATAGCCAGCCCATGCAGTACTTAACATTTAGCCAATCCAGACTCTGCAATTTGCAGGGCTTACCCTCTCTTGGTAACCTGGTCCCAGCGTCCACGTTGGTGGTTGATTGTCTCTTGAGATTTAATCATGGTTGCTATTCTCTGTTCCCCGGCTGTTAGTTGCAGCCTACTTGCCATACCTCCTCCAGTTTTTGACCTTTCTTGGATGATCTGTGATTGCTATTTCTCAATTGGGCTTGGCATGCAGCAGCCAGCAAGCCGGTATGCATACTTTAACTGGATGACCATGGGATAAAACGCCCCTGACTGCAGGACAACATGCAAGCTGAAAAATTGAAGTGGGATCATTTGCACCAATGTGGCAAATCCCCTGGCTGGACCCAGGAAATTCTCTTTGTCCTGTTATGCTCCCTCTAGAGGTGCGCAGGGTGGGTGGGGGTGGTGGGGCGGCGGGGGGGGGGGGGGGGGGGGGGTGGTGGCATGTTTGGAGTGGATGGAGGTGCCAATCCCAAACAAGGATTTGCAGAAACTAGTGGGGAAACCTGGGACCCAGTCTAATTCTTGGCCCTTCCTTCACACTCCTTCCAGACTTGGGGCAGGAGTATGTTGGAAGGGCCGTGGACTTTCGTCACCCCTACCTTTTAGAAAAGCAATAATTCTCTCACAGGTTGGTAGTGCTTTGACCAACAGTCTGAATCCACCCTAATTATGTCACACTGTAGTTTTCTGCCACTGGGTGCACCTCTCAAACTTTAGTTTTCCTTCACCTTAAAATTGGAACTATGCCTCGATAGACATAATTTCCCTGTGGCAAAATCGCACATGTCATGCATGCAAATATTGTACATTTGAATTCCTTTTTGGCTTGTGTGGAATTTTAGTTGTGGTGAGTCACTAATGGATGCAAGTGCAAGTTGTGTGTCCCTGGTTTAAAGGTTCTGCCTTTTTTCCCTCAAACAATAGGTTGGTCTGCGCCAGTTGGATATGTCATTGCTGTGTCAGCTGTGGTCTCTCTATGAATCCATTCAGGAATATAAAGGAACGTGCCAGGACTTGTCAGCCGCAGCTAATTCGGATTGCTCCTACGGATTGGAAAATGGATACTTCGACGAAGAGGAGGAATATTTCCAGGAACAAAGCGTTGTAGAAAATGGGAAGGCTGACAACTTGGAGACAAATCTTGCAGTGCCTAAAACTCACAATTCCCGCGATCAGTGGATGCAGGATTCCTTTCATATCACCATATAGCAGATGTTCTGCAGCTTTGACCTTCACTGTTTCTGACTTGTACTGTTGTAGATTTTGAAACCAATTAGACTGAGGGTCAGTATTGTTTGTGGAGAAAGTGGGGGGTAGGTGGAAAGAGAGAACGTAAAGATTTAATAACCAGATTTCATTAAGCTAAATTGCTTATAAGCTCTGTCATTTGTAGCTTTAAACATCATACATTGAATAATCCTTTGACAAGCTTGGTACTTAAAAATATTGTCACTTTTTTTTTGGAAAGAGTAAGATTCCTTTGAGCTAGGCACTACTTACTTATTTTGCAGCAGGTATTCAAATTTTTTAAGTACTGGGTCACACCCACTGTTTCTAGATGCTGAAACTAGTATTTTGTTTGGCCATCGCTACCTGGCATACCTGAGTAATCAAAGTGACAAAATGGTGGACTTGGATTTCAAGCTGGTGAACAAATGAAAATTCTGTAAGCATAATCAATGTAAAACACTGTGACTACCACATTAAGGGCTGAAGACTTTTTTTTTAGTAATTTTTATAAAATTGGCTTCAGTAAAATGAATGTAATCAACTTTTTTTGTCCTATTTACATTTCCAATTGTGAGCTGAGCAAAATTGCAGTGAAGGATAAAAGTGAGATCCGAATATTTGTGTTATACCAGAGTGAAAGACCAACTCCTGCCATGTGTAGGTGCTTTGTGCTAACTAAAATGCCATTGGGTGAGAGTTTGATGCAAGTCTGCATGTCAGACTGTCCTTGTCGAAGAGCAGTTCTGGATTAGGATAAGCTGACAAATAATGAAGACGTTGTAAATATATAATTGAGTGTGTTTATCTAGACAAATGACTTGAAGTAAAAGCATCTTTAACGAGTGTTAAATTGAGAATTTCATATTGCATGACATCGACAGCTCTGGTCTGTCTTGCTCCACATTAATCCAGAGAAGTTGATTTTACCGTTTACCTGATGTAATGATCCAAAATGTGCTTGAAAAATGCAATTCGTCGTGTGCAGACTGAACTTGGTCTAGAAAATGTCCCTGGGAATTGATAAACATTTTTGGAAAGTTATGATCAGTACCACTCATTACCACAAAAATCTAATCTATTTGGAAACATTATCCCAGCAAATAATTCAAAGATGGTTGGATTGGCCCTGAGGTAATTGTAAGATGAATATAGGAGGAGTATGATTTGAATTTATTAACGTAACAGCAATATTTTACTGCAGAATAAATTGCATCAACGTTGAGCCTCTTTAGTGTGTTAAATGGGAGAGAACCAAATCCCATGACCTAAATGTAGTCCTCTACTTGAATTGTTGGCAGGAACTGATCTCTCCAGTCATATGTAGCATTCATTATGAATTTTATTTATTTATTTTATAAACCTCTACTGCTGAGGTACTGGGTTTTTTTTTAAATAAAATTATCCTGCAATTAAAACCCAGCAGAAGTATATGAGGTTCTTTGGGGAGATCAACAGCTTTTATAATGTCTGAATTAAATTGCTTTTATTATACATGGAAGATAAATATGCAGCTAGCACTATTTCAAAATAGAGTGCAATTTCTTAACTGTATAGAACTCTATAATGAGAATGCAATTGCTTTAATTCTTCCATAGTTTACAGATCTCATTTTGTAATTGCTGATTTTGTATCTGAGGTTCGCAGTGTTGAACTGTCAATACGGTTGTATTTTTTTGAACATTATATTTCTAATTTCTAAAAGTTTGGTGCAGAATTCTAATTGAATACTTGTATTTAAATATTCTGGTCACTTTTTATAAGAGGATTAAAAAAATACAGTTTAAGATCTCTTTGCACAGGCCTTTTTCTGGTTTTGACCCTACATTTCACCCTCTGTGGTTGTCCTGTATCAAGTGTTCAGACTGGGTATCAGTGCACCAGTTCAGTGGGAGTGACTGGGATTCTGGAGCATTGCAGGGAAGTTTAACATCACTTGATCATAGAACTGACCATTAGAATGTGTTAAAAGGCTATTATATGTGTGCACTGCCTCCAATCAACTGATTGATTTAGTTTGTTCATGGCGTAATCTGAAAACTTTAGCTAACAAATATAATTTATTTTATAGTGTAATCAAAAGACTGCAAAATCAACGAGTCTTCCAATTTGCTATACTGAAAATTGTAACCAGAGAAAGCAGAGTATCTTTTTTTTTAGCAGCTGGGACGTTTATTATAAAACGTGTGCTTTTTGTTTTTTTGCATCTTATATATTCCAAATGATAGCTTTTAAAACATTAGCTTCCATTGTTACATGTGAGATACTGGACTGTGTGCAATGCAAAGTGCTCCGGTTTGGAACGGCTCCAAAATACCTGAGAAGGAGGAACCTTACATTATTACATTTGTTAGCAAAGAAACAAATAGTACTTTTAGATGCCCAGCTTGAAGGTTGTATGCACAAACTTTTCAATGCATTTCATTTATTATATTTTAAAGTTTTGGTGTGAATTTATTTTTTAAAAATTTCTAGTGTGCAGTGACCAAATGCACAGCAGCAATGTTGAAAAACTCATGTTTTTTCCAAGAGGATAATAAACCGAAATAACTGCTAACTGTCATTTGGTCTTGTCTGCAATATTTTTTCGGGTGCAGGGGTTTGTTTGTGTGTGTGTGTTTCATCTAGAAAACCCATTAAAGAATCATTGCAGTTTGTTGGTTTTAACAATTGCCACATAATCTACCTCCATGCAATACTTTGTGCAGAAATATTTAGGGTTGTGTTGCAATACTAATTGAGAAAATACACTATTTAAAAAAAAAAACTTTTATTGGGTTCTCAAGATGTACATTAGTTGTGGATGGGACTGTATCTCACCGTCGTGGGATATGGGGATGCTGTGCAACATGAAGGTAGCAGTGAGTCGTCCCAGCCTGCTTGTTCTGTGGGGAGTTCCTTTTTCGCCAATGGGCAGGCTGAGCAAGCACTTAGCTGACCTCTCTGAGATTGAGACACCAGCCATACGCCTAGTGATGTCCCGAATGGCTGGATGCAGGGAATGACCAGAATATGCAGACTAAGCCCATCCCTCCAGTATAGAGGGTGGAATTTATAGAATGTGCGCAAGGTATGATATGTGGGACCTTTATGGAAAGACAGATCTGGACTTGTTATGATGGAAATAGGGCGATTCTGATTGGTCTCTTCCAAAGGTATGCGGGGAGGTTGAGTGAGGTCCTCTCATCCATTCGCATGTTGAGGTACCAGGGACCAGGTTACAATCACGGGCCTGTACTGCCCAGTAGTGCTATATGAAATTTGGGAGACTGAATCTTCCTCCTTGCTTTGGCGGCTGGAAACATTTGAGGTATTATAGCAGTTTTTTGCCCTTCCAAAAGAGCTGGGCAATGCGTTTGGCCAGGTCATGAAATGCCTTGATGGGCAGCATCTAAAGAAGATGGAGGTAGAATGCCATTTCTTTGTGGTAACCCGACCCAAGAATGATATGGGCAGGTCGTTCCATCAGGTGAGGTCGGCATAAATGCTAGTTGAGGTGGGTGGAGAGGTTCAGTATTGCGCATTGCCTGGCATTCAAAGACTTGGGGCCCGAATTTGGTGAAGGTACCCTACTGCCCAAAGGACCGCCGATGGCCGGCGAGGTACCTAACGGTACTTTAGGCGATGTTTTCATCAAAAAGGTCCTTCAAAGGGCGGCAGATGAGGGACTTACGCTGCCAATTTGGGTGGCAGCCGGCGGGAACTCCCATTCTCGGCGGCAAAGGCGCGTGCTGCCGAGGATGGAGTTGGGCCCACGGAGGGTCGAAGACCTGCAAAGAAAAAGCATTTATAAAAAAAAACATCGGAACACCTTCAGGGGACCCAATACAGGCAAGTCCCTGTAAAGAAATTTAAAAAAAAAAAGTTTACTTTTTTACAGCTCTTCATACCTTCCGTTGGGGATGGACCAGCCTCCTCACAGCATGGTCCACCCCCCGCTCTGGCGCCGACTCCCGCCCGCACCAATCTAGCATCTCGGCAGGCGGGAATCCACTTTTGCCACTCGGGACGTCAGCGGGCGATTCTCCCCTCTCGCCTGCTCCAGACCAGATCGAAACTGCCACTGGGCAGAACCGAGGAGGAATGTCTGAGACAGTGGGCGGTGAGTGCATCAATTTTGGACCCTAAGTTAAGAGTGGGATTTTCAAAATTAATTTTTTGCCGTTGAGCGTTGCCAGCAAAGCCGGCATTTATTGCACAACTTCCAGTCTCTCACCGCCACCTTGAACCGCTGCAGTCCATGTAGCAAAGGTGTTCCCACATTGCGGTTAGGTAGAGAGTTCCAGGATTTTGACCCATTGACTACGAAGCAACAGCGATATATGTCCAAGTCAGGATGGTGTGTGACTCTGATGCCTCAGAAGTGGGGAGTTTCCCCTTTGCTCCAGTTTAACTTGTGTCCCTGTATTACTATTGGCCCTGGTCCCCTTGCACTACTCCTGTGCATGTAATTCAGAGTATTCATTCCTCAGCACCGTGTCCGCTATAGAAACTTCTTTTTTTTTTGCCCCGCCTACCGTTCCTTGGTTCCATATTCCCCTTCAGGTTCTTGATTGTACCCCATGGGATGAATTAGGTGCCAAGCAGTTAGGCAGGGTTGGCTTAGTCCCTCCCTTTGTCTGCTCGGCCAAGTGAAGTGTGTGTGAGCTCTTGCCCTGCAGGAACCAGTAGCCCACCCTCCACCCCCGGCCCCCCAGTTGCCAGCTTCCACTTGTGTCATAAGGTTTAAGACCCTTGCACTTAATTCAGTCCTTCCCCATGGAATAACAATGGCCGTGAATTTTGTGGCCTCTATGGGTGTGTACGAGGTGCTCACGTGCCCGTAGGTTCCAGGTTTAGGTATGTGAAGCGCATGCACCTAAACCCAGAACTTGCAATCTGTCAAGAATCCACTTGACGGATCGCAGCACCCGAAGGTAAAGGGCCTCCACGGGCGGAGAGTTGGGCTATTTGCCCAACTCCTGCCCAGCGAATGCCTGCGAAATTCCTGCTTTTATCAGCCTAAGACTTAAAGGACAGAAAAATAATTTTTTTCAATAATTTAAACATTTAAAATCCTATTAAATAAGGTAAGTATTTTTAGACCCGTTAAAATTTGTATATTTAATTTTCAAAAAATAAAATTTTGTTTTAAATCATTAATTAAATTTCATTTTGATTCATTTTAAACGTGATGTTTTTTTAAATGTATTTTAAGTGCTTGTATGTTTTTGGGGTATTCCCATTCGTACGTTTGGTGATTCTGAAAATACGGAACTCACTTGTATGAACGGGAAAAGCTCTACTTGGATCGGTTGGGCCGGCCCACCTGATCCCAGGGAAGCGTGTGAAGCGCTTAAGTCCCTGGAATATGTGGGCCTCTACGCAGGCCTTCGCATAGAGGCCCAGGAACACAAGTCTCTGTACCCCCGGGACCACCAGGTAAATTCATAGACATTTTTCAGGTTGGAAGCATCCGCCTGCGGGAAGCCGCCGGCCGCAATTTCTGGACCAATTGAAGCATCAATTGTCCAGTGCTCACTCAGAATCTTTGTCAATAAATGGGTTGCTTGTACTGTGGGTTCCTGCATTCTATCATGAGATGCTCAGAACTGCAAGCGGTTCTCTAATTGTAGCCTTTATTTTGTATCATTTTATTTTTACTTTTCTCTCTTACTCTATGCCCCTTATTTATAATAACCCCAAATTCTGTTACCATTTTTGTATGGCATTATCTACCTGTACTTTCAAGAAGTTATGTATTTAAATCCCTAGGTCACTTGTTTAGCTGCACCTTTCAGGGTCTTTCTGTTTATCGTTTAATCCCACTCCTCATGTTTCCTCCGAAATTTATTAATTTGGCCCAGGATGCCTCTGAACTGAAAAATGTCTATGAATTTACCTGGTGGTCTAGGAGGTACGGAGACTTGTGTTCCTGCGAAGGCCTGCGTAGAGGCCCACGTATCCCAGGGACTTAAACACATCCCTGGGATCAGGTGGGCTGGCCCAACCAATCAAAGTAGGGGGATCCCCATTCATACTTATGGTGAGTTTCGTACGTACAGAATTACTATACGTATGAATGGGAATACCCCAAAAACACACAAGCCCTTAAAATAAATGTTGAAGAACATCACTTATTTAAAATTAATCAAAATGGAAAGTAATTAATTAAATCAATATTTTGAATTAAAAAATGTTTTAACATTTTAAAGGGTCTAAGTTATTGGGGAAAAAAAGTATTTTTCTGTCCTTTAAAAGTCTTACAAGGCCTGCTTTTATCAGTAGTAACTATTTCGTGGGCCTTCGCTGGGCAGGAGTTGGGCAAATAGCAAATAGCCCAACTCTCCGTAAGCGGAGGCCTTTTGTCTAGGGTGCGTGCGATCCGTCAAGAGGATTCTTGACAGATCGCAAATACCGGGTTTAGCCGCATGCGCTTTGCATACCTAAACTCGGAACTTGTGTGGCCCCTACGGGCATGTGTGCACCTCTTAGGACCCCATAGGGGCCGTGAATTCAGGGTCATTTATCTCACACTTCTCTGAATTAAATTGCATCTCCTACCTATCTGTTCATTCTGCGAACCTGTCTTCCTGAAGTCTTTTACAATCCTCCAAGCTACCCCCTAATTTTGTGTCATCAGCAACCTTTGAGATTATGCTCTCTAGTCCAAATCAGCTCTGTACACTGAGAACCCAAGTATTCAATAAGCTGATAAAACTAGAAGCAAACCAACCGTATGTGATTGGGAGTTACTAAGTGTATTTATTTTCTAAATGTTCAATTTCTCTTTCCTGTTCATTTAAATCCCCACTGCCTTCCTCGGTCTAAACTGATAAATTGACAGCAGATTATCTGTGAGCCGGAACCAGAGATCGAGGCGAATGTTCTCATTGCATTACAAAAATAAACTCAGTCTAATCCTAGGGATCAGCTTTAACAGGGGAGAAAATGACAGAGTGGGCAGCTTGTGATATTACTGATCTTTAGAGCAGCAAAGCTCCGTATTTGTACCAAAGACAGCTTAATTGTAGCAGATTGTAAAAGGGTTTTCTGGTGGTCTTGTGTGTCTCTGTGGGGTCTGTGTGTTTCTGTTTGTTCTGTAGGGTCTGTACATTGTTAATGGTTCTCTCTCCTCGGGTACTGTCCCCCTCTCCCTCAAATCTGCCATCATCACCCCTCTCCTCAAAAAAAACAACACTCGACCACTCTGTCATTGCAATCTACTGCCCCATCTCCAACCTCTCCTCTCCAAACTCCTTCAACGTGTTGTCGCCTCCCAAATCCGAGCCCATCTTTCCCGCAATTCCATGTTTAAATCCCTCCAATCCGGTTTCCGCCCCTGCCGCAGTACCGAAACGGCTCTCATCAAAATCACAAATGATTTTCTTGGTGACTGACGAAGGTAAACTATCCTTCCTCGTCCTCTTTCTTGACTTGTCTGCAGCATTTGACAGGTTGACCACTCTCCATCTCCACTGCCTCTCCACCATCGTCCAGCTGGGTGGGACTGCACTCGCCTGGTTCCATTCTTATCTATCTAATCGTAGCCAGAGAATCACCTGCAATGGCTTCTCTTCCCACTCCCGCATCGTTACCTCTGGTGTCCCCCAAGGATCTATCCTTGGCCCCCTCCTATTTCTCATCGACATGTTGCCCCTTGGCGACATCATCCGAAAACACAGCATCAGTTTCCACATGTACACTGAAGTCACCCAGCTCTACCTCACCGCTACTTCTCTGGACCCCTCCACGGTCTCTAAATTGTCTGACTGCTTGTCCGACATCCAGTTCTGGATGAGCAGACATTTTTTCCAATTGAATATTAGGAAGACCGAAGCCATTGTTTTCGGTCCCTGCCACAAACTCGATTCCCCAGCCACTGACCCCATCCCTGTCCCCAACTTCTGTACGAGGCTGAACCAGACTGTTCGCAACATTGGTGTTACACTTGACCCTGAAATGAGCTTTCGACATATCCGCAGCATAACTCAGCTCATCTATTACCACCTGTAACATCGCCTGTCTTCGCCATTGCCTCAGCTCATCCGCTGCTGAAGCCCTCATCCATGCCTTTGTTAGCTCTAGACTTGATTAGGCTAATGTATTCCTGGCTGGCCTCCCACATTCTACCCTACGTAAACTAGAGGTGATCCAAAACTCAGCTGCCCCTGTCCTAACTCGCACCAAGTCCCGCTCACCTATCACCCCTGTGCTTGCTGACCTACATTAGCTTCCGGTTAAGCAACCCCTTGATTTCAAAATTCTCATTCTTATTTTCAGATCCCTCCATTGCCTTGCCCATCCCTATCTCTGTAATCTTCTCCAGCCCCACAATCCCCTCGAGATGTCTGCGCTCCTCTAATTCTGCCCTCTTGAGCATCCCTGATAATAATCGCTCAACCATCGGTGGCCGTGCCTTCTGATGCCTCGGCCCCAAGCTCTGGAACTCCCTCCCTAAACCTCTTCGTCTCTCTACCTCTCTTTGCTCCTTCAAGAAGCTCCTTAAAACATACCTCTTTGACTAAGCGTTTGGTCGCCTGCGCCAATTTTTACTTACGCTGCTGAGTGTCAAATTTCTTATCTCAATGCTCCTGTGAAAAACCTTGGGATGTTTCACTACGTTAAAGGTGCTATATAAATATACAAGTTGTTGTATGATGTGTTCCTCTTTGTTCCTGTGTGTTCCTCTTTGTTCTTGTGTGATCCTCTCTGTTCCTCTTTGCTCTGTATGTTTCTGTGTGTTTCTCTTTGTTCCTCTGTGCATCTGTGTTTTCCTGTTCTGTGTGTCCCTCTTTGTTCTGTGGGTTCTTGTGTGTTCTGTGCAGTCCTCTTTGTTCTTTACGTTCCTATTTGTTTTGTTTCTGTTCCGGCAACCTTCACAAGTCACAGATTTAAATCCGGGGTGGGTAATTAATCAATGTCCTCCAGGGGGAAGTGCTGCTATCTGCCCTATGAGATTTAGCTCCGAAATCTCAACCGGTGCAGGGAGGCTGAATCTTCCGACCATCCTCCCCCCGTTACATCTACATACAGCCTTGCTATCTTGTCTGAGGGCTGTCCCAGGCTAGCTCGGAATTCCTTCCATTTCACTGACCTTGGGCCCAGCGGGGACCATGCCAGCTGAGACCTGGGCCTGCCAAAGGTGTGATTTGATAGAGGTGTCCAGAATTCTGAGGGGATGAGGCAGAGCAGATAAAAACATGCTGTTTCCAGTGGTTGGGGGCTGGCCGAGGCGGGGAGGGGGGGTCCAGACCAAGGGGACGTAGATCTAAGATTAAACATTATGGATGTAAGGCAGAGAGCAGGAGAAACTTTCTTCGCACAGAAGGTTGTGATATGTTGGAATGCATTCCCAGAGTTAATGATAAAAGCAGGGACCATGTGAAACATAGAAACATAGAAAATAGGTGCAGGAGTAGGCCATTCGGCCCTTCGAGCCTGCACCGCCATTCAATAAGATCATGGCTGATCATTCACCTCAGTACCCCTTTCCTGCTTTCTCTCCATACTCCTTGATCCCTTTAGCCGTAAGGGCCATATCTAACTCCCTCTTGAATATATTCAATGAACTGGCATCAACAACTCTCTGCGGTAGGGAATTCCACAGGTTAACAACTCTGAGTGAAGAAGTTTCTCCTCATTTCAGTCCTAAATGGCCTACCCCTTATCCTTAGACTATGTCCCCTGGTTCTGGACTTCCCCAACATCGGGAACATTCTTCCCGCATCTAACCTGTCCCGTCCATGTTTCTATGAGATCCCCTCTCACCCTTCTAAACTCCAGTGAATACAGGCCCAGTCAATCCAGTCTCTTCTCATATGTCAGTCCTGCCATCCCTGGAATCAGTCTGGTGAACCTTCACTGCACTCCCTCAATAGCAAGAACGTCCTTCCTCAGATTAGGAGACCAAAACTGAACACAATATTCCAGGTGAGGCCTCACTAAGGCCCTGTACAACTGCAGTAAGACCTCCCTGCTCCTACACTCAAATCCCCTAGTTATGAAGGCCAATATACCATTTGCCTTCTTCACCACCTGCTGTACCTGCATGCCAGCTTTCAATGACTGATATACCATGACATCCAGGTCTTGATGCACCTCCACTTTTCCTAATCTGCCATTCAGATAATATTCTGCCTTCGCATTTTTGCCACCAAAGTGGATAACCTCACATTTATCCACATTATACTGCATCTGTCACGCGTTTGCCCACTCACCTAACCTGTCCAAGTCACCCTGCAGCCTTTTAGCATCTTCCTCACAGCTCACATCGCCACCCAGCTTAGTGTCATCTGCAAAATTGGAGATATTACACTCAATTCCTTCATCTAAATCATTAATGTATATTGTAGATAGCTGGGGTCCCAGCACTGAGTCCTGCGGCACTCCACTAGTCACTGCCTGCCATTCTGAAAAGGACCCGTTTATCCCGACTCTCTGCTTCCTGTCTGCCAACTAGTTCCCTATCCACATCAGTACACTACCCCCAAAAACATGTGCTTTAATTTTGCACACCAATCTCTTGTGTGGGACCTTGTCAAAAGCCTTTTGAAAGTCCAAATACACCACATCCACTGGTTCTCCCTTGTCCACTCTACCTGTTACATCCTCAAAAAATTCTAGAAGATTTGTCAAGCAGGATTTCCCTTTCATAAATCCAAGCTGACTTGGACCGATCCTGTCACTGCTTTCCAAATGTGCTGCTATTTCATCTTTAATAATTGATTCCAACATTTTCCCCACTACTGATGTCAGGCTAACCGGTCTATAATTACCCGCTTTCTCTCTCCCTCCATAAGGAATGGGTGAAAGAAGGAAGATTTAGAGGGGCTTCTTTATGCAGAGGGTTGTGGGGATCTGGAACTCGCTGCCGGGAAAAGTGATGGATCCAGAAACCCTCACCGCTTTTAAGAGATGATTGGATGGGCACTTAAAGTGCAGTAACCTGCAGGGTTGTGGACCTAGAGCTGGTAATTTGTTGACCAGCGCAGATATAATGGCAAGTACTGCAGGGAACAGAATACGGCCAGGGTGATCTCCTGGACTAGTTTCGATCGCCTGGGTGGGTCGGAGATGAATTTTCTGTCATGTATGCACATGCTGTTTGTAGCCACTGAGTAAGCACTCTGGTATAAAAGGCCAGCCATTTTGTGAGTCAGGCCGTATTAAAGCAGAGCCAAGGGTGTACCTTGTTCAGTTAAACAGTACTCAGTTTGTACCTTTATTGCATACATAACATTTTCCCAGATTTTTTTCTCCCTAAATTGGCCTGGGTTTTTATCTGGTTTTTGCCTTTCCCAGGGGATCACATGGCTCCGGTTGGGGTGGAGTGTAGAATGTTTCAGTGTAAAGGGTGTCACAGTTGTGTGGGGCGGACTGGTTGGGCTGGGTGCTCTTTACCTTTCCACCATTGTTCATTGTTCATAGGTTTATATGTAACCTTCAGAGCTGCTGACCAAGGACTGTGTGGCTCTATGTCGGCTGGCGCAGACACGATGGGCCGAAATGGCCTCCTTCTCTGCTGTAAATTTCTGTTTCTAACTTGCACTTCGCCACCTCAGGACATCCCAAAGTGCTTTACAGCCAATGAAGTACTTTTGAAGTCCGATCACTGTTAATGTAGGGAAACATTATTCCCGCTCCAGCACCGTTACCCTCGGAGTCCCCCAAAGATCTATCCTTGGCCCCTCCTATTTCTCATCTACATACTACCCCTCTTGTTCTGGCAGCCTGGCCTCTCTTCCATGGCCTTGTCTGTGCCTGGGTGGCCCTGGAGAAGGAGCACACAGTGTCTGCCGGTAGGCGCATGAGGCCTTCCGTGCCCAGAGGGCGCTGCCGGGCCTGGAATGTGGTCAGCATGGGTGGCAACATTATCATCTAATTTGTTATATTTCCCTTATTTCTTATGAGTTGGGTTTCTATTGTTTTGCCCCTCTAAAAAGGGGGCCACTTTTGTTAGATCTTAGGGTTGATGACGCTGGGGCAACCCACTGTCTCCTTATGCGTTTTAATTAAAAGAGGCATGTTGTTCCTCAGCGACATCATCCGAAAACATGGCGTCAGTTTCCATGTGTACACTGACGACACCGAGCTCTACGTCACCACCAGCTCTCTCAACCCCTCCGTGGTCTCTGATGTGTCGAGCTGTTTGTCTGGGATGACCGAAGCCATCCGGTCTCTAGCCACCGACTCCATCACTCTCCCTGGCCACTGTCTGAGGCTTAACCAGACTGGTTCGGAACCTTGGCGTCCTATTTGAACCTGAGATGAGTTTCCAACCACATATCCGCGCATAACTAAAACCGCCTATTTCCACCTCTCTAACATCACCCGTCTCCGGCCCTGCCTCAGCTCATCTGCTGCTAAAACCCTTATCCATATCATTGTTGCCTTTAGACTCGACTATTCAAATGCACTCCTGGCTGGCCTCCCACCTTCCACCCTTCGTAAAATTTGAGCTCATCCAAAACTTTGCTGCCCGTGTCCTAACTCACACCCATCACCCTTGTGCTCACTGACCTACATTGTCTCCAATCCCGCAACACCTCAATTTGAAATTCTCAGTTGTTTTTAAATTCCCTTGCCCTTCCCTAGCTCTATAACTTCCTCCAGCCCTACAACCCCCCCCCCCCCCCCCCCCCCCCGAGATCGCTGCGCTCCTCCGATTGTGGCCTCTTGCGCATTCCCATTTTAATCGCTCCACCATTGGCGGCTATGCTGTCAGCTCCATAAACCTCGCCGCCTCGCTTGCCTTCTTTAAAATGCTCCTTAAAACCTACCCCTTTGATCAAGCTTTTGGTCACCTGTCCTAATATCTCCTTACATGGCTCGGTGTCAAATTTTGTTTGATAACCGCTCCTGTGAGGTGCATTGATGCAGTTTTACTATGTTAAAGGTGCTATATCAATGCAAGTTGCTGCTGTTGAAATATGGTGGCTAATATGCGCACAGCAAGACCCCACAGACAGCAGTTACGAGGCTAGACAGGTGGTTGAAGGGAAGGGAGAAATTGGGATGTGGGAAGAGGGCGACCACATGGGATTAGTATACCCCTTGTGTGGAGTGAAAACATCAACACTGAACAGCCGGTTTTCGGATCATAATCTTGATGGAATTTTAGGGATGTGCCTGTCCGGGATTATTCTGGAAAGGGTGAAAGAAAGAAAGGCTCCAAGATAAACAGATTGTAAAGACAAGGGGCCGCTGTACATGCTCAAGAGACCCATCGAAAGGTAAGTAACCAAATCTAGTGTTAAATAAAATTCTCAATAAAAGGACAAACTGAATCCTCTCTGATGACGAGTGTTCATTGGGATACTGCACAATAACTGACTGTATGCATTTTTGCTGATTTTATAAAATTGAAGTTGCCCCTTCAAGGATTATAATAAACGATGTAGTTTAAAAGTGCTTTAGTCAGATGTTAGCGAGCTAAAATCCTACAAATCCATTAAACCTAAGCTGAGGGAGCGCGACACTGTCGGAGGTGCCGTCTTTTGGATGAGACGTTAAACCGAGTCTACTTTCTCAGGTAAAAGATCCCACGGCACTATTCAAAGAAGAGCATTGCTGTTTGCGGGAGCTTGCTGCGCGCAATTTGGCTACATTACATCAGAGACTACACTTCCAAAAGAACTTCACTGGGTAAGAAAGGGGTACTGAAGTTTCATCTTCAGCCATGAACTCGTTGAATGGCGGTGCAGGCTAGAAGGGCTGAATGGCCTGCTCCTGCACCTATTTTCTATTCTATGAGTGTAAAGCGCTTTGGGACGTCCTGAGATTGGTGAAAGGCGCTATAGAAATGCAAGTCCTTTTTGTCCCTGTGCCCCGCCAGGGCGGCAGCGTGCAGTTGCGGGCGCGCAGCCAGGCGGGGGCGCTGTGGCGCCGTCCGTCCGACCGAGCGAGCGGCAACTATCGCGAGACGTGGGGCCGCTGGGAAAAGGCCATTGTAGTGATCGGGGATCAGCTGAGTGAGCGACCGCCCGACAACCGGCCCGGCCTCGGCTCACCTTCCCCGGCAGGACGGCAGCCTGTGCCCTCTGAGCGCCCCGTCCCGACCAGGCAAGTAGCCGGGCCCCGGGCCCCGGGCTTCTCCGCTCTGTGTTGCCCGCACTTCAGTCGAGTGTCTCCGGCCTCCCCCCTCCCGACACACCCCGGAGCTCTGGCAGTTCCCTGGCCTCCCGTGCAGAGCCCCGGGGCACGGGGAGACACACACACACACACACACCTCACCGTGTACACCCGCCCCGGGAAATCACAGCCTGTCCTTTCGGTTGTGGCCCGCTGTGATTTTTCTGCCGCTTCCAGGCCGCACTTTGAGCGAGGGCTGTAATGGTGATTTAAATTCTCCCTCACAGTGTGTGTGGGGGGGTGTGGGGGGCTCAACAGTAACGCAGGGCTGTGGCTGCAGTCTCCAGCAATTGAAGGCTGATCTCCTGGACACCAGCAAAAAAAAACCCAGGAGAAAAATCACTGAGGCCGTTGAAAGAAACTGAGTTTGGTTTTCCACTTTCTTCCCACGTTAGTTGTAAAAGTATTGGGGATGGGGGAAAAGGAAGGGTTTGACTGATGGTCAGGCATCACGCAGTCGGGTAATGAAGTCTTTTTGCTTTCTAATGGACGGTGGGGTGCCACGAGGATGGGCACAGCGGGCGGTGGGAGGATGGGCACAGCGGGCGGTGGGAGGATGGGCACAGCGGATGGTGGGGTGGTCACGGTGGGAGGATGGGCACAGCGGACGGTGGGAGGATGGGCACAGCGGACGGTGCGAGGATGGGCACAGCGGGCGGTGCGAGGATGGGCACAGCGGGCGGTGGGAGGATGGGCACAGCGGGCGGTGCGAGGATGGGCACGGTGGGAGGATGGGCACAGCGGGCGGTGGGAGGATGGGCACAGCGGGCGGTGGGAGGATGGGCACAGCGGGCGGTGCGAGGATGGGCACGGTGGGAGGATGGGCACAGCGGGCGGTGGGAGGATGGGCACAGCGGGCGGTGCGAGGATGGGCACGGTGGGAGGATGGGCACAGCGGGCGGTGGTGGGGTGGTCACGGTGGGAGGATGGGCACAGCGGGCGGTGGGAGGATGGGCACAGCGGGCGGTGGGGTGGTCACGGTGGGAGGATGGGCACAGCGGACGGTGCGAGGATGGGCACAGCGGGCGGTGCGAGGATGGGCACAGCGGGCGGTGCGAGGATGGGCACAGCGGGCGGTGCGAGGATGGGCACGGCGGGCAGTGGGGTGGGGTGGGTTGGGAGGATGGGCAGGGTCAGCACTCAGCGGTGAGAGCAGGAGGTCTTGTGAAACCTCCAGCAATATGTCGAGCTATTTTCAGGAATCACTGACTACAAGTTCCCTGTCACTGTAAATCAATCTGTGCAAGCTCTACACTGTGCATTTAAACTGGAGAGCAGAAAGCTGAGAGGGGAGGGGGGAGGAGGAGGAGGGGGGGAGAGAGGGGGGGGGTCACCTTATCCAAAAGGGCATTGACATGATCAACGTCAATATGTTGAACACAGTCACCGTTTCAGCTACATGGAGAGGCTAGAGAAGCTGGGATCGTACTGACCAGAATCATGAAGGATTTTGATAGAGTAGATAAGGAGAAACTGTTTCCAGTGGCAGGAGAGTCGGTAACCAGAGGACACAGATTTAAGGTGATTGGCAAAAGGACCAGTGGGGAGATTTTTCTTTTACGCAGCAAGTTGTGATTTGCAACGCACTCTCTGAAAGGACAGTGGAAGCAGATTCAGTAGTAACATTTACAAGGGAATTGGATAAATATTTGAAAAGGAAAAATTAGAGTGCTGCAGGGAAAGAGCGGGGGAGTAGGACTAATTGGAGTGCTCATTCACGGAGCTGGCACAGCCACCAGGGGACGAATGGTCGCCTTCTGTGCGGTAAGATGTTCTGATTCTACAAAGAAGGGAATAGCCTGAAACTCAGAGCAGGAAGAGTGAAAAGATTTAACCACTTTACACAGAGGGTGATTGAATGTGCAGATGGGAATGTCAAAGGAGTCAGTGGTGGCTGATAGAATCAGCAAATTCAAAAGTGAGTTGAATAAGTACCAGGAGAAGCATTTGCTGGAGGGTCTCCTCGCGGTTGCGTCGCTGAGACCCCCGCGGTTGCATCGCCGAAACTGATTAACAGATAGAGTGAGAGTAAGTCTCTCCGCTGATCTGCAACACATTGAAGGGGAGTAACAACTGTTGGAGTTAGCGAGCGTCTGACGGCCGCAAGTGTGCTCAATCCATTCGCACGTGCTCAACATTTACATTTGTTTTTCAGAGTTGCCCGGCTATCGTCTCTGAGGTTACCCTCTTGCACTGGTAGAAAGCTCGTTCATGATTTCATCGGACAGTGAAGACGAACTGTACGGTGAGAGGACGGCTCTGATGTCAGCCAACGCCTCTGCCTCGCCCACCTACCAGGATAGGGATGGGGTGCCTGGCTCTGCTGACGTACAGACTAATCGGGTAAGTGCGCAACAGGTTAGGGCAACGCACGCCCTGCGGGGCTGGTGCCAGGTCTGATCGTGGTGTATTACATAGCTTGACATAAATTACATACATGACAGAGAATGACATAGTATTTACAGCACAGAAACAGGCCATTCGGCCCAACCATGCCGGTGTTTATGCTCCACATGAACCTCCTCCCACCCTACTTCATCTCACCACATCAACATATCCTTCTATTCCTTTCTCCCTCATGTGTTTATCTAGCTTCCCCTTAAATCCATCTTTACTATTTGCCTCAACCACTACCTGTGGCAGCGAGTTCCACATTCTGACCACTCTCTGGGTAAAGAAGTTTCTTCTGAATTCCCCATTGGATTTATTAGTGACTATCTTATATTTATGGCCCCTAGTTCTGGTCTCTCCAACAAGTGGAAACATCTTCTCTACATCTACCCTCTCAAACCCCTTCATAATCTAGAAGACTTCTATCAGGTCATCCCTCAGCCTTCTCCTTTCTAGAGAAAAGAGCCCCAGCCAGTTAGAGTCATAGAATCAGAGAGATTTACAGCACGGAAGGAGGCCATTTCGGCCCATCGTGTCCGCGCTGGCTGACCAAGAGCTATCCAGCCTAATCCCACTTTCCAGCTCTTGGTCTGTAACCCTGTAGGTTACGGCATTTTAAGTGCACATCCAAGTGTTTTATAAATGTGGTGAGGGTTTCTGCCTCTACAACCCTTTCAGGCAGTGAATTCCAGACCCCCACCACCCTCTGGGTGAAAACATTTCCCTTAAAATCCCTTTGAGAGCTTCTACCAATTACTTTAAATCTATGCCCCCTGGCATAGGAAACAGATCCTTCCTATCTACTCTATCCAGGCCCCTCATAATTTTATACACCTCAATCAGGTCTCCCCTCAGCCTCCTCTGTTCCAAAGAAAACAGACCCAGCATCTCCAATCTTTCCTCATAGCCAAAATTCTCCAGTCCAGGCAACATTCTTGTAAATCTCCACTGCACCCTCTCTAGTGCAATCACATCTTTCCTGTAATGTGGTGACCAGAACTGCACACAGTACTCCAGCTGTGGCCTAACTAGTGTTTTATACAGTTGAAGCATAACCCCCCCCCCCCCCCGGCTCTTGTATTCCATGCCTCAACTAATAAAGGCAAGTATTCCGTATGCCTTCTTAACCACCTTATCTACCTGGCCTGCTACCTTCAGAGATCTGTGGACATGCACTCCAAGGTCCCTTTGTTCCTCTACACTTCTCAGTGTCCTACCATTTAATGTGCAGTCATTCCTGGTAGTTTTAACCTCTCAGTTCTGGTATCACCTGAGTAAACTTGTTTTTGCACCTTTTCCAGTGCCTCTATATCCATTATAGTATGGAGACCAGAGCTGTGCCCAGTGCTCTGTGTGGTATAACCAAGGTTCGCTACCGATGTGACAGCACTATTAATGACGCCTCGTGTTGTTTTGCCTGCACAGCGCCGATCGGCAGCCAGTCGTCCTGCTAATCCCGCCGAGGGGAGCGAAGGCACAGCGGGTGGACCTGCCACCAGAGATGCGGGCGGCGAGGGTGAGGAGGAGGAGGAAGAGGAGCTGATCCTGAAGTATGGGGCAAAGCACGTGATCATGCTGTTTGTGCCCGTCACTCTGTGCATGGCGGTGGTGGTGGTGACCATCAAGTCAGTCAGCTTCTACACGGAGAAGGACGGGCAGCTGTAAGTGTCCTGCAAAGCGTCGACTCACGATTCGAGGCAACCCTTGCACGTGTAGATTGTATTTCCAGCACAGAAACGGGCCATTCGACCCGACTGGTTTGTGCCAGTATTTATGCTCCACACGAGCCTCTTCCCAGTCCTCTTCATCTCACCCTATCAACATATCCTTCTATTCCTTCCTCTCTTATGTGCTTATCTAACCTCCCTTTAAATGTATCTATACTATTCGCTTCAACCACCCTGCGGTAGCGAGTTCCATATTCTCACCGCTCTGGGTAAAGAAGTTTCTTCTGAATTCCCGATTGGATTTCTTGCTGACTATCTGATATTGATGTCCCCCAGCTTCCCCTTGATTGTATCTACACCAATGGTCTCACCCACTCCTTAACCGGTTCTCCTGAGCCTGTTCGGGGCACGTGGAGTCTGGAGGAAACGGAGCCCAGGGCACCAACAACTGTTCGTTTCCAGTGGATTCTTTCCCCAGAGCTGAAAGGGCTTCCGAGGCCCCGTCGGACAGTCTTGAGCCTAGTCAGGAACAGCTCCAGCTTTAGCCCTTCCCAGTTTTAGTCCAGTAAACCCACGAAATATTGAGGAGCTGAAATTCAGTATAGCCACCCGGTTTGAGGCGATGACACCGCTGGTTATTTACTTTAGCGCCGGGCGATGTTTACCGCCTCCAACCGGATACTCACCTTTAGGGGAGTGGAGCGCGAAGGGAAGCATTCTACACCCCTCTCGGCGCTAACTCTGATTCCTGGGGCGCTATCGTGGGAGTGCTGCTGAAGTTCTGCCGCTAGGAAACCGACATCCCTGCGCCTAAAGGGACCACCCGAAAACTGAAAGAAAAGCCAAGGCAACTAAACAACAGTGTCCAGCATCTGGGAGAGATGCATTACTGGAAACACTTTTTTTTTTAACTGCCCACTTGCTCCCCTTCGCACATATTGCCCACGGCATCTCTCTGACACACTTTCCCTGTCTGAAGTGCCAGGCGCTATGGCAGGCAAAAGCAGTCACGTTCGCCACTACAGCACATTTGGTGACGCTAGCGAGCCCAGCGCAAACTATCAATGGCACCACAAAAACTTCACTGAAGTTCGCGGCGGGTGCTCGGGCGGGAGGTGCTTCGCGCCCCTTTAGCATCCAACCCAATTTCTCCCGAGACTCTGAAAAGACACTCTCCGGTTTCAGGAGTCTTTAAAGCGTAACCCTTCAAAATATTGTGCTTGATACAAAAGACTCACCAAGTGTAAGGTGATTGTCTGCATGCCTGATACTGGGCTCCCAAGGCAAGCGAGCCCCAGGTGGGCAGAGGAAATGTTTCAAGGTCACCCTCGAAGCCCCCTTCAAAAAATGCAACATCCCCACCGACACCTGGGAGTCCCTGTCCCAAGACCGCCCAAAGTGGAGGAGAAGCATCCGGGAAGGCGTCGAACACCTTGAGTCTCTTTGCTGGGAGCACGCGGAAACCCAAGTACAAACAGCGGAAGGAGCGCACGACAAACCAAGCACCCCACCCACCCGTCCCTCCAACCACCGTCTGCCCCACCTGTGACAGAGACTGTAGATCCCGCATTGGACTCATCCGTCACCTGAGAACTCATTAGTGTGGAAGCAAGTCTTCCTCGACTCCGGGGGACTGCCGAAGGAGAAGAGAAGACGCAGGATAACCCTTTCATTACACATCAGCCAGAGGCAGTCTTACCCCATGGTTAGCTGATTAAGAAACAAAGAAAGAATTGCATTTATATAGCGTCTTTCACAAGCTCGGACCATCCCAAACCAATGAAGTACTTCGGAAGTGTAGTCACTGTTGTAAAGTGGGAAATGCTGCAGCCAATTTGCGCACTATAAGTTCCCACATACAGCAATGTGATAATGACCAGATAATCTGTCTTAGTGACATTGATTGAGGGATAAATGATTGGCCCAGGACACCGGGGAGAACTCCCCTGCTCTTCAAAATAGTGCCCTCGGATCTTTTACATCTACCTGAGAGAGAGTAGACTCGGTTTAACTTCTCATCCAAAAGACAGCACCTCTGACAGTGCACCGTGAGTGTCAACCTGGATTTTTGTGCTCACATCTCAGGAGTGGGACTTGAACCCACAACCTTCTGACACAGAGCTGAGACTGCTACCCACTGTGCCACGGCTGACACTTGTTAGTGTGATGGTGTGGAAGATATCACAAGTTTTGCTAGTTTAAATCTTTCATTACTACAATAACGATAACTTGCATTTATAAAGCGCCTTTAATGGAATAAAACGTCCCTGAATCTGCAGGTATAATCATTCTATCACTGCTGCCTAGGCCCTAGGCTTTGCAATTCCCTTCCTAAACCTCTCCGCCTCTCTCTCCTTTAAGACGCTCCTTAAAACTGATCACTTTGACTAAGCTTTTTGGTGACCTAACATTATATCTCTTTATGTGACTCGGTGTCACACTTTGTTTGATAACCTTGGGACGTTTTACTACATTAAAGGTGTTCAGGAACACCTGACACCAATTGTAATAGTTGGGGATAAATTAAAGTCCATTAACTTCTGTTCTCACTGTCTCCTCAACAGAATCTACACCCCATTCACGGAGGATACTGACTCAGTTGGACAGCGTATCCTGAACTCCATCCTCAATACTTTAATAATGATCAGTGTTATTGTCGTAATGACTATAATTCTTGTCCTTCTTTACAAGTATCGATGTTACAAGGTAGGAGTGTGTTTTGGAATTTATTATATAATTACAAATTCAATGAGGCAACAGGTTATTACACTTACATTAAACTTCATTTCAAGAGACTAGTTATTACAAATAAACTGTGGGGCAAATCCAACCAGTCCACACTCCGGAGTGGAGTCTCACTAACTGCGAGCGAGAGTTTAACCTGTGTGATATGGGCTGTGTTTAATCGGTGTGATATTATGGGCTGTGTTTAATGGGTGTGATATTATGGGCTGTGTTTAATCGGTGTGATATTATGGGCTGTGTTTAATCGGTGTGATATTATGGGCTGTGTTTAATGGGTGTGATATTATGGGCTGTGTTTAATGGGTGTGATATTATGGGCTGCGTTTAATCGGTGTGATATTATGGGCTGTGTTTAATCGGTGTGATATTATGGGCTGCGTTTAATCGGTGTGATATTATGGGCTGTTTTTAATCTGTGAGATGCGGAAAGTGTATAAACCAGTGATATGGGCTGTGTTTAATCAGTGATATGGGCTGTTTAATTGATGTGATGTTCATCATCATCATAGGCAGTCCCTCGGAATCGAGAAGGACTTGCTTCCATTCCCTAAGTGAGTTCTTTGATGGCTGAACAGTCCGAAACGGGAGCCACAGACCCTGTTACAGGTGGGACAGACATTTGTCGGGGTCGGTGGGGCTGGTTTGCCGCGCGCTCCTTCCGCTGCCTGCACCTGGTCTCTTCATGTTCCTTGTGTCAAGACTCAAAGAGCTCAACGCCCTCCCGGATGGACTTTCTCCACCTCGGGCGGTCAACGGTCGCCCAGATGTCAGTGGTGATGTCGCACTTTACCAGGGAGGCTTTGAGGGTATCTCTATAACGTTTCCCTGTCCTCCTTTGGCTCATTTACCATGAAGGAGCACCGCATAAAGCATTTGCTTAAGGAGTCTCGTATCTGGCATGCGTACTATGTGGCCTGCCCACCGAAGCTGTACGAGTGTGGTCAGTGCTTCAATACTGGGGATGTTTATCTGGTTGAGGACACTGAATTTGGTGCGCCTGTCCTCCCAGGGGATTTGCAGAATCTTGCGGAGACATCGTTGGTGATATCTCTCCAGCGACTTGAGGTGCCTTCTATACATCGTCCATGCCTCAGACCCATTCAGGAGGGTGGGTATTACTACAGCCCTGTAGACCATGAGTTTGGTGGTAGATTTGAGGGCCTGGTCTTCAAACACTTTTTTCCTCAGGCGGCCGAAGGCTGCGCTGGGGCACTGGAGGCGATGCTGAATCTCCGCATCAATGTCTGCCTTTGTTGATAAGAGGCTCCCGAGGTATGGGAAATGGTCCAAGTTGTCCAGGATCGCGCCGTGGAGCTTGATGATTGGAGGGACAGTGCTGTGCGTCGATGACAGGCAGGCGAAGGACCTTTGTCTTACGGATGTTAAGTGTGAGGCCCATGCTTTCATATGCCTCAGTGAATACATTGTCTATATCCTGGAGTTCAGCCTCTGAATGTGAACAGACGCAGGCATCGTCCGCATACTACAGCTCAATGGACAGAGGTTGGGGTGATCTTAGACCTGGCCTGGAGGCGGCGTAGGTTAAACAGCTTCCCACTGGTTCTGTAGTTTAATTCCATCCCAGCGGAGAGTTTGTTGATTGTGAGGTGGAGCATGGCAGCGAGGAAGATTGAGAAGAGGGTTGGGGCGATGACGCAGCCCTGTTTGACCCCGGTCCGGACTTGGATTGGGTCTGTGATGGATCTGCTGGTAAGGATCACGGCCTGCATGTCATCGTGAAGCAGGCAAAGGATGTTGACAAACTTTTGGGGGCATCCGAAACGGAGATGGATGCTCCAAAGACCCTCACGGTTGACAGTGTCAAAGGCCTTTAAGATCGAAAAAGGCCATGTTTAAGGGCTGGCGCTGCTCCCTGCATTTTACCTGCAGCTGTCGCGCTGCAAAGATCATGTCTATTGTGCCCCGTAGGGAACGAAATCCGCATTGTGATTCCGGGAGGAGCTCCTCGGCCACAGGGAGAAGACGATTGAGGAGAAATCTAGCGACAACTTTCCCAGTGGCTGATAGGGAGATTCCCCTGTAGTTGCCGCAGTCGGACTTGTCCCCTTTTTAAATAATGGTCACAATCACTGCGCCTCTGAGATCTCCCGGCATGCTCTCCTCCCTCCAGATGAGAGAGATGAGTTCATGTATCCGCGCCAACAGCGCCTCTCCGCCATATTTTAGCGACTCAGCAGGGATTCCATCTGCACCCGTAGCCTTGTTATTCTACAGCTGTTTTATGGCTTTGCCTACCTCGTGCAACGTTGGAGTTTCACTGAGTTGGTGGCGGATCACATGATGCGGGATGGAATCAAGAACACTCGAGTCAAAGGCAGAGTCTTGATTGAGGAGATCTTCAAAGTGCTCCTTCCATCGGGCCCTGACAGCCTCGGTGTCCTTGATGAGTGTTTCCCCATTCTTGGCCAGGAGTGAGGTGGGGCCTTGGGAGTTTGGACTGTAGGTGGCCTTGACTGCAGCGAAGAATCCTCGCATATCGTGGTTGTCGGCCAGTTGTTGTATCTCCTGTGCTTTCTCCATCCACTTCCTGTTCTTTAGGTCCTGGGTTTTTTGTTGGACCTGAGCCTTGAGCCGTCTGTAATGTTGTTTTGCAGCTCCAGAGATGGGTTGTTGCTTGAGGCTCAGATATGCTTTGCGCTTGCGATCTATTAGTTCTTCGATCTCCTGATCATTTTCATCAAACCAGTCCTGATGTTTTCTGGTTGAGTGACCAAGTGTCTCTTCACAGGCACTGGATATAGAGGCCTGGAGGGCAGACCAAGCGCTGTGGGTATTCAGCATCTCAGGGTCATCAAGACACGCCAGATTGGCTGTGAGGCGCTGGCTAATAGGGCTCTCTTAGCTGGATCTTAAGTGCCCCGGCATTAACTTTTTTGCGGAGCTGCTTCTGCTGTCCCCTCTGTTTTGGGGCAATGTTAATGTTGATGATGGATTGGATTAGGCGGTGATCCGTCCAGCAGTCGTCAGCTCCTGTCATGGCGCGGGTGGTGCACACATCCTTGCGATTCCTGGCTCTGACGATGACATAGTCAAGCAGGTGCCAGTGTTTGGAGCGAGGGTGTTGCCATGATGCCTTGTATTTGTCCCTGTGGCGGAACAGGGTGTTGGTGATGAGGAGTTCATGTTCTAGACATTTTGTCAGGAGTAGGGTACCACTGGAGTTGGCTTTCCCTACCCCGTCTCTGCCAATTACGCCCCCCCAGAGGGCGGTGTCTTTGCCAACCCTGGCATTAAAATCACCCAGGAGGATCAATTTGTCACCCGTGGGGACACGGGACAAGGATGTCTCGAGGTTGGAATAAAAACCCTCTTTATCCTCATCCGTTGCATCAAGTGTCAGGGCGTACGCACTGATGACTGTGGCGCATTGTTTCCGGGATAGGGTATTACGAAGAGTCATGAGGCGTTCGTTAACCCCACAGGGGGAGTCTTTGAGGCGGTCGACCAGCTCATTCTTGACGGCAAAGCCGACTCCATGAAGGCGGTGTTCTGCCTCTGGTTTCCCTTTCCAGAAGAAGGTGTAACCTCCACCATGTTCCTTCAACTGGCCTTCCCCTGCCTGCCGCGTCTCGCTTAGTGCGGCGATGTTAATGTCGAAACGTCTGAGTTCCCGGGCAACTATGGCGGTGCGGCATTCCGGCCTGTTGCTGTTGGGATTGTCCATGAGGTCCTGATGTTCCAGGTCCCGAACTTCATACCGACGAAGTGGAATATGCCTGTGCGTGAGTTCTTTTAACGTGGGGTGACCGCTGCACATCGGCAACCACACGGGCTTAGCTGAACAAGGTCTTGGTCCAGTGGCAAGGGGGTCCAAGATAACTGGAGACCAGGCACAGCTCTATAAGCCTAATTACCTACGGCGAAGTGTTGGCCGCAAGCTCGGCACTGAGTAGCGCCATTGATGGTAGGTGGCCCGAGGCTTGGCTGAGGGGCAGGCATTAGGAAGGTGACTTATTTTAAAAGATTAAAAATTGATAAAGGTTCCCAATTTATTTCAAAAGTTTTAAGAAGTTTCCAAGAATTGTTAAAAATCTAAGATGTAAGTCAATAATAGATTATAAAAGTTTCCCCAATTTAAAAAGTTTCTAAGAGTTGTTAAAAGTCAAAGTTGTAAGTTAATAATAGATGTTTAAAAATATTTCGGTTGAGAGTCTAAAATGTAAGTTTTAAAAGTTCTCCTAAATTGTTTAATAAGTTTAAAAGTTGGCTAAAAGTTAAAAAAAATTAATTAAAAGTTGGTTGGGAGTATGAGACGGCGCCACACCTCGGTCCCTTCAGCCAGTTCAGCGGCGGCCTCTGAGTCCCTTCGGCTGGCCCCACGTCCTCGAGTCCCTTTGGCAGGTCATCCCAGAGTCCCCTCGGCCGGCCAGACGCCCTCCGAATCTGGTGTTCCTCCCGGGCCTGGTGGCCGTGGACCGAGCGCTTCCCCCGGGCCGGGCGTGATGTGAAGACGATGCGGAAACACCAGCAGAGACCCTTTGGTCCGGGCCGGTGCAGAGTCCCTTCAGCCGGGGACAGAAGCGGCCGGTGCAGAGTCCCTTCAGCCGGGGGCAGAAGCGGCCGGTGCAGAGTCCCTTCAGCCGGGGACAGAAGCGGCCGGTGCAGAGTCCCTTCAGCCGGGGGCAGAAGCGGCCGGTGCAGAGTCCCTTCAGCCGGGGACAGAAGCGGCCAGTGCAGAGTCCCTTCAGCCGGGGGCAGAAGCGGCCGGTGCAGAGTCCCTTTGGCCGGGGGCAGAAGCGGCCGGTGCAGAGTCCCTTCAGCCGGGGGCAGAAGCGGCCGGTGCAGAGTCCCTTTGGCTGGGGGCAGAAGCGGCCGGTGCAGAGTCCCTTTGGCCGGGGGCAGAAGCGGCCGGTGCAGAGTCCCTTCAGCCGGGGGCAGAAGCGGCCGGTGCAGAGTCCCTTTGGCCGGGGGCAGAAGCGGCCGGTGCAGAGTCCCTTCAGCCGGGGGCAGAAGCGGCCGGTGCAGAGTCCCTTTGGCCGGGGGCAGAAGGACACAGTCAGTCTCCGGCTCAGCTGCTGAGGTTGGGCCACGTCCCTGGTCGATATCCCGCCGAAGGTGGAAGGCGAGCTGGCTTGAAGGTGCTGGTGTCGGTGGTCTGGGCGCGGCTGGTGTTCATGCCCGTAGCAGCCGGCTGCACAATGCATACCTCCTGCAGCTGTTGGTGCTTTCACTCGGGAGGGGCATTACCGTCAAATTGCCAGGGCTCTACAGCTGAGATGGATGTGCAATGTTACGGGCTGTGTATAAACCATGTGATATGGGCTGTGTTTAATTGGTGTGATGTCACGGGCTATGTATAAACCATATGCGAATACAGAAACATAGAAAATAGGTGCAGGAGTAGGCCATTCGGCCCTTCGAGCCTGCACCGCCATTCAATAAGATCATGGCTGATCATTCACCTCTACCCCTTTCTTGCTTTCTCTCCATACCCTTGATCCCTTTAGCCGTAAATGCCATATCTAACTCCTTGAATATATCGAATGAACTGGCATCAACAACTCTCTGCGGTAGGGAATTCCACAGGTTAACAACTTTCTGAGTGAAGAAGTATCTTCTCATCTCGGTCCTAAATGGCCCACCCCTTATCCTTAGACTATGTCCCCTGGTTCTGGACTTCCTCAACATCGGGAACATTCTTCCTGCTTCTAACCTGTCCAGTCCCGTCAGAATTTTATATGTTTCTATGAGATCCCCTCTCATCCTTCTAAACTCCAGTGAATACAGGCCCAGTCGATCCAGTCTCTCCTCATATGTCAGTCCTGCCATCCCGGGAATCAGTCTGGTGAACCTTCGCTGCACTCCCTCAATAGCAAGAATGTCCTTCCTCAGATTAGGAGACCAAAACTGAACACAATATTCCAGGTGAGGCCTCACTATGGCCCTGTTCAATTGCAGTAAGACCTCCCTGCTCCTATACTCAAATCCCCTAACTATGAAGGCCGACATACCATTTGCCTTCTTCACCGCCTGCTGTACCTGCATGCCAACTTTCAATGACTGATGTACCATGACACCCAGGTCTCGCTGCACCTCCCCTTTTCCTAATCTGCCGCCATTCAGATAATATTCTGCCTTCGTGTTTTTGCCACCAAAGTGGATAACCTCACATTTATCCACATTATACTGCATCTGCCACACGTTTGCCCACTCACCTAACCTGTCCAAGTCACCCTGCAGCCTTTTAGCATCCTCCTCACAGCTCACACCGCCACCCAGCTTAGTGTCATCTGCAAATATCTGCAGATATTACACTCAATTCCCTCATCCAAATCATTGATGTATATTGTAAATAGCTGGGGTCCCAGCACTGAGCCCTGCAGCACTCCACTAGTCACTGCCTGCCATTCTGAAAAGGACCCGTTTATCCCAACTCTCTGCTTCCTGTCTGCCAACCAGTTCTTTATCCACGTCAGTACACTACCCCCAATACCATGTGCTTTAATTTTGCACACCAATCTCTTGTGTGGGACCTTGTCAAAAGCCTTTTGAAAGTCCAAATACACCACATCCACTGGTTCTCCCTTGTCCACTCTGCTAGTTACATCCTCAAAAACGAACTGAGTGAAACATGTTCTGTACCGTATTGGAGATTGTGGAGTCAGTGTAAAGAGGTTGACACTGAACTCCATGAAAGGCTGCACTTATTGCTGATATACCGGGTGGGCTCTATTCCCAGTAATGCGGTCAGTGGCTGGTTTACGTTATTGAATCCTCGCCATTAGATACAATCGTGGAACCAGCTGGGCTTGGCTCAGTGCCTCTCGGCAGGGTCAGTGATGGCAGAAGAAGCTCAGCACTGCACCCCAGAGATGGTCAGTCTGTGACGGTGGTTCGGACGGGACCTGACTTGCGTCATTTGCTCTCGGTTCTGACACTCACACAGCAACTGGGAGTCTCCTTCGCCGTGGGGCAAATACACCAAGGGAGGTTTAACATCTCAGTGCTAACTCCATGGCTGCTTCATATCAAACACACAAGACTCCGAACAACAAGGCTTTTATCACTGTGCGGAAACAAAAACTCACATTCAATCCGCTGGTGTCTAGTGTGACATCAGATACCAACCGCACTAGAGTCTTGTGCCAGGTCAAATACACAGAGCTCAGAGCAGCAATCATCCATCATCATTATAGGTAGTCCCTGGAAACGAGGAGGACTTGCTTCCACGCTAAAAAAAGGATGAGTTCACAGGTGTTGCAATGAAGGACTCGAACTACATCATGAAGGGTGGAAGATGCCTGTGCGTGGATTTTTTTAACACGGGGTGGCCGTTGCACACCAGCCACCACACGGGCTTGACAGAGCTCGGTCTTGGTCCAGTGGCAAAGGTTAACCAAGACAACTGGAGACCAGCTCTGCTGCACGGACCAAGCGCACACACGTATTGCAGTGTGGGCTGGGCCCGTGCTACCCCCGGAACCCTGACCCCGAACTCACGCCTCCTCTCGGCCCCGATCACATCCCTCCACAGTCTCGCCGCTCCTGCTGTATCTGCCCACGCTCCAATCACCGATCTAGATCCTGATGATGTCACTCTTCACAGCCGTTGCCCTCCTGCACCAGCTCGCGTTGTACCTTGTAATGGCCTGCCTCCACGCTGCCCATGGCCGCCCGCCGCTCATTTTATGGCCCTGACCTGCCGCTGATGTTCCCTCGCAGGTCGGGGCAGCAATAGACTAGAAAGAAAGAAGTAAGAATTTGAATTTATACAAGCGGCCTTCGTGTCCTCAGGACCAATGTTCCCACAATGATTTTTGCGTGCACGGTCCCTTAAGTTTGGCAGATGCGTATAATTGAACATTGCAAAAGCCGGTCCCGGGCCATGTGGGACGGCAGAGAGCTGGACGGCTGTGCAGCCACCGTTGCTCAGAGCATCCCAACGTGTCAGCTGTGGCTCAGTGGGTAGCACCCTCGCCTCTGAGTCAGAAGGTCGTGGGTTCTAGAGACTTGAGCACATAAATCCAGGCCGACACTCCGGTGCAGTGTTGAGGGAGTGCAGTAATGTCGGAGGTGCCGTCTTTCAGATGAGACGTTAAACCGAGGCCCCATCTGCTCTCTCAGGTGGATGTTAAAGATTTCGAAGAAGAGCAAGAGAGTTATCCCCAGTGTCCTGGCTAATATTTATCTCTCAATCAACATCACAAACAGATTCTCTGGACATTATCGCATGGCTGTTTGTGGGAGCTTGCCGTGCGCAAATTAGCTGCCGCATTTCCTACATTGCAACAGTGACTACACTCCAAAAGTACTTCACTGGCTGTAAAGCGCTTTGGGATATTGTGAGGTTGTGAAAGGCACTGTATAAATGCAAGTTCTTTTTAATGTATTGTGCTCTGTGCTCCATCTACTGGACCTGTCACAAGACCTAGTGCAGTCGGAATCCGGTGTCACACTGGTCAACAAGGGTTGAGAAATGTGCGTGTTATTTTTCACAGATTCTCTCCGGGTTCAGTAGCGGCTGTTGTCTAACCAGAGTGTTCGTGTTTTCCAGTTTATCCACGGATGGTTGATTCTCTCCTCTCTCCTGTTGCTTTTCCTCTTCACGTACATATACCTGGGGTACGTATTTGCACTTTGGCTCCCGTTCCGCTCCTGCTTTTGCTGCTTGTTGCACTTTTCCGTGATTACAGCTGGGTTTATCTCCTGTCTAGTGAAGTGTTTAAGACGTACAATGTGGCCATGGACTACCCGACCCTGATCCTAATTATTTGGAACTTTGGAGCAGTAGGAATGGTTTGCATCCACTGGAAGGGCCCCCTGCAGCTCCAGCAGGCGTACCTCATCATGATCAGTGCACTGATGGCGCTGGTCTTCATCAAATACCTCCCGGAATGGTCAGCCTGGGTCATTCTTGGCGCAATTTCCGTTTATGGTACGTGCATCACTTACAACATAAATAATCAGCTTTCCAAATTAATTGGATAAACAATGTTCATGTTATTCCTCCAATCAAGTACAGGATAATCTCAGGGCAGAGTTCTTTTACAAAGGTCCAATGACAAACAGAGAGCATGTACGGTGAGGTGTAACATGCATCTAAATAGTAGAAAATGAGAAGTTATCACAGCCCTGATAACATCAAACTTCATTGATATCATTGGCTCAGTGAGGAGCACACTCACCTCTGAGTCAGAAGGTTGTGGGTTCAAGTCATTGAGGCTGACACACCAGTGCAGTGCTGAGGGAGTGCTGCACTGTCGGAGGTGCCGTCAGTCAGATGAGAATTAAACCGAGGCCTCTGTCTGCCATCTCGGTTGGATGTAAACGATCCCATGGCACTACTTGAACAAGAGCAGGGGAGTTATCCCAGGTGTCCTGGTCAATATTTATCCCTCAATCAACATCACTAAAACAGATTATCTGCTCATTATCACATTGCTGCTTGTGGGGCCTTGCTGAGCGCAAGTTGGCTGCTGCATTTCCTGCGTTACAACAGTGACTACACTTCAAAATACCTCATTGGCTGTGAAGCACTTTGGGACATCCTGAGGTCATGCAAGGCACTGTATAGATGCAAGTCTTTATTGGTATTTGAATGTTTAGTGTAGAGTAATGAAAGCAGGACAGCAGATAGCATTAAATTAGCAGAGGAAACTCCAGGCCATGCTAGATATTTTGCTACCATCATCTACGGCAATTTTGAGTCCTGTGATTATAGGGGTTGAATGCGATCTATTGGTGATTCATTGTATCTGTTTTGCTGCAGATCTTATAGCAGTGCTGTGCCCTAAAGGCCCCCTGAGGATGCTTGTGGAAACAGCACAGGAGAGGAATGAACCAATATTCCCGGCATTAATATACTCGTGTAAGTCCACTTTTTAATTCCTTGTTCACACTTGAATGATTTTAGGCCAATCGTCACATTTGATTGTAAAGGATGGAAACATGCTCAAACACGAGAAAATGTGACAATGACTAGTTGGGTTCTGTGCAATAGAGTCGGGGTCGGGTGCAGCGCGGGGTTGGGTGTGGGGACGGAGTTGAGTTGTTGGGGAGTAGATAAATATAAATGGCTCTTGCACAGAAAGGTAGCAGAGTGCATGTTCCTAGCTCCAATAACGGATGTCGGCAGCACCAATCCACGAAACATTGGTCTCTCCATTTGGCTGGGAGTTATTCATCTTTTGACATAAAACAGCTCTGTGATTCAGGCTCCCAGTGGGGGGGACATATCTGAGATTTCCCGAGATTGTCTGCTCGGGAGCGGCAGATCACAGACCCCGGAATACGCTTGGAAAACGAGTGCCAGTCAAACTGCCCTTGACCTGATCATGTGGAGGCTCTGCCCTAACCAGTTCCTTTTCTCTGCAGCCACCATGGTTTGGTTGGTGACAATGGCAAAGCGAGACGAGGGCACGGTGGAGCCACTCAACAACACCTGCAATTCAGGTTGGTGTAAGGTAGATAACCGCCTGAGCGTTCAGCATAGGGCGGAGTGGAGAATGGAAAATCTGGCGGGTGGGTGTGGGGGTGCGCATGGATTTGGAAATCGCACGGCAGCATCAGAAGCTCACGGATTCTTTCCTTTCGTTTAAATTAATGGAAGGAAAACGCAGCGGGTTCTCAGATAGAGGGATGTGCGATAGCAGAGGGAATGGAATAGCTAATTCCTGATATTACTTTAAATTAAATAGTGGGAGTCAGGCAACAAGGTCAAACTAGTGAAGTTGCGGCAGGGGACAGGGGGAATGTTAGGGTCTCTCCTAATGGAATAAGATGGGCTGAACATAGAAACATAGAAAATAGGTGCAGGAGTAGGCCATTCGGCCCTTCGAGAGCCTGCACCACCATTCAATAAGATCTTGGCTGATCATTTCCTCAGTAACCCTTTCCTGCTTTCTCTCCATACCCCTTGATCCCCTTAGCCGTAAGGGCCATATCTAACTCCCTCGTGAACTGGCATCAACAACTCTCTGCAGCAGGGAATTCCACAGGTTAACAACTCTCTGAGTGAAGAAGTTTCTCCTCATCTCAGTCCTAAATGGCCTACCCCTTATCCTAAGACTATGTCCCCATGTTTTGGACTTGCCCAACATCGGGAACAATCTTCCCACATCTAACCTGTCCAGTCCCGTCAGAATCTTATACGTTTCTATGAGATCCCCTCTCATCCTTCTAAACTCCAGTGAATAAAGGCCCAATTGATCCAGTCTCTCCTCATATGTCAGTCCAGCCATCTCTGGAATCAGTCTGGTGAACCTTCGCTGCACTCCCTCAATAGCAAGAACATCCTTCCTCAGATTAGGAGACCAAAACTGAACACAATATTCCAGGTGAGGCCTCACTAAGGCCCTGTACAACTGCAGTAAGACCTCCCTGTTCCTATACTCAAATCTCCTAGCTATGAAGGCCAACGTATCATTTGCCTTCTTCACCGCCTGCTATACCTGCATGCCAACTTTCAACGACTGATGAACCATGACACCCAGGTCTCGTTGCACCTCTCCTTTTCCTACTCTGCTGCCATTCAGATAATATTCTGCCTTCGTGTTTTTTCCCCCAAAATGGATAACCTCACATTTATCCACATTATACTGCATCTGCCATGCATTTGCCCACTCACCTAACCTGTCCAAGTCACCCTGCAGCCTCTTCGCGTCCTCCTCACAGCTCACACCGCCACCCAGTTTAGTGTCGTCTGCAAACTTGGAGATATTACACTTAATTCCTTCATCTAAACTGTTAATGTATATTGCAAAGAGCTGGGGTCCCAGCATTGAGCCCTGCGGCACTCCAGTAGTCACTGCCTGCCATTCTGAAAAGGACCCGTTTATCCCGACTCTCTGCTTCCTGTCTGCCAACCAGTTTTCTATCCACGTCAGTACATTACCCCCAATACCATGTGCTTTGATTTTGCACACCAATCTCTTGCGCGGGACCTTGTCAAAAGCCTTTTGAAAGTCCAAATACACCACATCCACTGGTTCTCCCTTGTCCACTCTGCTAGTTACATCCTCAAAAAATTCCAGAAGATTCGTCAAGCATGATTTCCCTTTCATAAATCCATGCTGACTTGGACCGATCCTGTCACTGCTTTCCAAATGCGCTGCTATTTCATCCTTAATGATTGATTCCAACATTTTCCCCACTACTGATGTCAGGCTAACCAGTCTATAATTACCCGTTTAATCTCTTCCCTCCTTTTTTAAAAAGTGGTGTTACATTAGCTACCCTCCAGTCCATAGGAACTGATCCCGAGTCGATAGACTGTTGGAAAATGATCACCAATGCATCCACTATTTCTAGGGCCACTTCCTTAAGTACCCTGGGATGCAGACTATCATGCCCCGGGGATTTATCGGCCTTCAATCCCATCAATTTCCCTAACACAATTTCCTCCTTCTCACTCAACCCACTGTCCCCTAGTACATCCGGAAGGTTATTTGTGTCTTCCTTCGTGAAAACAGAACCGAAGTATTTGTTCAATTGGTCTGCCATTTCTTTGTTCCCCATTATAAATTCACCTGAATCTGACTGCAAGGGACCTACGTTTGTCTTCACTAATCTTTTTCTGTTCACATATTTATAGAAGATTTTGCAGTCAGTTTTTATGTTCCCTGCAAGCTTCCTTCCTACTCTATTTTCCCCCTCTTAATTAAACTCTTAGTCCTCCTCTGTTGAATTCTAAATTTCTCCCAGTCCTCAGGTTTGTTGCTTTTTCTGGCCAATTTATATGCCTCTTCCTTGGTTTTAAAACTATCCTTAATTTACCTTGTTAGCCACGGTTGAGCCACCTTCCCCATTTTATTTTTACTCCAGACAGTGATGTACAATTGTTGAAGTTCATCCATGTGATCTTTAAATGTTTGCCATTGCCTATCCACCGCCAACCCTTTAAGTATCACTCGCCAGTCTATTCTAGCCAAATGACATCTCATACCACCGAAGTTACCTTTCCTTAAGTTCAGGACCCTAGTTTCCGAATTAACTGTGTCACACTCCATCTTAATAAAGAATTCTACCATATTATGGTCACCTTTCCCCAAGGGGCCTCACACAACAAGCACAACAAGATTGCTAATTGGTCGTCCTCATTCGTAACTATCACCAGTTGCCAGCCGAGGCTTTGTGCTGTTAAAATAATGAAAGTTACGGCAATGCCTGACAGACGAGGGGTCATTTGACAACACCCCGCATGGCCAATGTTCGTGAGGAGCAATAAAGGCCCAATCCTCAAAACTACATTCGGAGCCAGTGAGCTGGATAGAGGGGTGGGCTGAGAACCCGGGAATCATACTGGTTTGCCCTTTGTACTCTAAGATGGCCATTCAGAAGTGACATGCGAGTATGTGGAGTACAACGTGCACACTCTGAGAGAGTGAGCGGTGTCAAGGAATCCTGGGAGGACAGGTTCACGGGTCTTGAAAGGCTTACTCCTGTCCCTCTGCTCCAGGCCATTCGCTGACTGCCATGGCAGTTTCCAGGGTAATGGTTCTATTATCTAACAAATAGTTTGCTACTTGCTGCCAGGTGAAACAGAGACATTCGGTGTCACGTTTCACCCTGCACCGGCAACCCAACCTGGGTTCTCTTGCTCTTGTGGCCAGCAGACTGTGCTACAGGAGCCCCCACTATATCGGGACAAAAATTAGATATTTTTTTAAAACTGCAGTGCTGTGAGGAAAGAGCCATGGTGGGGTGGGTGCAGGGGCTGGAAGAGTGGGACTAATTGGATAGCTCCCTCAAAGCGCCAGCACGATGGGCCGAATGGCCTCCTCCCGTGCTGAAATCATCTGTGAAATGCTCCGTCTGGCCCACACTCGTTCTAGGAGCATGAATTCCTGATATACGCTCCCCCAACCCCCCCCCCCCCCCAGGATGATTTCTTAAGAACAACATATGTATAATTCTGTCTTTTAAAAAGAATAGTAAGGGAAGTTGGAAGGGAAGGGTGAGGGGCAATGTGTGCTGGCTCTCTACATGTGAAGGGGTTCATGCTGCAGGGCTTCAAATCCAGGCTCTGAGCATAGTTCTGCCACAACAAGCAATACGTTGGGGCTCGTCAACATTCCAGGATTGCCCGGAATCTCCAGGAATTAAAGATGCATCTCCAGGACACACTGCTGCCAGCAAAAAACCCCAGGAGGAAAAAAAACACAGGGGACGGTAAAAAAAAAAATTGTGTTTTTTGAACACTTTTGTTTATTAGTTATAAAAAAATATCGGACATGGAGGCCTGACAGTCAAGAATGATACGATTGGATAATGAAGAATGTACTCGTATTCCGATTGGCCGTGGGGAGGCAGGATGGATGTGTTGGATGACCAATGGCGGGATTAAGAACACAAGAAATAGGAGCAGGCCATTCGGCCCCTCGTGTCTGCTCCACCATTCAATGAGATCTGATCTCCGACCTCAACTCCACTATCCTGCACTATCCCCATATCCCTTGATTTCCTTAATATCCCCAAATCTATCAATCTCTTTCTTGAATATACTCAACGACTGAGCCTTCTCAGCCCTCTGGGGTAGAGAATTCCAAAGTATTCACCGCGCTCTGAGTGAAGAAGTTTCTCCTCATCTCAGTCCTAAATGGCCGACCCCTTATTCTGAAACTGAGACCCCTGGTTCTCGACTCCCCAGCCAGAGGAAACATCCTCCCTGCCTCTACCCTGTCTAGCCCCTTAAGAATTTCATATGTTTCAATGAGATCACCTCTCATTCTTCTAAACTCTAGAGAATATAGGGCTAGTTTACTCAATCCCTCCTCATAGGACAATCCCCCAATCCCAGGAATCTGGTGAACCTTCATTGCACTCCCTCCAAGGCCAATATATCCTTCCTTAGATAAGGAGACCAAAACTGTACACAATACTCCAGGTGTGGCCTCACCAGAGCCCTATATAATTGCAGTAAGCCTACTTTACTCTTGTACTCCAATTCTTTTGTAATAAAGGCTAACATGCCATTTGCTTCCCTAATTGCTTGCTGTACCTGTATGGGATTGTGGGGGTGGGGCACTCGGAGGCGGATGGTCCTGTGATGAATCTTCAGGAATACGTCCAACCAGAGTGGACAGCCCCACTGCGCGAGTGGAATCTTGCTTTTCTTGCTGTAATTCTTTAGCTGACGATCTTTCAATCGGTTCAGGTGCTGACACTTCCTGCTTTTCCGCCTAGAGAATTATCCCGATGTGGAGATTGAGGCGAATCACCATGCTGCCCGAGGATTGGACAATGTCGCTGGCTTGCCTCAGACCCGGGACCAAGGGCTGCGTCAATCAGCTGCCGGTGCGGAGGATCTAGAGGAGGAAAGTACGTGTCCTTGTGCTGCTTGTTTGTCCATTCCCATCTCTCCCTTCGCCCTGCCATTTGCGGCCGTGCCTCCAGCTGACTCGGCCCCACTTTCTGGAATTCCCTCCCTAAACCTCTCCGCCTGCCTCCCCTCGTTTAAGACCTTCCGTAAAACCTATCTTTTTAACCAAGCTCCTGGTCACCCCTCCTATTTATCTCCCGTTGCTGTCCATCACTGTCTGATTACGCTCCTGTGAGGCGGCTTGGGACATTTTACTGTGTTAAAGGTGCTATAGAAATGCAAGTTGTTGTCTACCGAAGTCTCTGCTTGGCTCAGTTGGCAGCACTCTCACCATTGAATCAGTCGGTTGTCTTTCGGGTGAGACGTTAAGCCGAGGTTGGACACAACGGATTCCTCCAACCCCCATCCCCGGCGCTGTGTGAAGAAAGGCAGGGAGTTCTCCCAAAGTCCTGGTTAACATTCCTCCCTCAAGCAGCTTGGTGTCAATGGGATGTGAAGGCTGGAGCTGCTTCCAAAGCGTCAGATGCTTTCCTCCGCTAACAGATTAGACTCTGACTCCAGATTCGAGCTGCATTTACACCATAATCACTTCACACGGGCTCTGCACTTGCAGTGTGAACAGCCCCCCCCTCCGATAAAGTTGCCATTTGCTTTTAAATTAGATTTCTTCCCTCTTAAAAGTATGAACAAGGTTAAAAAAAAATAAATACCCCTAATGAAGGTTCAGCTCAGGTTGTACTGTAGTCAGGTAGGCAGGCATTACATAGAATTTTACAGCACAGAAACAGGCCATTCGGCCCAACTGCTGCGTGCCGGTGTTTATGTCCACACGAGCCTCCTCCCACCCCTCTTCATCTCACCCTATCACCATATCCTTCTATTCCTTTCTCCCTCATGTGTTTATCCAGCTTCCCCTTAAATGTATCGATACTATTCACCCCAACCACTCCCTGTGGCAGCGAGTTCCACATTCTCACCGCTCTCTGGGTAAAGACGTTTCTCCTGAATTCCCCATTGGATTTATTAGTGACTGTCTGATATTTATGGCCTCCCCCACAGGTGGAAACATCTTCTCGACTATCAAACCCCTTAATAATTTTAAAGACCTCGCTCAGGTCACCCCTCAGACTTCTCTTTTCGAGAGAAAAGAGCCCCAGCTTGTTCAGCCTTTCCTAATAGTTCTAACCCCTCAGTGCTAGTATCATCCTTGTGAATCTTTTCGCAGAGGGAGTGAAGCTTGGTTTGGGGGACTTTATCTTCTACAGTGTCCTGGTGGGCAAGGCTGCAGCGGGAGCCAGCGGAGACTGGAACACCACCTTGGCCTGCTTCATCGCCATTCTGATCGTAAGTTGAGAGGAGGAGCGGTTCTGATTATTCCCTAAGGGTTGCCAACCCTGCAGTAATTCCCCTCGAGTCTCCAGGACTTAAAGATTAATCTCTCAGGAGATTATAACGAGCATATGCTCGAGGATATAACGAGCATGGTGGATAGAGGTGTACCGATGGATGGGGTGTATTTAAATTTCCAAAAGGCATTCGATAAGGTGCCACACAAAAGGTTACTGCAGAAGATAAAGGTACGCGGAGTCAGAGGAAATGTATTAGCATGGAGAGAGAATTGGCTGGCTAACAGAAAGCAGAGATTCGGGATAAATGGGTCCTTTTCGGGTTGCAAATCGGTGGTTAGTGGTGTGCCACAGGGATCGGTGCTGGGACCACAACTGTTTACAATATACATAGATGACCTGGAAGAGGGGACAGAGTGTAGTGTAACAAAATTTGCAGATGACACAAAGATCAGTGGGAAAGCGGGTTGTGTAGAGGACACAGAGAGGCTGCAAAGAGATTTGGATAGGTTAAGCGAATGGGCTAAAGTTTGGCAGATGGAATACAGTGTTGGAAAGTGTGAGGTCATCCAGCTTGGAAAAAAAAACAGTAAAAGGGAATATTATTGGAATGGGGAGAAATTACAACATGCTGCAGTGCAGAGGGACCTGGGGGTCCTTGTGCATGAATCCCAAAAAGTTAGTTTGCAGGTAATCAGGAAGGCGAATGGAATGTTGGCCTTCATTGCGAGAGGGATGGAGTACAAAAGCAGGGAGGTCCTGCTGCAACTGTATAGGGTATTGGTGAGGCCGCACCTGGAGTACTGCGTGCAGTTTTGGTCACCTTACTTAAGGAAGGATATACTAGCTTTGGAGGGGGTACAGAGACAATTCACTAGGCTGATTCCGGAGATGAGGGGGTCACCTTATGATGATAGATTGAGTAGACTGGGTCTTTACTCGTTGGAGTTCAGAAGGACGAGGGGTGATCTTATAGAAACATTTAAAATAATGAAAGGGATAGACAAGCTAGAAGCAGAGAGGTTGTTTCCACTGGTCGGGGAGACTAGAACTAGGGGGCACAGCCTCAAAATACGGGGGAGCCAATTTAAAACCGAGTTGAGAAGGAATTTCTTCTCCCAGAGGGTTGTGAATCTGTGGAATTCTCTGCCCAAGGAAGCAGTTGAGGCTAGCTCATTGAATGTTTTCAAATCACAGATAGATAGATTTTTAACCAATAAGGGAATTAAGGGTTATGGGGAGCGGGCGGGTAAGTGGAGCTGAGTCCACGGCCAGATCAGCCATGATCTTGTTGAATGGCGGAGCAGGCTCGAGGGGCTATATGGCCTACTCCTGTTCCTAATTCTTATGTTCTTACGTTCTTAGGAGATGTGGTTGCGACTAACAAAAACCCAGGAGAAAAATCATTAGGGCTTTTAAACGTTCTATTTTTAAAACACTTGTTTATTAGTTATAAATGTATCGGACATGGTGAATTAAAAAGTCTGACTGACAGTCAAAGGGTAACGAAGAGTCTGTTCGGATTCTGATTGGCTGAGAGCCGCGCGGATGAACATATGGGGCGGCCAATGGCAGGAGAGGGGCTGTTGGCAGTCATGTGATGACACCTCCAGGAATATGTCCCAGTAGAGTTGGCAACCCTACATTTTCCCCTTTTAGGTGCATTGGCAGCAGCAAAATCATGCTCTCTCTCTCTTTGCTTTCGACAGGGATTGTGCCTCACCCTCTTGCTGCTGGCTGTGTTTAAGAAAGCCTTGCCCGCACTCCCCATCTCCATCACATTTGGCCTGGTGTTTTACTTCTCCACCGACAACCTGGTACGGCCCTTTATGGACACCCTTGCGTTCCACCAGTTTTATATTTAGCAAGTGGCCCTCGTTCGGACTGCAAGGTTGGGAAACCATGAGCACTGATGTTCCATCGTAGAGCTGCAAGAGAAGAAAAAAAAAAGAGGAAGGATTATCATTTATATATTTGTCGTAATTTAATGATGCAGCAAATGTTACAGCCATTTTAATTGTCAAGCAAACTGTGTAAGATAAGATCCATTTTTGCAAAGTGTCTTTATAGAAACAAACTATAAAATTATGTCGATCAGTAACTTAAAACTGCAGAATTATTTAGAAGTCACCCCGACTCAATTGAGGGTTTAATTTTTGGGATGCAAATTCTGCAGCTGGAAAAGTGAAGTAACAGAGAAGAAAAATTAGAGAGGGGGAGGGCGTTTTAGACAGAAGAATACAAAAAAGCGACTTCTCTATTATGTGTTGAGGAATTTTAGGTTCTTGATCCCTTTAAGGTGGAGAAGGATTTAAGACGGGAGACGGGGGGAGGAGGGGGGGGGGGGAGATTTTAAAGTGGGGTGAAGAGTTTGAGGTGGAGGGTAGAGTTAATTATTCCAGCATTGATTTCTCACTTGTTGGAGAATATTTTGACTGAGTATGAAGATAAAAGATGCACTCAGTTTACATAAACGATATAATGTTGGGGAACCAATGATCCATGGGTAAACGAGGAGAGAGTCACCCCCACATTATGCCTGGAAGTGATGAGGACCATTCCATTTGTCCGATCGTTTATTAAAAAAACCCTTTCCTTTTTGTGTATAAAACCACACTGCGATAATGTGATCATCGACTGCACAATTTGCACCGAACCGCAAACACTTTTTGTACCCACCGATCTCACCTAAACATGACCTCAGGTTTTTGTACAGTTTCAGCAAGTAAAATAGAATTGCAGACTTATCTAGGTTGGTGCAGTCATTCGGGGAGTGCTGTATGTTTTACTAAATGCATTGGACAAAAGTGCAGCTTATTTTTGTTATAAAAGTGACTGACTGTACGTCCTACTCCCCCCGAGGAGCCTCACCCGACTGGAACAGGGGTCAGGGGTCGGGGCTGCACCACTACTGGGCTAAGACTCGGGCTCCTGTCCAGCTATGCCTCACACCAGGAGTGGAGCTTCACAGATTAACCATTGGATGCCCAGGGATAAGGAGAAAGTCAGCTGTGGCTCAGTGGGTAGCACTCTCGTCTCTGAGGCGGAAGGTTGTTGGTTCAAGTTCCACTCCAGAGACTTGAGCACAAAAATATAGTCTGACACTCCAGTGAGGGAGTGCTGCACTGTTGGAGGTGCTGTCTTTTCGATGAGATGTTAAACCAACGTCTGCTCTCCCAGGTGGATGTAAAACATCTCATGGTATTATTTTGAAGAGGTGCAGGGAAGTTATCCCATGTCCTGGCCAATATTTATCCCTCAATCAACATAACATAAACAGATTATGTAGTCAGTATCACATTTCTGCTTGTGGGAGCTTGATGTGCGCAAATTGGCTGCCGTGTTTCCTACATTACAACAGTGATGACACTTCAAAAGTACTTCATTGACTGAAGTGCTTTGGGACATCTGGTGGTATATGAATGATAGCGGTAATTCACAACAAAGCATCCTAACAACTGCAACACACTGGAGCTTGCAAAATCATCTTATCTCTTTAAAAGAATGAGGAAAAGAGCAGAAACTGTTTCAAGTGAGAAGAGGGTCGGTAACTAGAGCTCTGAGATTTAGGGTGATTGCCAAAAGAACCAAAGAGATTCGGAAACTTTTTTTTTAAAGACAGCGGGTTGTGATCTGGAATTCACTGCCTGAAACGGTGGTGGAAGCAGATTCAATAGTAACTTTCAAAAGGAAATTGAATAAATACTCAGGGAAACATTTGCACGGCTATGGGGAAAGAGTAGGGAGCGTTGGACTGATTGAAGAGCCGACACAGGCATGATGGGCTGATTCGCTGTGTTCTGTGCTGTATTAAGATTCAAACCACTACATTTGCAGAAACAAAAATGTATTAGTCAGTAAACTTCTGAAATTGCCCTTCTTCCCCTGCCCAACCCAGCACAGCTCAGTTGGGAGCACGTTTCTGCAGATCCCATTCCAGAACATCACACTAATCTAGGTTGACTCATCAGTACAATACTGAGGGAGTACTGGGGTCCTGTATTTCTTATATCCCCAGCATCGAAGCACTGACCACACTTGGATCAGCTCCGCTGGGCGGGCCACATAGTTCGCATACCAGACATGAGACTCCCAAAGCAAGCGCTCTACTCGGAACTTCTTCATGGCAAACGAGCCAAAGGTGGACAGAGGAAACGTTACAGGGACAGCCTCCCTGATAAAGTGCAACATCCCCACTGACACCTGGGATTCCCTGGCCAAAGACTGCCCTAAGTGGAGGAAGTGCATGCAGAAACCAAGTGCAGGCAGTGGAAAGAGCGTGCGGCAAACCAGTCCCAGCCACCCTTTCCTTCAACAACTATCTGTCCCACCTGTGTCAGGGACTGTAGTTCTCGTATTGGACTGTTCAGCCACCCAAGGACTAATTTTTAGAGTGGAAGCCAATCTTCCTCGATTCCGAAGGACTGCCTATGACGACGACTTAATGCGAGAGGCGGAGCGGCAGCATCCCAGGCCTACAAAAGGCCCAGCGTGAGTCGGAGAAGCGGAGCGGCAGTGTCCCAGGCCGACAAAAGGCCCAGCGTGAGTCGGAGCGGCAGTGTCCCAGGCCTACAAAAGGCCCAGCGTGAGTCGGAGCGGCAGTGTCCCAGGCCTACAAAAGGCCCAGCGTGAGTCGGAGCGGCAGTGTCCCAGGCCTACAAAAGGCCCAGCTTGTGCAGCTGCAGCTGGGTGAGAAGGCAAAAAAGAAGTAGAAAGGAATCGAAAGGTGACGTCACAGCCAAGGGGGTAAGTGATTGGCTGGTGACTGGTAAGTAGTTTTTCTTTATCTTTTCTATTTCAGTAAGTAACCTTTAGCATTGTCGTTGCCAAATTAAGTTAATCTAGGGGTTAAGTCATTGCAGGAGAACTCGGACATGTGTTATGCTCCTCCTGTACCATGTGGGAAATCAGGGACACCGTGTGCGGGAAGTGTATCCGCCTCCAGCTCCTGACGAAGCGCGTTGCGGAACTGGATTGACTATCGAGCATGCACGATGCTGAGAATGGTGTGAATAGCACATTTAGTGAGTTGGTCTTACCGCAGGTAAAGGGTCCACAGCCAGATAGGGAATGGAAGACCAACAGGAAGAGCAGTGCAAGGAAGGTAGTGCAGGGGTCCCCTGCGGTCATCCCCCTGCAAAACAGATACACCGCTTTGGGTACTGTTGAGGGGGGATGACTTATCAGGAGTTCGAGCAGCGCGAGTCCGGGGTGCATGGTGAGGCCTATAAAGGCCCAACGTTGGAGGAGGAGTGGCAGTTCGAGCAGCGCGAGTCCGGGGTGCTTGGTGAGGCCTATAAGAGGCAAGCTTGTACAGCTCCAGCTGGGAGAAAAAGCAAAAAAGAAGTAGAAAATAATTAAAAGGTGACGTCACAGCCAAAGGGGTAAGTGATTGGCTGGTGATTGGTGAGTAGCTTTTCTTTTTCTTTTTTATATCAGTAAGTAAGCCGTTAATATTGTTGTCTTTTTCTTTTTTATATCAGTAAGTAACATGTTAACATTGTTGTCGCCAATTTAAGTGTATCTAAGGGTTAAGTCATGGCAGGAGAGCTCGGTCACGTGATATGCTCCTCCTGTACCATGTGGGAACTCAGGGACACTTCCGGTGTCCCTGACAACTACGTGTGCGGGAAGTGTATCTGCCTCCAGCTCCTGACGGACCATGTTGCAGATTTGGAGCTGAGGGTGGATTCACTCTGGAGCATCCACGATGCTGAGAATGACGTGAGTAGCACGTGTAGCAAGTTGGTTTTACCGCAGGTGAAGGGTCCACAGCCAGCTAGGGAATGGAAGACCAGCAGGAAGAGCAGTGCAAGGAAGGTAGTGCAGGGGTCCCCTGTGGCCATCCCCCTGCAAAACAGATACACTGCTTTGAGTACTGCTGAGGGGGAAGACTCATCAGGGGAGGGCAGCAGCAGCCAAGTTCATGGCACCGTGGCTGGCTCTGTTGCACAGGAGGGCAGGAAAAAGAGTGGGAGAGCGATAGTGATAGGGGATTCAATGGTGAGGGGAATAGATAGGCGTTTCTGCGGCCGCAACCGAGACTCCAGGATGGTATGTTGCCTCTCTGGTGCAAGGGTCAAGGATGTCTCGGAGCGGGTGCAGGATATTCTGAAAAGGGAGGGTGAACAGCCAGTTGTCGTGGTGCACATTGGTACCAACGACATAGGTAAAAAAAAGGGATGAGGTCCTACGAGGCGAATTTAAGGAGCTAGGTGCTAAATTAAAAAGTAGGACCTCAAAAGTAGTAATCTCGGGATTGCTATCAGTGCCACGTGCTAGTCAGAGTAGGAATCGCAGGATAACTCACATGAATACGTGGCTTGAGCAGTGGTGCAGCAGGGAGGGATTCAAATTCCTGGGGCATTGGAACTGGTTCTGGGGGAGGTGGGACCAGTACAAACTGGACGGTCTGCACCTGGGCAGGATCGGAACCAATGTCCTAGGGGGAGTGTTTGCTAGTGCTGTTGGGGAGGAGTTAAACTAATATGGCAGGGGGATGGGAACCAATGCAGGGAGACAGAGGGAAACAAAATGGAGACAGAAGCAAAAAACAGAAAGGAGATGAGTAAAAGTGGGGGGCAGAGAAACCCAAGGCAAAAAACAAAAAGGGCCAATGTACAGCAAAATTCTAAAGGGTCAAAGTGTAATAAAAAGGCAAGCCTGAAAGCTCGGTGCCTCAATGCGAGGAGTATTCGGAACCCAGGAGAGCGCTCTGAGCTAGTTAGAGTGGGTGAGAGCTCAGATGAACAGGACCCAAAGAAAGAATGCAAAAGGCAGGATGCAACAGAGCAGAGTAGCACTGGGGTAAGTGTAAACCACAAGGTGATAGGAAGGGACAATATGTATGAATATAAAGGGACTGCAGGAGGGGTCAAAACTAAAAATCATGGTTTAAAAACTAGTATTAAAACACTTTACCTAAACGCACGCAGCATTCGAAATAAAATAAATGAGTTGATGGCACAAATCATTACAAATGGGTATGATTTGGTGGCCATTACAAAAACTTGGTTGCAGGGTGGCCAAGACTGGGAATTAAACATACAGGGGTATCTGACAATTCAGAAGAATAGACAAGAAGGGAAAGGAGGTGGGGTAGCTCTGTTAAATTTTTCGTAGCCAATCTTTCCAATTCTTTGTCAGATCACAAACGCCAGAGGTCACCTTGCACACATCAAGGATCACCCTGCGCTAATGCTCTTAGCCAAAAGGCCTAGAGCCCAAGCACCGTTCCTGGAAGTACTGCAATACCAGGTTCGTGCCATGGAGGTGGATGGGTCAGCAACCCCACACACCTCCGTGGAGGTGGATGGGTCAAATAAAGGATGATATCAGGGCAGCTGTGAGAGATGATATTGGCTCTAATGAACAAAATGTTGAATCATTGTGGGTGGAGATTAGAGATAGTAAGGGGAAAAAGTCACTGGTGGGCGTAGTTTCTAGGCCCCCAAATAATAACTTCACGGTGGGACGGACAATAATCAAGGGAATAATAGAGGCATATGAAAAAGGAATGGCAGTAATCATGGGGGATTTTAACCTACATATCGATTGGTCAAATCAAATCGCACGGTGTAGCCTGGAGGAGGAATTCATAGAATGCACATGAGATTGTTTCTTAGAACAGTATGTTACAGAACCTACAAGGGAGCAAGCTACCTTGGATCTGGTCCTGTGTAATGAGACAGGAATAATAAACGATCTCCTAGTAAAATATCCTCTCGGAATGAGTGATCACAGTATGGTTGAATTTGTAATACAGATTGAGGGTGAGGAAGTAGTGTCTCAAACGAGCATACTATGCTTAAACAAAATGGACTACAGTGGGATGAGGGCAGAGTTGGCTAAAGTAGACTGGGAACACAGACTAAACGGTGGCACAATTGAGGAACAGTGGAGGACTTTTAAGGAGCTCTTTCATAGTGCTCAACAAAAATATATTCCAGTGAAAAAGAAGGGCGGTAAGAGAAGGGATAACTAGCCATGGATAACCAAGGAAATAAAGGAGAGTATCAAATTAAAAACCAATGCGTATAAGGTGGCCAAGGTTAGTGGGAAAGTAGAAGATTGGGAAAATTTTAAACGACAGCAAAGAATGACTAAGAAAGCAATAAAGAAAGGAAAGATAGATTACGAAAGTAAACTTACGCAAAACATAAAAACAGATAGTAAAAGCTTTTACCGATATATAAAACAGAAGAGAGTGACTAAAGTAAATGTTGGTCCCTTCGAAGGTGAAAAGGGGGATTTAATAATGGGAAATGTGGAAATGGCTGAGACCTTAAACAATTATTTTGCTTCGGTCTTCACAGTGGAAGACAAAAAAACCATGCCAAAAAATTGCTGGTCACGGGAATGTGGGAAGGGAGGACCTTGAGACAATCACTATCACTAGGGGGGTAGTGCTGGACAGGCTAATGGGACTCAAGGTAGACAAGTCCCCTGGTCCTGATGAAATGCATCCCAGGGTATTAAAAGAGATGGCGGAAGTTATAGCAGATGCATTCGTTATAATCTACCAAAATTCTCTGGACTCTGGGGAGGTACCAGCGGATTGGAAAGCAGCTAATGTAACACCTCTGTTTAAAAAAGCGGGCAGACAAAAGGCAGGTAACTATAGGCCGGTTAGTTTAACATCTGTAGTGGGGAAAATGCTTGAAGCTATCATTAAGGAAGAAATAGCGGGACATCTAGATAGGAATAGTGCAATCAAGCAGACGCAACATGGATTCATGAAGGGGAAATCATGTGCAACTAATTTACTGGAATTCTTTGAGGCTATAACGAGCATGGTGGATAGAGGTGTACCGATGGATGTGGTGTATTTAGATTTCCAAAAGGCATTCGATAAGGTGCCACGCAAAAGGTTACTGCAGAAGATAAAGGTACGCGGAGTCAGAGGAAATGTATTAGCATGGATCGAGAATTGGCTGGCTAACTGAAAGCAGAGAGTCGGGATAAATGGGTCCTTTTCGGGTTGGAAATCGGTGGTTAGTGGTGTGCCACAGGGATCGGGGCTGGGACCACAACTGTTTACAATATACATAGATGACCTGGAAGAGGGGACAGAGTGTAGTGTAACAACATTTGCAGATGACACAAAGATTAGTGGGAAAGCGGGTTGTGTAGAGGACACAGAGAGGCTGCAAAGAGATTTAGATAGGTTAAGCGAATGGGCTAAGGTTTGGCAGATGGAATACAATGTCGGAAAATGTGAGGTCATTCACCTTGAGGAAAAAAACAGTAAGAGAATATTATTTGAATGGGGAGAAATTACAACATGCTGCGGTGCAGAGGGACCTGGGGGTCCTTGTGCATGAAACTCTTTTGAGTCCTTGTTAATGAATCCCAAAAAGTTAGTTTGCATTTGCAGCAGGTAATCAGGAAGGCGAATGGAATGTTGGTCTTCATTGCGAGAGGGATGGAGTACAAAAGCAGGGAGGTCCTGCTGCAACTGTACAGGGTATTGGTGAGGCCGCACCTGGAGTACTGCGTGCAGTTTTGGTCACCTTACTTAAGGAAGGATATACTAGCCTTGGAGGGGGTACAGAGACGATTCACTAGGCTGATTCCGCAGATGAGGGGGTCACCTTATGATGATAGATTGAGTAGACTGGGTCTTTACTCGTTGGAGTTCAGAAGGATGAGGGGTGATCTTATAGAAACATTTAAAATAATGAAAGAGATAGACAAGATAGAGGCAGAGAGGTTGTTTCCACTGGTCGGGGAGACTAGAACTAAGGGGCACAGCCTCAAAATATGGGGGAGCCAATTTAAAACCGAGTTGAGAAGGAATTTCTTCTCCCAGAGGGTTGTGAATCTGTGGAATTCTCTGCCCAAGGAAGCAGTTGAGGCTAGCTCATTGAATGTATTCAAATCACAAATAGATTGTTAACCAATAAGGGAATTAAGGGTTCTGGGGAGCGGGTGGGGAAGTGGAGCTGAGTCCACGGCCAGATCAGCCATGATCTTGTTGAATGGCGGAGCAGGCTCGAGGGGCTAGATGGCCTACTCCTGTTCCTAATTATTATGTTTTTATGTTGTTATGAGAGCAACAGCAGCCAGGTTCATGGCACCGTGGCTGGCTCTGCTGCACAGGAGGGCAGAAAAAAGAGTGGGAGAGCAATAGTGATAGGGGATTCGATTGTAAGGGGAATAGATAGGCTTTTCTGCGGCCGCAATCGAGACTCTAGGATGGTATGTTGCCTCCCTGGTGCAAGGGTGAAGGATGTCTCGGAGCAGGTGCAGGACATTCTGAAAAGGGAGGGTGAACAGCCAGTTGTCGTGGTGCATATAGGTACAACGATATAGGTAAAAAACAGGATGAGGTCCTACGAGACGAATTTAAGGAGCTAGGAGTTAAATTAAAAAGTAGGACCTCAAAAGTAGTAATCTCAGGATTGCTACCAGTGCCACATGCTAGTCAGAGTAGGAATCGCAGGATAGCTCAGATGAATACGTGGCTTGAGCAGTGGTGAAGGGAGGGATTCAAATTCCTGGGACATTGGAACCAGTTCTGGGGGAGGTGGGACCAGTACAAACTGGGTGGTCTGCACCTGGGCAGGACCATAACCAATGTCCTAGGGGGAGTGTTTGCTCGTGCTGTTTGGGAAGAGTTAAACTAATATGGCAGGGGGATGGGAACCTATGCAGGGAGACAGAAGGGAATAAAATGGAGATAGAAGCAAAAGATAGAAAGGAGAATAGTAAAAGTGGAGGGCAGAGAAATCCAAGGCAAAAAACAAAAAGGGCCACTTTACAGCAGAATTCTAAAGGGTCAAAATGTGTTAAAAAGACAAGCCTGAAGTCTCTGTGCCTCAATGTGAGGAGTATTCGGAATAAGGTGGATGAATTAACTGCGCAGATAGCAGTTAACGGGTCTGATGTGATTGGCATCACGGAGACATGGCTCCAGGGTGACCAAGGCTGGGAACTCAACATCCAGGGGTACTCAGCATTTAGGAAGGATAGACAGAAAGGAAAAGGAGGCGGAGTGGCGTTGCTGGTTAAAGCGGAAATTAATGCAATTGTAAGGAAGGGCATTAGCTTGGATGATGTGGAATCGGTATGGGTGGAGCTATGGAATACCAAAGGGCAGAAAATGCTAGTTGGAGTTGTATACAGGCCACCAAACAGTAGTAGTGAGGTTGGGGACAGCATCAAACAAGAAATAAGGAATGTGTGCAGTAAAGGTACAGCAGTAATCATGGGTGGCTTTAATCTACATTTTGATTGGGCTAACCTAACTGGTAGCAATGCAGTGGAGGAGGATTTCCTGCAATGTATTAGGGATGGTTTTCTAGACCAATATGTCGAAGAACCAACTAGAGAGCTGGCCATCCTAGACTGGGTGATGTGTAATGAGAAGGGACTAATTAGCAATCTTGTTGTGTGAGGCCCCTTGGGGAAGAGTGACCATAATATGGTAGAATTCTTTATTATTAAGATGGAGACTGACAAAGTTAATTCAGAAACTAGGGTCCTGAACTTAAGGAAAGGTAACTTTGATGGTATGAGGTGCGAATTGGCTAGATTAGACTGGCAAATGATACTCAAAGGGTTGACTGTGGATAGGCAATGGCAAACCTTTAAAGATCATATGGATGAACTTCAACAATTATACATCCCTATCTGGAGTAAAAATAAAACGGGGAAGGTGGCTCAACCGTTGCTCACAAGGGAAATTAAGGATAGTGTTAAATCCAAGGAAGAGGCATACAAATTAGCCAGAAAAAGTAGTAAGCCGGAGGACTGGGATAAATTTAGAATACAGCAGAGGAGGACAAAGGGTTTAATTAAGAAGGGGAAAATAGAGTACGAGAGGAAGCTTGCCGGAAACATAAAAACTGACTGCAAAAGCTTCTATAGATATGTGAAGAGAAAAAGATTAGTGAAGACAAACGTTGGTCCCTTGCAGTCGGATTCGGGTGAATTTATAATGGGGAACAAAGAAATGGTAGACCAATTGAACAAGTACTTTGGTTCTGTCTTCACAAAGGAAGACACAAATAACCTTCCCGATGTACTCGGCATCTGAAGGTCTAGTGAGAAGGAGGAACTGAAGGATATCCTTATTAGGCAGGAAATTGTGTTAGGGAAATTGACGGGATTGAAGGCCGATAAATCCCCAGGGCTGATAGTCTACATCCCAGAGTACTTAAGGAAGTAGCCCTAGAAATAGTGGATGCATTGGTGATAATTTTCCCAACATCTATCGACTCTGGATCAGTTTCTATGGACTGGAGGGTAGCTAATGTAACACCACTTTTTTTAAAAAGGAGGAAGAGAGAAAACGGGTAATTATAGACCGGTTAGCCTGACATCAGTAGTGGGGAAGATGTTGGAATCAATCATTAAGGATGAAATCGCAGCACATTTGGAGAACAGTGATAGGATTGGTCCAAGTCAGCATGGATTTATGAAGGGGAAATCATGCTTGACAAATCTTCTGGAATTTTTTGAGGATGTAACTAGTAGAGTGGACAAGGGAGAACCAATGGATATGGTGTATTTGGACTTTCAAAAGGCTTTTGACAAGGTCCCACACAAGTGATTGGTGTGCAAAATCAAAGCACATGGTATTGGGGGTAATGTACTGACGTGAATAGAGAACAGGTTGGCAGACAGGAAGCAGAGAGTCGGGATTAACGGGTCCTTTCCAGAATAGCAGGCAGTGACTAGTGGAGTGCCGCAGGGCTCAGTGCTGGGGCCCCAGCTCTTTACAATATATATTAATGATCTGGATGATGTAATTGAGTGTAATATCTCCAAGTTTGCAGATAACACTAAACTGGGTGGTGGTGTGAGCTGTGAGGAGGACGCTAAGAGGCTGCAGGGTGCTTTGGACAGGTTAGGCGAGTAGGAAAATGCATGGCAGATGCAGTATAATGTGGATAAATGTGAGGTTATCCACTTCGGGGGCAAAAACACGAAGGTAGAATATTATCTGAATGGCAGCAGATTAGGAAAAGGTGCAGCGAGACCTGGGTGTCATGATTCATCAGTCACTGAAGGTTGGGATACAGGTACAGCAGGCGGTGAAGGCGGCAAATGGTATGTTGGCCTTCATAGCTAGGGGATTTGAATATAAGAGCAGGGAGATCTTATTGCAGTTGTACAGGGCCTTGGTGAGGTCCCACCTGGAATATTGTTCAGTTTTGGTCCCTAATCTGAGGAAGGACGTTCTTGCCATTGAGGGAGTACAGCGAAGTTTCACCAGCTTGATTCCCAGGATGGCAGGACTGACATATGGAGAGACTGGATCGATTGGGCGTTTAGAAGGATGAGAGGGGATCTCACAGAAACATATAAAATTCTGGACAGGTTAGATGCAGGAAGAATGTTCCCTATGTTGGGGAAGTCCAGAACCAGGGGACACATTCTAAGGATAAGGGGTAAGCCATTTAGGACTGAGATAAGGAGGAACTTCTTCACTCAGAATTGTTAATCTATGGAATTCCCTACCGCAGAGAGTTGTTGATGCCAGTTCATTGGATATATTCAAGAGGGATTTAGATATGGCCCTTGCGGCTAAAGGCATCAAGGGATATGGAGAGAAAGCAGGAAAGGGGTACTGAAGGAATGATCAGCCATGATCTTGCTGAATAGTGGTGCAGGCTCGAAAGGCCGGATGGCCTACTCCTGCACCTATTTTCTATGTTTCTATTAGATGTGCAACTGCGGTCCTGTCGTCTTATACGGGTGGAAATAAAACATCCCACGGCACTACAAAAGCTACTTGATGTCCTGCCCATTGTTCTCAATTAATATTACCAGAACACCCACTTGGGGTGTAATGCGGCACACTGCAGCCACAGATTTCTGATGGTTTGAGGCACCAAGCTCCACATCTCTGAAAATCAGCATCATGATCGGGTGATGGACAAGGATCAGCACAACTGACTTGTGACTGAATAAGTAACAGATTTTTATTACATGAACTCCAATTCCAGAATTAGTTTTTTTTTTTAAAACTATTGTTTTAGGGGATTAAATTGTGTTTGTCCAATTTTTCCACAAAAACCATAAATTTGTGATCTTGAGCAGGACATATCACATTGTAGTACCATAGGAATGTACAGACCCGTAGACTATTTTGCTCATTTTTGGCCAGCTCCAGAGTTTTTAAAAAAAAAACAAAATTCATCATTCACTACTTATCTCCCTCAATTGATTTCCTCAGCAAAGTGCCTGGATTCCACCCCCAGGTCGTCTTATTTCGATTGGACGTTGCATCCCCTCAGTGTGTGTGTGTGTGTGTGTGTGTGCAGTTCTATCTGACCTGATCTGTGACAACACCATCAGCGGGGTATATGAAGAGAGCAGCCCCAGGACGGTGTCCACAGACCTGTGTGAAAACACCATTGGCGGCAGGTGTGGTATAAGTAGGAGAGCTAGACCCTGCAGAGTGCGCTGGTTCAGGAGTGCCACCACTTGTACAAGGGCGACTGGATTGACATCACTGGGAGTCCAGCCCAGCGAGGGGCTGAGTCGGGCCCGGGCCCAGCAAGAGCAGATGTCGAGCCAAGCTGGGGGGGTAAGGGGGGGGGATGCGTGGCGGGCCGCAGCCTTTTAATAGCAGTAGGGCCATGGCTCAGGAGCAGTGCAGCATATAACAGAGGGGCCGTGGCCCAGGGAAGGCACAACAGAGCTTAATCTCCAGTCATCTTGGTCAATCCTCGCCACTGGACCAAGACCTAGCTCCGTCAAGCCCGTGTGGTGGCTGATGTGCAACGGTCATTACACGTTAAAATAATCCTCGCGCAGGCATCTTCCACCCTTTAAGATGTAACTCATTGTAACACCCGTGAGTCAATCTTTTTTTGATGTGGAGAGTCATCCTCGTCACAAGGGACTGCCTAGTAGTAGTAGTAGTATCTGACCCGTGCATTCTTTCCCCCCCCCCCGAGTGTGCGCGTATCTGACCTCTGCATACAGAATTTTACTTGCTATTGATATGCTAGTGTTATGAGCCTGTAAATGCAGAAACAGACAGCTACTTTTGCTCCAGCTCAGGTTAGGATGCAGGATTAATGACCTTAAGTGAAGCAAGATGACCCAGATTTTTAGGGAAATGTAGCATATTCATTATTCTGTATCATTACATGAAGACAAGTTGTACTTACTGAATTAAGTGGGTCCAATCACAACTGTTGCTCTGCATGGTCACTTGCTCCTTGAAATAAAGCAGCCTAATCTTGTGTTCTGGCTTAGTCTTGCCAAAACGTAAACAGTCCAGTTAAAGATCAGAGGAGCACATGCAAGATCACGTATGGACACGATATCCAGTTTGTATGTCAGGAAGGGTACATAGATACATCCTGTTGGATATGCTATTGTGGAGATTAGGCAGCATGAGTCAGCACCAGAACATGTGGGATACATTGATGCCAAAAAAGCTGAAAAGGTGTCTATAGCAGACCATAAACTTGCAACACCCATCTAAATGCTGAGATCTTTCAGTTGTTCTTGCTTTTATATCAGCCAATTTCAACTTTGTGTTCCCTATTCTCAAGTTCAAGAAAAGAGGAGCTGGAAATAACCCCAGATAACCACTTCCACCTGTTCTCCAAACAGAGAAACACCCATCGACCCTAACCTATGTTTACTAGCAACCAACTAGCATCCATGCGACTGCACTTCCTCACATTGCTTGCCTAACTTTTTGTAACAAACTTCAGACATTTGGTGCCTTTGAAAATTCATAAATGCGACATCTACTGTATTATCTAATTGCTCATTGCTTCCAAAAAACTAATATCAAACACTACTTTCCAAAAACATAATGACCTCGATTCTCCCATGTGTTTTTAAATACTCAGCTAAATTTCATCCCTAATTAAGTTTTCCCACAACCGAGGTTCAAATAACTGGTCTATAGTTACCCAGTTTATCCTCCTTTCCCTTCTTGAACAGAGGTGTTGCATTAACTACCTTCCGGTTCCCAGGCACAATTTAAAATTAAAATTTGCATATCTAGAGGATTGAAAAATTATGTCCTCTGGGTTCATTCAACAGTCCGGGGGGGGGGGGGGGGGGGGAGGAATGCAATCTATCAAGGCCCGGTGACTTAGCCACTTTGAATACTGCTCATTTTTTTGTAACATTCCTTTTCTACTGTTATCTGACAATTATTCTACATCCTCTACCACACACCTAAATCATCACTTTCATCATAAGAACTGGCAAAATTATACATCGCCACCATACCTACAACAACAACTTTTATTTATATAGCACCCCCATAGTAAAATGTCCCAAGGAGCTTCACAGCAGTGTTATAAGACAAAACAGATAAATTTGACACTGAGTTACATAAGAAATTATGGTAGATGACCAAAAGCTTGGTTAGAGGTAGGTTTTAAGGAGCATCTTAAAAGGAGGAAAGAGGGGCGGAGAGGTTTAGGGAGGAATTCCAGAGCTTCAGGCCCAAGCAGCTGAAGGCATAGCCAATGATGGTTGAGCAATTATAAATCGGAGCTGCTCAAGAGGACAGAATTTGAGAAGCAGAGACATCTCATGGTGTTGTCTTACTTGCTCCCTAATTATTATTTTATTTTTAATATCTTAATTTTCCCCATCATACCATCTGCTGGCTTTTTATCATATCCCCTTTTCATTTCCCCACTATATTTTCTAAATCTCCCTTTTAAGTTTTGCTTTAATCTCGATCCACAGAAAACTATCCTTCCGCACTCTAAGAATACACCTCACATTTGAAGATTGCCCCCTGCTAATCACATTGTCCCATTTGGTTTTTTGCCCAGCACAGGTAAATCAGACCAGATTCATTTTCATCTCCACCTTTCTGCCATATTAGTTTAACCATAATCTTTTAAGCTCTCAAAATTATGACGCACTAATTCCCAAGTCCTTCTGGGTATTCTCTGCTCTGCAAAAGAAAATGACTAGCAAGGCAGCGTTTTCTGAAGTCCGATATAAAAAAGAAAAGTGTACATTATTGGACCAATGTAAAAACACAACTGGTTTATTTAACATTGCAATGTTTACATAAATTACAGAAAGTGGGAAAAAAATGCTGCACAGCTACCATACTTTATATAGATAATGGGCCACTTCATGCATATTCTGGTCTTCTGCACAGGCTCATTTTTCTTTCCTTTGTTTTTACAAACCGTGATATTCAAAAGTTAGAGTCATCTCCCCCTTCGCAACCGCAAGGGACTGGTGATGTCTTCATTTTTGTGTTGTTCTATGCAAGCTAGTTTCTCTCTTCAAACTGTGACTTGTTCTTCAGAAGATAAGCGGCCAAGAATTCGATAGGATTGGGAGGTCTGGTAAACAAAGAATTTACTAAATAAAGTCATATTGTTTTATGATAAACTAAGTGTAACTTTTTAAAATAGCAAACTTCACGTTAAAAATCCAAAGTGCAATCTTATCCTATAAGAACATAAGAAAGAGGAGGAGTAGGCCATGTGGCCCCTAGAGCCTGCTCAGCCATTCAATAAGGTCATGGTTGATCTTGGCGTCAACTCCACTTTCTGCCTGCTCCCCATAACCCTCGACTCTCCTGTAGTTCAAAAATCTATCTATCTCCGCCTTAAATATATTCAATGACTCAGGCTCCACAGCTCTCTGGGGTAATTGCAAAGCTTCACAACCCCCAGAATTCCTCCTCCTCCTCATAATTTTAAATGGGCAACCCCTTATTCTGAAACTCTGCCCCCCTAGTTCTAGATTCCCCCACAAGGGGAAACATCCTCTCTGCATCTACCCTGACGAGCCTCTTCAGAATCTTATGTTTCAATAAGATCACCTCTCACTCTTGTAAACTCCAATGAGTATAGGCCCACCCTAAAATTGGATAATTGAATAAAGCAAGTGTGACCAGAAAGTAGTTGCTGAGATCACCACCATCGGCAGTCCTTCGAAACGAAGATGACCCACTCCTACGCCGAAAAGGGATGAGTTCACAGGTGTGTCAATGAAGGACCTAATATTTCAGATCCCAAACTACATCCTGAAGGGTGGAAGCTGCCCGTGTGGATTTTTTTTTTTTTAAAAAACATGTGGTGGCCATTGCACACCAGCCACCACATGGGCTTGACAGAGCTAGGTCTTGGTCCAGTGGCAAGGATTAACCAGGACGACTGGTGATCTGCTCTGCTGCACAGACTTAGCACGCACATATATCGCAGTGTGGGCTGGCCCGTGCTGCCCCTGGGCCCTCACCTCTTCTGGGCCTCGATCACATCCCTCTACGAACTCCTGCCTTGAGACTCCAGCTCGAGACTGCTTGTGGCAAAAGGCAAATTAATTTAACGTGAAGAGGCGGCTCAGTTTGTAATCTGCACGTTTAAGAAAACGAGTAGCTAAACTCCGAGGGATGTACAGGAGTTGGGGAGAGTTCAGAGAAAGCTCAATTTGAAGTTCAAGCTAGTCAACTGGTGGGAACTGAGGATCTCCCTACTACTCGACATTTATTTCCACTCTGAAAATTAAACAGGAGAACTGAGAAAATCTCAATGGTTAGAGAAGCTTTGGGTATCTGCTCTCCAGTGTCACCACATCCACTCTATTAGCATGTTAATATGAATTTTTCAGTTGTGGATATGTTTTTCTTTACTGGTAAGCACAAGCCACAATAAGGATCAGATGATGGGGATAAAGAGAATTGATCGAATTACTGACAAGATTACAGGTGATGTCAGTGAGATTCAGTCGCTGTCTAAGATACGACAGTGCGGTATACATAATGAAGTTGGGGGTAATTGTGAAGCCAAGTAACACACAAGTTACTGATAAACTCCCCACTGGGATAAGTGAGAGTTGATGAGACCAGGTTATATTTGGAAAGGGAATCCATTTAAAAGAATGGAGATGATCCTGTAGGAAGTAATGTTTATTTGCAACTTCCACAAACTACTCTGGCTCTACAGGAGAAGCACAACCTTTAGAATAAAGGCAGTTGTTAAAAATGGGAGTACTAAAACTTGTATTTATATAGCGCCTTTAACATAATGACATTAAATGTGCTATAAGAAGACGCTGTTACCAAGCCACATAAGGAGATATTACGGCAGAAGAGGAAGGTTTTAAGGAGTGTCTCAAAGGGGTAGAGAGAGCTTAGGGCCTCGGCAGCTGAAAGCATGGCCGTTAATGGTGGAGTAATTAAAACGGTGATGCTCAAGAGGCCAGAATTGGAGGAGTGCAGATATCTTGGGAGGGTTGTGGGGCTGGAGGATATTACAGAGACAGACAGGGGCGAGGCCACGGAGGGATTTGAAAACGAGGACGAGAATTTTAAAATCAAGGATTTGCTTAACTGGGAGCTGGTGCAGCATTGGAGTGATGGGTGAACGGAACTTGGAGCGAGGAGTCCTCAGCAAAATTAAAGTTGGATAAGAGGCAACCTAACTGCAGCTTACATGCTGCTCTCAAATTCAGCTCCAAGGTTAGCGGACGACGGAGTTGAGTGACTAATGTATTCTGGAGGTTTTCACTCTCCCAAATAGTAACAGAACTGAAACAGGAGGATCGAGGGAATGTGACCATCGATATCAAAAACTACTTGGTTTTGAAAAGTTCAATCAACCAACAGCAGCTCATTTCACTTCCAGACAGTGGAATCTATGTTTCGTTTCTAAATAACAAGTTGGTACATAAAAGATGGGATTGAAAAAACTAATTCAGGCAAGAGTTTTAGGATTAAGTTGAAAAACAGCCATGTCCAGGAAGAATTACTTGTGCTCAGAGATTACTGCAGGCCACAATATCGTGGTATTCCCAATGAGTTTCATTTTTGAACTCATCCCTCCTATTTAAAAGACCTTTTAAAGCTACACATCTCTGGGCAAAAAGCCATTACCAAACTGGGCACAAGGAGAAGGCCCAAGATTTGACCTGCAGAGAGCAGCTCGACACAACTGCACCAATCATGGGCATGTGTTGTGCCACCAGAGCACAAGGAAAGCTTCAACCTGGAGAGAAGATCCAGTTTTAGGCAATTTCGACCTGGCCCTGTGCTCAGGTGCAAGACATCATTTGGCCTTTGATGCTAAAACAGTCGTGTTGAGTCTTGCTGCCCAAAACCAGCAACACAGGAAAAGAAAGTTCAATCGCAATTTAAACTGGTACAAAAAGGAAAGTGCTCTACACCCTCCGGGGCAGAGTAGTGAAACTGTACCGGACCTAGAAATACGTGCTTCCAATATAGCAATCACAAATGGAAAGGCACTCCTGACCACGGATCACCCACCAGGTGCAGAGCCTCTGCTCTGTCCTCAATCTCGAAGGAACATTATCAAATATAGATAGGAATTGTCCAACTCCCACACTAGCCATCATTATGGCCTCCAGGCACGAGGTAAATTGTTGACAGTTTTGTGCTTTGGACTCACGAGATGGAGATTGTCCAACTTATTTTATCTACAACCCTTCCAAGTGAGAGCAGTAACCTTCCTTGCATTTAGTTTAGGATTGATTTGAACCATGTGAAAAAGGAGTGCATCAACCTCCAGTATCACTTTAAAAAAATTAATAGCATAAATATAATACTGGGAGAAACTGCTACTTCACACAGGGCTCAACCTATATAAAATCCAACTCAAAAGGATCAGCTATCCCACATTTAGCTATGAGGTTTTGCTTCATGACTGCGACAGAAACCATTGCTTGTATATTCTGGTACAAACAGTAATGCATTGTGTATCACTGCTAGTGAATCCATTTAGAAATTAGGCACTTAATTACTTAGCTTAAGATTACAAAAATGAGGGTATTGTAGATTCCTGGGCTGACAAGCAGGTTGGCCCACTGATGGACAAATTATAACATTTCTAAATACCAACTATGAATGAGCAGCTGTTGCAATATAACCCAGCCCAGGAGTGGCGATCTCAGTATTAATAAGATTCAGGGATATTTACTGTTGCATTACATTAACAGTTTCCCCCTCATTTTACAAGGCAAGGCTTTGAGCAGCAGCTTGGAAATATATATGCTCCTAGTCACCTTACAACTTATGAAGGAATCCTTTCAGCCCCCTCAACAATGCACGTAACGGGTGGTTTTATCCAACACAACCACCCCTTGCCCCCGCCCCCCCCACTCTCACCAAGAGCTGTGCATACTCACTTTCCATAAACATCTTACCTTTCTTTTGCCAGAACTGAAAGACCTTGCAAAAGAATGGGTACCACTGTTTGATCGAGGTACGCCCGAGTTGGAAGGGACTGCAGATCCACTTTCTGTTTAGACGTTTTCTCCGCATTCAGTTTTTCATTCTCAACTATCCTCTGTCCCATTGAGAGAAAAAATGTACAGCTTTAACTTTAATCCTCACAGTGCATCTTCAACCTAGTATCCCTCTGCAGTTTGTAATCCAAAGAGGATTTGCCACAAATGATCATGAACACAAGGTAAAGCTCTATACAAATTAAGCTTCTTCTGTGCGTTACTTTTTTAAAAAAAAGTAGGATTTGTAATTCTTTTACTTCACCCTTCTACTCGTCGCCCCAAGCAATCATGAGGACAGCCACTGCTCCCAGGCAAATACCATTTTGACCTGGCTTCAACGAGCGAGTGTAGTGCACGGCAACTGCGGTGGAGAACACCTCCTACAGCAGTGTAATGGAGATCAAAACCGACAGAATTTGGGGTGGGGGAGGGGGGAATTAAACCTGTGGCATATTGCTCCGAAACTGTACAACCCAAAATAAGTCCTCGAAATGTGATATTCCTCATAATGCACCATTATCTGCTCAAGTGCCCATTGCTCGTGTGAGAGTGCAAACAGGAAATGACAGCGGGCTATTTGACTTCAAGGGCTTCACAACAGAGCACGATCCTGCTCAAATGTACCTTACAGTGGGAGGGTCATTTGATAACCAGGAAGGGCTGACTGTCACCCGTTGGAAATTCTTACAGTACTACAAGATTCTATGATTCTGTAACAACAAGCGGGCAGTCAGAATAGTCAAGAATCCTAAAAGATGCAATAGAGGCTAGAAGAGAGCATAAAATAGTTAAACTACTTCCTCCAAGTATTCACTGGCAACACTATTTCAAAATCTCAACCATAACAGCTCTATAACACTCGTTATTCACTCACTGGGTGCTATCTGGAATGGCCATACACATGACCCTATAGAGGCAATTAGGAAAGATTTAATACAAAATAAAAACTAGGGAGGTGCTGTGATTTATAATAGCTCATAACTCAGCCATATGTGTAAACACATTTTGAGTTTTAAGCATTTAAAGCAATTCAAATGTGCATTTTATTTATGTGTGTTTCTAAACGTGTTAACACAATAGTGTTTCTTGTAAATGGTTAGTAGTCTACAGTCAAGCCTATTTACATACAGAATCTGACAACGTTTCATGGACAGTAGATTGCGGAGGAAAACAAATGCCAATACAAACGGAAGAGGCAAGTATCATTGAGAGATTGCTTTTACCATGGTTATAAAAGGTCATTTTAAGTATGTATTGAGGATAATTTTGCAATTTACTTGCACAGAAAAACTTGCATGCATATAGGCTTGACTGTAGGTGAACCCATGCCTGAAGTAAACTGCCACACGGCTCAGTACAGTACCTGCACATTCTCCGAGAGACCATATTCTGCATGGGGATTTTCTGATATCTGAAAAAGAAATAATTCACCTGAGAATATTACAGCTTCTGTCCTACGTAAATAAAAGCCGAGAAACATATGCAAAATACCCCGGATGTTGAGAAACTGAAATATAAACAGAAAATGCTGGAGATACTCAGCAGGTCAGGCAGCATCTGTGGAGAGAAATCTTTCGTCAGAACCAGAAAAGTTAGAGACGTTAACAGGTTTTAAGCAACTTCAGAGGCAGGGGTGGGGCAGGGAGGAAAGGTCAAAAGGGAAGGTCTATGATGGGCAGGAACGATTAAATGACAAAAGGGGATGGTACTGGGACAAGTTAAGAAATAAAAGCTAGGTCTCGAGGGGAGGGGGGGGTGTAAACGGCAACTGCAGAATAATTACCGTCACCTGCTGTCCGAAAAAAATAGGAGCAGTGGTTATGATCTGAAATTGTTGAACTCAAAGTTGAGTCTATAAGATTGTAAAGTGCCTAATCGAAAGATGAGGTGCTGTTGCTCGAGCCTCATTATAACAGTGTAGGAGGTCGATGACAGAGGTCAGACTTGGAGCGGGGCAGAGAATTAAAGTGACAGGTAAGCGAAAGCTCAGGGCCATGCATGCAGACTGAATGGAGGTGTTCTGCAAAGCGATCACCCAATCCGCGTTTGGTCTCCCCGATGTAAAGGAGACCGCATCGTGAGTAGCGAATAGAGTATACTAAATTTAAAGTTCAAGTGAACCCGTTTCACCTGGAAGGAGTGTTCGAGGCCCAGGATGGTGGGAAGGGAGGAGGTAAAAGGGCAGGTGTCGTGGGAAGTGGGGGGGGGGGGGGGGGGGGAGGGATAGAAAACCTGAAACGGTAACTTTGTTTTTCTCTTCACAGATGACCTACTGAGTATTTCCAGCATTTTCTGTTTTTAATGCTAAGAAACGCAGGTCCTGCGTCTGACTTATTCCATAGTGGTATTACCTGCATCTGTCCTTCCAGGTTTGGTTCTGCGAGTGTATCGCCATGCTCTAAGGAAGTAAAGACACCTGCATTAAAATCATAATCTGGACCATCTCAAAAAGGGTCTTCATTCATATACAATCAGATGAATCACAATAGCCAATGAGATTGCTTGACAATGTAGTCACTCGAGCTTTAATGGAATGACATTTTATAACCTGTTTCCTTCCTGTACAAGCCTCTACTTTGTACCAAGTCCTTTTTATTGTCCTTCCAGGATCAGTAGCAGTCACCATTCTGATCTGGTTAATTTAACACCTTGCAGCACAAATCATGTTGTCCAACAAGTTCCACCTCAAAATAGTTTCAAAATAGATCATAGAGTGTTCAGGATTCCTGACATTGTCAGAAGTACCAGCAGATCAAGGGAAGAAAGGACACCAACTACTTTCTGGATGCAATGAAAAAAAAGGATTTCTAACAGTGGATTTACAGAACTATTACAAATATGTCGACTTCATTTCAAAGAGTCCAAACAATAAATGTTGATCAAGAAATTGAAAGGATTCCTTTGGTCATGAATTAACTGGCTTGCTAATTGAAATTGCAGGCTGCACCAAATGTAAATCACCAGAGGGGTTCCTGTGAGTGGAGCAGTCCATCAATTCTAAATGTGTATAAACTTATCAAGTAAATTCTGACAGACACAATTGTAGTTTCCTGTTAACTGGATATCCCCTACTTACATAAGCATATACTTACTCATATACTGCGGCTGATGTGCTCATGATTGAATCACGAGGCTGCCTGGGAAGCCGATGTCAAATGGGGAGGGGAAGAATAAAAATATAGTAGTTATAGGGGATTCAATCATTAGAGAATTGATAGCATCCTCTGCAGCCACAATCGGCAGTCCTAAAGGGCGTGTTCCTGCTGAGGGAGTATCAGGGGTTAGGAGCTAAATCGAAGAGCAAGTTATTATTTAAATGGAGAAAGATTGTAAAGTGCTGCAGTACAACAGGACCTGGGGGGCCTTGTGCATGAAACACAAAAGGTTAGTATGCAGGTACAGCAAGTAATCAGAAAGGCCAATGGAATCTTGGCCTTTATTGCAAAGGAGTATAAAGCAGGGAAGTCTTGCTACAGTTATACAAGGTATAGGTGAGGCCACACCTGGAATATTGCGTGCAGTTTTGGTTTCCATATTTACGAAAGGATATACTTGCTTTGAAGGCAGTTCAGAGAAGGTTCACTAGGTTGATTCCGGAGATGAGGGGGGGGGGGGGGGGGGGGGGGGAGGGGGATTGACTTAAGAGGAAAGGTCGAGTAGGTTGGGCCTCTACTCATTGGAATTCAGAAGAATGAGAGGTGATCTTATCGAAGCGTATAAGATTATGAGGGGGCTTGACAAGGTGGATGCAGAGAGGATGTTTCCACTGATGGGAGACTAGAACTAGAGGGCATAATCTTAGAATAAGTGGCTGCCCATTTAAAACTGAGATGAGGAGAAATTTCTTCTCTGAGGGTTGTAAATCTGTGGAATTCACTGCCTCAGAGCTGTGGAAGCTGGGTCACTGGATAAATTTAAGACAGAAATTGACAGTTTCTTAAACGGTAAGGGAATAAGGGGTAATGGGGAGTGGGCAGGGAAGTGGAGCGGAGTCCATGATCGGATCAGCCATGATCTTATTGAATGGCGGAGCAGGCTCGAGGGGCCGTATGGCCAACTCCTGCTCCTATTTCTTATGTTCTTATGACCTTAAGGGTGGTAATCTCAGGATTATTACCCAAGCCACGTGCTAACTGACATAGGGATAAACAGATGAGGTGGCTAAAGGAGCGGTGCGAAAAAGAGGGGTTCATTTTCATGGGACGCTGGCAGTAGTACTGGAACAGGAGGGAGCTGTACCATGGGGACGGGCTGCGACCAAGGTCCTAACGGAAAGGATAAATAGAGTGATAAAAAGGACTGGGATGGGGGGGGGGGGGGGGGGGGGGGGGTAAGGACACATGACGACAACCCAGTCAGAAACAATAGGAAAAATAATAATTTATAAGATTTTTAAAAAGGGATAAGAGCAAAGTTCAGGTCACAAGCAGTGAAAGTTAATCCAGGTGAAGGGAATACTAAAATAAATTAGTTTCAGCAGCAGTTAAACGACGCGAGAAAGACAGCATCTCGACATACGGTCAGGTTAGGTTCTCCTGCCATACAAGAGTTTTATACACTAACACATGGAGTATAAGAAAATAAATGGAGTCAATTAGAGACTCAAATACAGGTGTCTAACCATGTACAGTAGATACCTCAAGTTGCTGGAGAAATATCACCAACGATGTCTCTGCAAGATCCTACAAATCCCCTGGGAGGGCAGGCGCACCAACATCAGTGTCCTCGACCAGGCCAACATCCCCAGCATTGAAGCACTGACCACACCTGATCAGCTCCGCTGGGCAGGTCACATAGTCCGCATGCCAGACACAAGACTCCCAAAGCAAGTGCTCTACTCGGAGCTCCTTCATGGCAAACGAGCCAAAGGTGGGCAGCAGAAACGCTACAAGGATACCCTCAAAGCATCCTAATAAAGTGCAACATCCCCACTGACATCTGGGAGTCCCTGGCCCAAGACTGCCCTAAGTGGAGGAAGTGCATCCGAGAGGATGCTGGGCAACTTGAGTCTCAACGCAGAGAGCATGCAGAAATCAAGCGCGGACAGCGGAAAGAGCATGCAGCAAACCAGTCCCACCCACCCCTTCCCTCAACCACTGTCTGTCCCACCTGAGAGAGAGTCTGTGGCTCTCGTATTGGACTGTTCAGCCACCAAAGAACTACAGGAGTGGAAGCAAGTCTTCCTCGATTCCGAGGGACTGCCTATGATGATGATGAAAGGGTATGACATGGTAGCCATTACTGAGACATGGCTAGGGGAGTTAAATATTCCAGGTTATTAAGGTCTTCCGAAAGGATAGGGAAATTGGAGGAGGAGGAGCAGCCTTATTGATTAAAGACACTATTACAGCATTGGTAAGAGAGACTTAGATAAGGGAAAGCATTCAGCAGGGACTCTATGGTTAGAATTGAGGAAGAGAGGACTTAAAACTGTAATGGGAGTTGTCTACAGCCCTCCAGATAGCAGCAATGAAGTGATAGACTGTATTGAGACACTAATTTTCATATAGATTGGGAACAGCAGAGTAGCTCAAGTCAGAAAGGTTGCGAATTTTACGAGTGCATTCAAGAGCGTTTTCTGGAGTAATATATTCTAGATCCAACTAGAGGGCAGGCCATACTAGATTTACTCAAGAGTAATGAGGCCAGACATAGATAAATGTTCCCTACCGTTGTTGTTAACTAACAATGATCATAATATAATTGAATTTAATGTTAGGTTTGAAAAGGAGAAGCTTAACACCAATACCAAGATTCTAGATTTTGGTAAAGCTAGCTTTAACGGGATGAAACAAAGACTGACGACAGCAAACTGGTCAAAACTGTTAACAGGTGAAACTACATATTAAAGTGGGAGGTTTTCAAAAAGGAATTTAGCTTAATACAGGACCCCAAGGGGAAAGAGCTCTACTTACCAAATAAAATCAGCCATGGTTTTCAAAAGAAGCAAGAGATAACATAAAACTAAAGGAAAGAGCATTCAAAAGTGCAAAGAATAGTGCAGATCCAGGGGACTGGAAGGGATGTTGACCCGGATTGAGCAAAGACCAAACGCAGATTGGCTGATTGCTTTGTAGAACACCTCCATTCAGCCTGCATGCGTAACCCCGAGCTTCTGGTCACCTATCATTTCATTCTCTGCCCCACTCCCACTCTGACCTCTGTCATAGACCTCCTACACTGTTCTAATGAGGCTGTTATTATGGAGTGAATTGGACAGCAACTTCTGGAATCCGCAGACGCGTATTTAAACGCGGAAATCCAGAAGTTGCTGTCGGAGTTACTCTGCTCCTACACAATCTCTAACAGTACCTCGCCGATAGACTCCGCATTGAAATCCATGCAAGCGTGTGAAGTTGCTGGATTTATCCACAAAACACACCAGAAAAAGTTAGGGCTGGTGCATTCAGGTGTAAGTAAACTTTTAACGGCGTAAGTCATAATTACTGCCAAACAACCTCTCTGGCCTTGAAAATTTAACTTTTAAAGTGTGAAGTCTCATTCCTTAAGATTTAAAAAAATTAAACTAAATGGATCCTATCTTTCTTTCCTTCTATTTTTCTTTCTGTACGTAATTTTACAATGAATTAAATATTCTAATTTATACTTCCTGGATTAGACACTGCGTGTCTCAGTGAGGATCCTTCAATCAGATTGGTTGAGGAGACGCTCGTTCTGCTCACACATTCTACAGAGCCGCTGTAGAGGGCACCGTGCTGGAAACCATCTCCAGGAACCACAAGTTGCCACTCAAAAGCCTGCGAAAAGTCTGTGGGCAGCTGCAAGTGTCATGAATGGCAAGCGCCGTTTCTTCACTACTGACCACAAAATCCAGACCATAAAAAACAGCAAAGGAAGACAAAAAAAAATAGTAAGAGCTGAAAAAGGAATGCGAAAAGAATTTTGCAAAGGATATCAAGATTAACAAAAAGTTTTCACAATTATTTTTAAGAAAAGGGTAGTCATGGGTAATGTGGCCTGCCCCGACCTGTGTGAGACCACCACTGCAGGTCGGGGCTATAAATAGAGCTGGAGCGCGGGCCCTGAAACATCATGGACGAAAGTGCGACGAATGAGGGTACGTGGCCCAGAAGAATCACGGGCCTGCCTACACTGCGATATGTGTCACTAGGTCTGTGCAGTAGAGCAGGTCTCCAGTTGTCCTGGTTCAACCCTTGCCACTGGATAAAGGCCTGGCTCTGACAAGTCCATGTGGTGGCTGATGCACAACGGTCACCACACGTTAAAAAAATCCATGCACAGGCATCTTCCACCCCATCAATTGGAGTTCAGGACTGGAACTTCAGGTCCTTAATTGAAACATCTGTGAATTCTTGTGGAAGCAAGTCATCCTCGTTGATGGGCTGTATAAGAACAGATGGGGTAATATTGCAAATAAAAATAAGGAAATGGCAGACATATATGATTACTGTGCGTCAGTCTTCACAGTAGAGGAAAATACGCCCGACATTCCAGGGAACCTAAATGAATCAAGGTCTGTAACTCACTGAAGTTAGCATATGCAAGAAAAATAACAGGCTGAAAAATAAGACTGATAAATCCCCAGGTCCTGATGGTTTCCACCCAGGGTCTTAAAGGAAGTAGGTGAGGAAATTGCAGATGTTTTGGTCATAATCTTCCAAAGGGCTCTCGATTCAGGAATTGTCCCTTTGATTGGAAAACTGCAAATGTAACTCCATTATTTAAGAACGGTGAGAGAGAAATCAGGAAATTATAGACTGGTTAGTCCAACATCTGTTGTGGGGAAGATATTGGAATCTATAATTAAGGACAGAGTGACTGATCACTTGGAGCTGATTAGAGAGAGCCAACTTAGATTTGGAACGGGCAGGTCATGTTCAACAAACCAATTGAATTTTGTGAAGAAGTAACTAAAGCAGTAGACAGGGGAAATGTCAATAGATGTAGTTTATATGGACCCCAGAAGGCATGAGATAAGTTTCCATACAAGAGACTGTCAGCTAAAATTAAAGTTCCTGGAATTGAAGGCGTGTTATTGACCTGGTTAGGAGATTGGATAGCTGGCAGAAGACACAGAGTAGGGATATGGGTATGCGTTCGAATTGGAAGGAAGTGATTAGCGGTGTCACAAAATGATCTGTACTGGGGCCTCAATATTCACTATATTTATTAATGACAGATAATGCAATAGTTTGCAAATGACAAAAGATTGGTGACATAGTAAGAAGTGTAGAAGGGAGGATAACATTACAATGAGACATTGCTAGATTAAATCAGTGCGCAAAACTATGGCAGATGGGTTTCAACGCAGGCAAGTGTAAGATAAACCATTTTGGACCAAAAACAATAGATCCGTCTAGTTTTAAAATGGTGCAAAGTTAGGACCAGTGGGGCTCCAAAGAGATTGCTAAGAGGCTGCAGGGTGACTTGGACAGGTTAGGTGAGTGAGCAAATGCATGGCAGATGCAGTATGTGGCTAAATGTGAGGTTATCCACTTTGGTGGCAAAAACACAAAGGCAGAATATTATCTGAATGGCGGCAGATTAGGAAAAGGGGAGGCGCAACGAGACCTGGATGTCATGGTACATCAGTCATTGAAAGTTGGCATGCAGGTACAGCAGGCGGTGAAGGCAGCAAATGGTATGTTGACCTTCATAGCTAGGGGATTTGAGTATAGGAGCAGGGAGGTCTTACTGCAGTTGTACAGGGCCTTGGTGAGGCCTCACCTGGAATATTGCATTCAGTTTTGGTCTCCTAATCTGAGGAAAGACGTTCTTGCTATTGAAGGAGTGCAGCGAAGGTTCACCAGACTGATTCTCGGGATGGCAGGACTGACATATGAGGAGAGTCTGGATCGACTGGGCCTGTATTCATTGGAGTTTAGAAGGATGAGAGGGGAGCTCATAGAAACATATAAAATTCTGATGGGACTGGACAGGTTAGATGCAGGAAGAATATTCCCGATGTTGGGGAAGTCCAGAACCAGGGGACATAGTCTAAGGATAAGGGGCAGGCCATTTAGGATTAAGATGAGGAGAAACGTCTTCACTCAGAGTTGTTAACCTGTGGAATTCCCTACCGCAGAGAGTTGTTGATGCCAGTTCATTGGATATTTTCAAGGGGGAGTTAGATATGGCCCTTTTGGCTAAAGGGATCAAGGGGTATGGAGAGAAAGCAGGAAAGGGGTACTGAGGTGAATGATCAGCCATGATCACATTGAATGATGGTATAGGCTCGAAGGGCCGAATGGCCTACTCCTGCACCTATTTTCTATGTTTCTATTTCGGGGTCCATGTACGCAGATAACTAAAATGTATTGGTCAGGTATAAAAAATAAAATCAAAAAGGTTAATGGAATGTTAGCCTTTATAAAGGGGTGGAAGTTTTTCTACAGTTATAAAACCCTGGTTAGACCACATCTGGAGTACTGTGTACACACCTTTAGAAAGGATATACTGGCCTTCGAAGGAGTGCTGCGCAGATTCACCAGAATGTTACTAGGGCTCCAAGGGTTAGATATTGAGGAGAGGTTACATAAACTAGGCTTGTATTCCCTGGCATATAGAAGGTTAAGGGGTGATTTGATTGAGGTTTTTAGGATTTTGAAACAAATTGCAAGAAACGTTTTCCACTGGTGGGGGAGTTTCAGACAAGGGGGCATAATCATAAAATCAGAGCCAGGCCATTCAGGAGAAAAGTTAGGAAACACTTCACCCAAAGGGTTGTAGAAGTGTGAAACTGTCTCCCACAAAAAGCAGTAGATGCGAGCTCAATTTATAATTTTAAATCTGGGATCGACCCATTTTTGCTAGTCAACTGTACAAAAGGATATGGAGCCATGGAAGGTGGATGGAGTTAAGATGCAGACCAGCCAAGCTCTCAGTGAAATATGGAACAGGCTGCTAGGGCTGAATGGCCCACTGTTCCCACATTCCTAATTGGGTGCTTAAAATGAAGACACTGAAAAGTAATGCAGTACCTACTGTTACATTTAAGCAGACGCGATGGCAAGAGTGAGATCACAGTCTTCATCGGGGGATCTTACTGTTAAAATCCCTTGGTCATAGTTTCATTGTTAACATTAAAGTTCATCATTTTTACATCAGCTGCCTTAAAGTGTCAGCTGTGGCTCAGTGGTATAACTCTCGACCGAGTCAGAAGGTCGTGGGTTCAAGCCTCACTCCAGAAACTGGAGCACATAATGTAGGTTGACAGTGCAGTACAGAGGGAGTGCCGTTTCTTGGATGAGCCGTTAAACTGAATCACCATCTGCCCTCTCAGGTTGATCTAAAAGATCCCATGGTACTTCAAAAAAAAAAAGAGCAGGGGGCTGTCCTGGCCAACACATATCCCTCAACTGACATCACTGAAAACAAATTATATAGTCATTTATCCCATTGTTCTTTGTAACTTTTCAGTGTGCTAACTGGATATTGCGGTTCCCTGCATAACGGTGACTACACATCACAAGTATTTCATTATACAACGCTTTGGGACATCCCAAAATCATGAAATCAACTATATAAATGCAATGTCTTTGCTTTGCATACACATTAATACCCATCTTTACTGGCATGAGACCACCGCTTCCATGTTATTTCAGATAGGTGAATGCCTTAAGTTGGTTTTATATTTTGCTGGCCAGGTCCCAGTGGGACCAGCAAGAGACCAGCTGAAATACAAATTTAAAAGGAAGAAAGCCAAGGGCAATGACATTCTGCAGGCAACCCAGCTTTAAGGTAAAAGCATAACATTTAATTATAATTAATTAAGTATTTAAGTATGAAGATTTAAAGCTGTTCATTGTTGTTGCTCTGTAGCTAGCAAACTAATACTCAAAAAGAGGAGTAAACAGGTAGAAATCCGATCTCAATTTGAAATAAAATCATATCGATAGTAGTGTTAGCTAATTAATACATTATTGAGCTAACATAGTTTTGAAATATTTCTTATTCAAGATTCATAACAGTGATATCGTAACAATATACATATCAATGTCACTCCTTACACCCACACACAATAAAATGATGGTTTGATAGTGAACGGATTGAACAGTACAATTAATGACCAAAGCGTGAGCGGCTGGGGAGAGCGCGGAAAAGCATAGGAGAACAGCGCACTGGAGCTGGAGGGCCCGGGGTACAGCGTCAGTATTTTATGGACATATTCGCAAGCTACTCCAAGATTATTGCGCTCACCTACACTGTGATCTCTGAAAAGCAAGGAGAGAGGACCCGAGGGTGGGAGGGAGGGAGGGAGGGGATCAGTAGGAACACGTGTGTGGTGTGTCAGACCCATGCAGCAGAGCCTGGTCTCCAATCGTCTTGGATCCCCTTGCCATTGGACCAAGACCTAGCTCTGTCAAGTTCATGTGGTAGCTGGTGTCCAACGGCCACCCCACGTTAAAAGAATTCATGCATAGGCATCTTCCACCCTTTAAAATGAAGTTCGGGACCTGGACAATTAATGGCATTATGACACGTTGGAAAAAAAAAATCTCCCGGAATAGCTTCAGTCAGAGTTAGCAACCCTAGGTCCCACAACAGGCAGACAAAGGTTTAAACCTCTGGATTTTAGTTAAGACTATTTTGCCCGAGTGTCTCAACACTTGCTTCCAGTCTGACTGTTCCTAGTAAGTATGCTGCACTGCTCTGTGACCTTTGCTGTCTAGGCACAATAACTTGACGACATTATAAATGTGCCTCAGACAACAACTTGTATTTCTATAGTACTTTTTACGTAGTAAAATGTTCCAAGGCGCTTCACAGGAGTGTTAGAAGACAAAAAAAATTAATTTGACACTGAGCCAGATAAGAAGAAATTACAGCAGATGATCAAAAGCTTGGTCAGAGGTAGGTTTTAAGGAGTGTCTTAAAAGGAGGAAAGAGAGGAAGAGGTAGAGAGGTTTAGGGAGGGAGCTCCAGAGCCTGTAAACACATGTCATGCCACAAGTATTGTGTGCAAAGGCAGCAGCCAAACTGCGTGCAGTTCCCCTTTGCCTCCAGATCAGAGGGAGACTGGCAGCAGGATTTAAAGCTATAATTAGGAGAACTCTGCTCTTAGGATGAACTTTCAAGGCCTTGTTTATAATATACAACACCCCTTAAATAACCTTCCCAAGCTATAAGAAGCGGTGACCCAGTTACTCATCGTTGAGCATCAGTGACTCAAGCCACAGCTGCAAATTAAGGTAGGAATCTGGGATAAAAGTATAAACAGATCTTCCCACTGTGACAAGGGTGTTACTCAAAGTTTTTCATCTCCATAACACGAAGCCTCAGGGACCACATATAAATGTTAAACACAGGCACCCGTTAATTTATCTCTCAATAACTTACGTTTAGATAACACCTTCAAAGTGCTGCAGTGCAGAGGGACCTGGGGGTCCTTGTGCATGAAACACAAAAAATTAGTATGCAGGTACAGCAAGTAATCAGGAAGACAAATGGAATGTTGGCCTTTATTGCAAGGGGGATAGAGTATAAAAGCAGAGAAATCCTGCTACAACTGTACAGGTATTGGTGAGGCCACACCTGGTGTACTGCATATAGTTTTGGTCTCCATATTTAAAAGGAAGGATATACTCACATTGGAGGCTGTTCAGAGAAGGTTCACTAGGTTGATTCCAGAGATGAGGGGGTCACTTATGAAGATAGGTTGAGCCCATCTTCATTGAAGTTTAGAAGAATGAGAGGTGATCTTATTGAAACATAAGATAATAACGGGACTCGACAAGATAGATGCAGGGAGGAAGAGAGGATGTTTCCACTCATAGGGGAATCTAGAACTAGGGTGCAGTTTCAGAATAAGGGGTCGCCCATTTAAAACTGAGATGAGAAGGAATTTCTTCTCTGAGGGTTGTAAATCTGTGGAATTCTCTGCCCCAGAGAGCTGTGGAGGCTGGGTCATTGAATATATTTAAGGCAGAGATAGACAGATTTTTGAGTGATAAGGACATAAAGGATTATGGGGAGCAGGCAGGGAAGTGGAGCTGAGTCCATGATCTGATCAGCCATGATCTTATTAAATGGCAGAGCAGGCTCAAGGGTCCAAGGGTCCTACGCCTGCTCCTATTTCTTATAACGTAGGAAAACATCCCAAGCCACTTCACAGACACATCAAGGAAAAAAAACAATGAGCCACAGAATTCATCCAGAGCAGTGAGCAAAAGCTTGACCAACAAGGTGGATTTAAGATAGGAGAGGGAGGTAGAGAGGCTGGAGTCAGGGGAAGAGGTGAGGCTGGAGTAAGTTAGTGAGATAAGGAAAGGGGGATTTAAACACATGGATGAGAAATTTAATTTTAAAAGGCGCTGAGGGAATCCAGCAGCCAATGTGGATCTGCGAAAGTTGTTGCTAACAACAGATCATGGTGTTGTGATTTATTATTCACCCGAGGACATCAATAGCATGAACAACAGAACAGCCCTTTCCAAACATCCAACAGCACTAACAAGCCAATAAGAAATAAAAAAGCGCAAATGATGCTGGGCTCACCAGGAGGTTTCCATAGGCCAGGGGTTTCCATAGGCCGGGGTCACCAGGAAGGGGGTGCCATAGGCCAGGGTTCCACAGGCCGGGGTCACCGAGGAGGGTTCCACAGGCCGGGGTCACCGAGGGGGGGTCCACAGGCCGGGGTCACCGAGGTGGGGGTCCACAGGCCAGGGTCACCAGGGGGGGGTCCACAGGCCAGGGTCACCGAGGGGGGGGGGGGTCCACAGGCCAGGATCACCGAGGGGGGGGGGGTTCTACAGGCCGGGGTCACCGAGGGGGGGGTCCACAGGCCGGGGTCACCGAGGGGGGGGGGGTTCTACAGGCCGGGGTCACCGAGGGGGGGGGGGTTCTACAGGCCAGGGTCACCGAGGGGGGGGGGGGGGTCCACAGGCCGGGGTCACCAAGGGGGGGGGGTCCACAGGCCGGGGTCACCGAGGGGGGGGTCCACAGGCCGGGGTCACCAGGCCAGGGTCACCAAGAGGGGGGGGTTTCCACAGGCCGGGGTCACCAGGGGGGGGGGGGTCCACAGGCCGGGGTCACCGAGGGGGGGGGTCCACAGGCCGGGGTCACCGAGGGGGGGGGTCCACAGGCCGGGGTCACCGAGGGGGGGGGGGGGTCCACAGGCCGGGGTCACCGAGGGGGGGGGGGGGGGTCCACAGGCCGGGGTCACCGAGGGAAGCAGGGGGGCGTGGTTCCAGCGGCCAATGACTGACGCGGGTTTGCGGCCTGGCCGCACACGCTGCACCGACGCCCTCCCCAGTCGCCTCGAGATGCCCGACCTCAACTCCTCCCGCTCAGGCGGCTCGCCGTCCGGCACTGCCGAGCCAAACGCTCGCTCTTCCCGCACTCACAACACGCAGCCGGACGGCGACAGGCCGCCCCGTTCCAAACCGGTACACTCACCTTCCGCCATGTTTGTTGTCCGTTTCTACGCACTGCCCCGTGCGACCGGCCCAGCGATTGGCTGCGGCCGAGTTTACCATTAACTGCGAGCTCCGATTGGTTGGGGCTGTGACGTTTTGAGAGCAAGGACGGAATTGGTTGGTTGGTCGGCGGGCGGGAGTGAGCGTGCGTGATGGCGGTTGGTGACGTTGCCCTCCGCCAGGCGCATGCTCAGTGGAGGCAGCGGCGAGAGATCCCAGCGGTTCAGCGGTGAGGCAATCCTTGGAACTTATTAAAGGGGCACTAAACCGAGAAAATTAATCAAATTAAGCTTTTAACATTCAAGAATCAAATTAAAATGTGGTTGCCGAGGTGGGGGGGGGATGATGATGCACTCCAGTCCCTCCGGCGCCCACCTCTCGCGGAAAGCCGCGAGCGTACCGGTGGACACCGCCTGCTCCATCTCCAGGGACACCTTGGCTCCGAAGGCAATCCATGCAACTGTTGGCAGAACTTAGAATATAGGCCCTTGGGACAATTGTAATCTACAATCAATTAAAGCTGGATCTTAGCCATGCTTAAACGGAGGCCGGGCCACCTCAGTCCAGCTCCCAAGTCCCACTCCAGGGACTTCAGCACATAAATCTAGGCTGATGCTCTGGTACAGTGCCGGGGGAGTGCTGCACTGTCGGAGATGCCGTCTTTCGGATGTGATGATAAACCAAGGCCCTGCTCTCTCTCAGGCAGATGTAAAAGATCCCTTGCCACTATTTCGAAGAAGAGCAGAGGAGTTAGCCCCAGTGTCCTGGCCAATATTTATCCCTCAATCAACATAACAACAAAAAAACAGATGATCTGGTCATTATCACATTAAACATAGAAACATAGAAACATTGCTGTTTGTGGGAGCTTGCTGTGCGCAAATTGGCTGCTGCGTTTCCCACATTACAACAGTGACTACACTCCAATGTACTTCATTGGCTGTAAAGCACTTTGAGATGTCCAGTGGTCGTGAAAGGCGTTATATAAATCCAGGACTTTCTTTTAGGGTGACCATATTTTCCAAACTGAATCTGGGGACACGGTGGGAGCACAACACAAGAGCCATATGGGCAATGTAGGTTGTGCAGAGCAGGTGGCAAACCATCTTAGCAGCTTATATTTTAACAGTTGACACTACAAATGCAGAATAATTACCGCGGATGTTATGTCCAAGAATTGACACGCATTCAGAGAACTCACACCCCCCACACCCTCGCCAGTGACTAAGGTCGCACCTGAATGCCCTCTCCCCCCCCCAGTGACTGAGGTCACACCTTCCCCCCTCCCCACCAGTGACTGAGACCACAAATGCCCCCCCTCCGCCTGAGACTGAGGTCACACCTGAGCCCTCCGGCCCCAGTAACTGAGCTCACACCTGCCCCCCCCACCCCCAGTGACTGAGACCACAAATGTCCCCTCCCCCACCAGTGACTGAGATCACACCTGATCCCACCCAATGACTGAGGTCACACCTGACTCCTCCCCACCATGACTGAGGTCACACCTGATCCCACCCAGTGACTGAGGGCACACCTGACCCCCGACCCCCCCCCTTCCCAGTGACCAAGACTTCCGCGAGAGGTGGGCACCGGAGGGACTGGAGTGCATCATCACGCCCGGCAACCAAATTTTAATTTGATTTTACGTTTTTTTTTAAGTTTAATTTGTTTTAATTGCCGGTGCTTTTAGTGTCCCCCTCTCCTTTTATAGGGGGCACTGGAAAAAAGGAAAAATTTGATTTTAGTGCCCAAAAAAAAACCACAAAAAAAAAAAAAAAGGGCCTTGTAAATGTCTTGTGTGTGTCATCCAGGTCGGGTGGCACGGATACATGTTTTATGTTTTCGCAGGTAAACTCAAAAGAGTTTCCCAGTGACCAAGGTCACACCTGACCCCGACTTCCCCCCCCCCCCCCCAGTGACTGAGACCACACCTAATCCCCCCACCCTCCAGATTAGTCTAGGATTAGTCCCCCCCGACCCCTGTGACTGGCTGTGCCCCCCCCCCCCCGGCTTCTCCATTACCC